>NC_133149.1:50935260-51245260 GCF_048418815.1 Hemitrygon akajei
TCTTCCAGCCCAGTACAGTTTCTCCAACCCAGTACACTTCCTCCAGCCCAGTACAGGTCCTCCAGTCAAGAACAGTTCCTCCAGACCAGTACCAGTCCTCCAGACCAGTACAGTTCCTCCAGACCAGTACAGATCCTCCAGACCAGTACAGTTCCTCCAGACCAGTACAGGTACTCCAGACCAGTACAGTTCCTCCAGCCCAGTACAGTTCCTCCAGCCCAGTACAGTTCCTCAAGCCCAGTACAGTTCCTCCAGCCCAGTACAGTTCCTCAAGCCCAGAACAGGTCCTCCAGACCAGTACAGTTCCTCCAGACCAGTACAGTTCCTCAAGCCCAGTCCAGTTCCTATAGCCCAGAACAGTTCCTCAAGCCCAGTACAGTTCCTCAAGCCCAGTACAGTTCTTCCAGACCAGTACTGTTCCTCAAGCCCAGTACAGTTCCTCCAGCCCAGTACAGTTCCTCAAGCCCAGTACAGTTCCTGCAGACCAGTACAGTTCCTCCAGCCCAGTACAGTTCCTGCAGACCAGTAAAGTTCCTCCAGCCCAGTACAGTTCCTCCAGCCCAGTACAGTTCCTCCAGACCAGTACAGTTCCTCCAGACCAGTAAAGTTCCACAAGCCCAGTACAGTTCCTCCAGACCAGTACAGTTCCTCCAGCCCAGTAAAGTTCCACAAGCCCAGTACAGTTCCTCCAGACCAGTACAGTACCTCCACCCCAGTACAGTTCCTGCAGACCAGTAAAGTTCCTCCAGCCCAGTACAGTTCCTCCAGCCCAGTACAGTTCCTCCAGACCAGTACAGTTCCTCCAGCCCAGTACAGTTCCTCCAGACCAGTAAAGTTCCTCAAGCCCAGTACAGTTCCTCCAGACCAGTAGAGTTCCTCCAGACCAGTAAAGATCCTCCAGACCAGTACAGTTCCTCCAGACCAGTACAGTTCCTCCAGCCCAGTACAGTTCCTCCAGACCAGTAAAGTTCCTCCAGCCCAGTACAGTTCCTCAAGCCCAGTACAGTTCCTCCAGCCCAGTACAGTTCCTCCAGACCCGTACAGGTCCTCCAGACCAGTACAGTTCCTCAAGCCCAGTACAGTTCCTCCAGACCAGTACAGTTCCTCCAGACCAGTACAGTTCCTCAAGCCCAGTACAGTTCCTCAAGCCCAGTACAGTTCCTCCAGACCAGTACAGTTCGTCCAGACCAGTACAGTTCCTCCAGACCAGTACAGTTCGTCCAGACCAGTACAGTTCCTCAAGCCCAGTACAGTTCCTCCAGACCAGTACAGTTCCTCAAGCCCAGTACAGTTCCTCCAGCCCAGTACAGTTCCTCCAACCCAGTACAGTTCCTCCAGACCCGTACAGGTCCTCCAGACCAGTACAGTTCCTCCAGCCCAGTACAGTTCCTCCAGCCCAGTACAGTTCCTCAAGACCAGTACAGTTCCTCAAGACCAGTACAGTTCCTGCAGACCAGTACAGTTCCTCAAGCCCAGTACAGTTCCTCAAGCCCAGTTCAGTTCCTCAAGCCCAGTACAGTTCCTCCAGACCAGTACAGTTCCTCCAGACCAGTACAATTCCTCAAGCCCAGTACAGTCCTCCAGACCAGTAAAGTTCCTCCAGCCCAGTACAGTTCCTCAAACTCAGTACAGTTCCTCCAGACTAGTACAGTTCCTACAGACCAGTACAGTTCCTCCAGACCAGTACAGTTCCTCCAGACCAGTACAGTCCCTCAAGCCCAGTACAGTTCCTCCAGAACAGTACAGTTCCTCAAGCTCAGTACAGTTCCTCCAGACCAGTACAGTTCCTCAAGCCCAGTACAGTTCCTCCAGACCAGTACAGTTCCTCCAGACCAGTACATTTCCTCAAGACCAGTACAGTTCCTACATTTCCTCAAGACCAGTACAGTTCCTCCAGACCAGTACAGTTCCTCCAGACCAGTACAGTTCCTCAAACCCAGTACAGTTCCTCCAGACCAGTACAGTTCCTCAAGCCCAGTACAGTTCCTCAAGCCCAGTACAGTTCCTCCAGACCAGTACAGTTCCTCAAGCCCAGTACAGTTCCTCCAGACCAGTACAGTTCCTCCAGACCAGTACAGTTCCTCCAGACGAGTACAGTTCTTCCAGCCCAGTACAGTTCCTCCAGCCCAGTACAGTTCCTCCAGCCCAGTACAGGTCCTCAAGTCAAGTACAGTTCCTCCAGACCAGTACAGGTCCTCCAGACCAGTACAGTTCCTCCAGACCAGTACAGGTCCTCCAGACCAGTACAGTTCCTCCAGCCCAGTACAGTTCCTCCAGACCAGTACAGGTCCTCCAGACCAGTACAGTTCATCCAGACCAGTACAGGTCCTCCAGCGCAGTACAGGTCCTCCAGACCAGTACAGTTCCTCCAGACCAGTACAGTTCCTCAAGCCCAGTACAATTCCTCCAGACAAGTACAGTTCCTCAAGCCCAGTACAGTTCTTCCAGACCAGTACAGGTCCTCAAGCCCAGTACAGTTCCTCAAGATCAGTACAGTTCCTCCAGACCAGTACAGTTCCTCCAGCCCAGTACAGTTCCTCAAGCCCAGTACAGTTCCTCCAGCCCAGTACAGTTCTTCCAGCCCAGTACAGTTCCTCCAGCCCAGTACAGTTCCTCCAGACCAGTACAGGTCCTCCAGACCAGTACTGGTCCTCCAGACCAGTACAGTTCCTCCAGACCAGTACAGTTCGTCCAGACCAGTACAGTTCCTCAAGATCAGTACAGTTCCTCCAGACCAATACAGTTCCTCCAGCCCAGTACAGTTCCTCAAGCCCAGTACAGTTCTTCCAGCCCAGTACAGTTCCTCAAGCCCAGTACAGTTCCTCCAGCCCAGTACAGTTCCTCCAGCCCAGTACAGGTCCTCCAGACCAGTACAGGTCCTCCAGACCAGTACAGTTCCTCCAGACCAGTACAGTTCGTCCAGACCAGTACAGGTACTCCATACCAGTACAGTTCCTCCAGCCCAGTACAGTTCCTCCAGCCCAGTACAGTTCCTCAAGCCCAGTACAGTTCCTCCAGCCCAGTACAGTTCCTCAAGCCCAGAACAGGTCCTCCAGACCAGTACAGTTCCTCCAGACCAGTACAGTTCCTCAAGCCCAGTCCAGTTCCTATAGCCCAGAACAGTTCCTCAAGCCCAGTACAGTTCCTCAAGCCCAGTACAGTTCTTCCAGACCAGTACTGTTCCTCAAGCCCAGTACAGTTCCTCCAGCCCAGTACAGTTCCTCAAGCCCAGTACAGTTCCTGCAGACCAGTACAGTTCCTACAGCCCAGTACAGTTCCTGCAGACCAGTAAAGTTCCTCCAGCCCAGTACAGTTCCTCCAGCCCAGTACAGTTCCTCCAGACCAGTACAGTTCCTCCAGACCAGTAAAGTTCCACAAGCCCAGTACAGTTCCTCCAGACCAGTACAGTTCCTCCAGCCCAGTAAAGTTCCACAAGCCCAGTACAGTTCCTCCAGACCAGTACAGTACCTCCACCCCAGTACAGTTCCTGCAGACCAGTAAAGTTCCTCCAGCCCAGTACAGTTCCTCCAGCCCAGTACAGTTCCTCCAGACCAGTACAGTTCCTCCAGCCCAGTACAGTTCCTCCAGACCAGTAAAGTTCCTCAAGCCCAGTACAGTTCCTCCAGACCAGTAGAGTTCCTCCAGACCAGTAAAGATCCTCCAGACCAGTACAGTTCCTCCAGACCAGTACAGTTCCTCCAGCCCAGTACAGTTCCTCCAGACCAGTAAAGTTCCTCCAGCCCAGTACAGTTCCTCAAGCCCAGTACAGTTCCTCCAGCCCAGTACAGTTCCTCCAGACCCGTACAGGTCCTCCAGACCAGTACAGTTCCTCAAGCCCAGTACAGTTCCTCCAGCCCAGTACAGTTCCTCCAGACCAGTACAGTTCCTCCAGACCAGTACAGTTCCTCAAGACCAGTACAGTTCCTCAAGCACAGTACAGTTCCTCAAGCCCAGTACAGTTCCTCCAGACCAGTACAGTTCGTCCAGACCAGTCCAGTTCCTCCAGACCAGTACAGTTCGTCCAGACCAGTACAGTTCCTCAAGCCCAGTACAGTTCCTCCAGACCAGTACAGTTCCTCAAGCCCAGTACAGTTCCTCCAGCCCAGTACAGTTCCTCCAACCCAGTACAGTTCCTCCAGACCCGTACAGGTCCTCCAGACCAGTACAGTTCCTCCAGACCAGTACATTTCCTCAAGACCAGTACAGTTCCTACATTTCCTCAAGACCAGTACAGTTCCTCCAGACCAGTACAGTTCCTCCAGACCAGTACAGTTCCTCAAACCCAGTACAGTTCCTCCAGACCAGTACAGTTCCTCAAGCCCAGTACAGTTCCTCAAGCCCAGTACAGTTCCTCCAGACCAGTACAGTTCCTCAAGCCCAGTACAGTTCCTCCAGACCAGTACAGTTCCTCCAGACCAGTACAGTTCCTCCAGACGAGTACAGTTCTTCCAGCCCAGTACAGTTCCTCCAGCCCAGTACAGTTCCTCCAGCCCAGTACAGGTCCTCAAGTCAAGTACAGTTCCTCCAGACCAGTACAGGTCCTCCAGACCAGTACAGTTCCTCCAGACCAGTACAGGTCCTCCAGACCAGTACAGTTCCTCCAGCCCAGTACAGTTCCTCCAGACCAGTACAGGTCCTCTAGACCAGTACAGTTCATCCAGACCAGTACAGGTCCTCCAGCGCAGTACAGGTCCTCCAGACCAGTACAGTTCCTCCAGACCAGTACAGTTCCTCAAGCCCAGTACAATTCCTCCAGACAAGTACAGTTCCTCAAGCCCAGTACAGTTCTTCCAGACCAGTACAGGTCCTCAAGCCCAGTACAGTTCCTCAAGATCAGTACAGTTCCTCCAGACCAGTACAGTTCCTCCAGCCCAGTACAGTTCCTCAAGCCCAGTACAGTTCCTCCAGCCCAGTACAGTTCTTCCAGCCCAGTACAGTTCCTCCAGCCCAGTACAGTTCCTCCAGACCAGTACAGGTCCTCCAGACCAGTACTGGTCCTCCAGACCAGTACAGTTCCTCCAGACCAGTACAGTTCGTCCAGACCAGTACAGTTCCTCAAGCCCAGTACAGTTCCTCAAGACCAGTACAGTTCCTCCAGCCCAGTACAGTTCCTCAAGACCAGTACAGTTCCTCCAGACCAGTACAGTTCCTCCAGACCAGTACAGTTCCTCAAGCCCAGTACAGTTCCTCCAGACCAGTACAGTTCCTCCAGACCAGTACAGTTCCTCAAGCCCAGTACAGTTCCTCCAGCCCAGTACAGTTCCTCAAGACCAGTACATTCCTCCAGACCAGTACATTCCTCCAGACCAGTACAGTTCCTCAAGCCCAGTACAGTTCCTCCAGACCAGTAACGTTCCTCAAGCCCAGTACAATTCCTCCAGACAAGTACAGTTCCTCAAGCCCAGTACAGTTCCTCCAGACCAGTACAGGTCCTCAAGCCCAGTACAGTTCCTCAAGATCAGTACAGTTCCTCCAGACCAATACAGTTCCTCCAGCCCAGTACAGTTCCTCAAGCCCAGTACAGTTCTTCCAGCCCAGTACAGTTCCTCAAGCCCAGTACAGTTCCTCCAGCCCAGTACAGTTCCTCCAGCCCAGTACAGGTCCTCCAGACCAGTACAGGTCCTCCAGACCAGTACAGTTCCTCCAGACCAGTACAGTTCGTCCAGACCAGTACAGGTACTCCATACCAGTACAGTTCCTCCAGCCCAGTACAGTTCCTCCAGCCCAGTACAGTTCCTCAAGCCCAGTACAGTTCCTCCAGCCCAGTACAGTTCCTCAAGCCCAGAACAGGTCCTCCAGACCAGTACAGTTCCTCCAGACCAGTACAGTTCCTCAAGCCCAGTCCAGTTCCTATAGCCCAGAACAGTTCCTCAAGCCCAGTACAGTTCCTCAAGCCCAGTACAGTTCTTCCAGACCAGTACTGTTCCTCAAGCCCAGTACAGTTCCTCCAGCCCAGTACAGTTCCTCAAGCCCAGTACAGTTCCTGCAGACCAGTACAGTTCCTCCAGCCCAGTACAGTTCCTGCAGACCAGTAAAGTTCCTCCAGCCCAGTACAGTTCCTCCAGCCCAGTACAGTTCCTCCAGACCAGTACAGTTCCTCCAGACCAGTAAAGTTCCACAAGCCCAGTACAGTTCCTCCAGACCAGTACAGTTCCTCCAGCCCAGTAAAGTTCCACAAGCCCAGTACAGTTCCTCCAGACCAGTACAGTACCTCCACCCCAGTACAGTTCCTGCAGACCAGTAAAGTTCCTCCAGCCCAGTACAGTTCCTCCAGCCCAGTACAGTTCCTCCAGACCAGTACAGTTCCTCCAGCCCAGTACAGTTCCTCCAGACCAGTAAAGTTCCTCAAGCCCAGTACAGTTCCTCCAGACCAGTAGAGTTCCTCCAGACCAGTAAAGATCCTCCAGACCAGTACAGTTCCTCCAGACCAGTACAGTTCCTCCAGCCCAGTACAGTTCCTCCAGACCAGTAAAGTTCCTCCAGCCCAGTACAGTTCCTCAAGCCCAGTACAGTTCCTCCAGCCCAGTACAGTTCCTCCAGACCCGTACAGGTCCTCCAGACCAGTACAGTTCCTCAAGCCCAGTACAGTTCCTCCAGCCCAGTACAGTTCCTCCAGACCAGTACAGTTCCTCCAGACCAGTACAGTTCCTCAAGACCAGTACAGTTCCTCAAGCCCAGTACAGTTCCTCAAGCCCAGTACAGTTCCTCCAGACCAGTACAGTTCGTCCAGACCAGTACAGTTCCTCCAGACCAGTACAGTTCGTCCAGACCAGTACAGTTCCTCAAGCCCAGTACAGTTCCTCCAGACCAGTACAGTTCCTCAAGCCCAGTACAGTTCCTCCAGCCCAGTACAGTTCCTCCAACCCAGTACAGTTCCTCCAGACCCGTACAGGTCCTCCAGACCAGTACAGTTCCTCCAGCCCAGTACAGTTCCTCCAGCCCAGTACAGTTCCTCAAGACCAGTACAGTTCCTCAAGACCAGTACAGTTCCTGCAGACCAGTACAGTTCCTCAAGCCCAGTACAGTTCCTCAAGCCCAGTTCAGTTCCTCAAGCCCAGTACAGTTCCTCCAGACCAGTACAGTTCCTCCAGACCAGTACAATTCCTCAAGCCCAGTACAGTCCTCCAGACCAGTAAAGTTCCTCCAGCCCAGTACAGTTCCTCAAACTCAGTACAGTTCCTCCAGACTAGTACAGTTCCTACAGACCAGTACAGTTCCTCCAGACCAGTACAGTTCCTCCAGACCAGTACAGTTCCTCAAGCCCAGTACAGTTCCTCCAGAACAGTACAGTTCCTCAAGCTCAGTACAGTTCCTCCAGACCAGTACAGTTCCTCAAGCCCAGTACAGTTCCTCCAGACCAGTACAGTTCCTCCAGACCAGTACATTTCCTCAAGACCAGTACAGTTCCTACATTTCCTCAAGACCAGTACAGTTCCTCCAGACCAGTACAGTTCCTCAAACCCAGTACAGTTCCTCCAGACCAGTACAGTTCCTCAAGCCCAGTACAGTTCCTCAAGCCCAGTACAGTTCCTCCAGACCAGTACAGTTCCTCAAGCCCAGTACAGTTCCTCCAGACCAGTACAGTTCCTCCAGACCAGTACAGTTCCTCCAGACGAGTACAGTTCTTCCAGCCCAGTACAGTTCCTCCAGCCCAGTACAGTTCCTCCAGCCCAGTACAGGTCCTCAAGTCAAGTACAGTTCCTCCAGACCAGTACAGGTCCTCCAGACCAGTACAGTTCCTCCAGACCAGTACAGGTCCTCCAGACCAGTACAGTTCCTCCAGCCCAGTACAGTTCCTCCAGACCAGTACAGGTCCTCCAGACCAGTACAGGTCCTCCAGCGCAGTACAGGTCCTCCAGCCCAGTACAGGTCCTCCAGCCCAGTACAGTTCCTCCAGACCAGTACAGTTCCTCCAGACCAGTACAATTCCTCCAGACAAGTACAGTTCCTCAAGCCCAGTACAGTTCCTTCAGACCAGTACAGGTCCTCAAGCCCAGTACAGTTCCTCAAGATCAGTATAGTTCCTCCAGCCCAGTTCAGTTCCTCCAGCCCAGTACAGTTCCTCCAGCCCAGTACAGTTCCTCCAGACCAGTACAGGTCCTCCAGACCAGTACTGGTCCTCCAGACCAGTACAGTTCGTCCAGACCAGTACAGTTCCTCAAGCCCAGTACAGTTCCTCCAGCCCAGTACAGTTCCTCCAACCCAGTACAGTTCCTCCAGACCCGTACAGGTCCTCCAGACCAGTACAGTTCCTCCAGCCCAGTACAGTTCCTCCAGACCAGTACAGTTCATCCAGACCAGTACAGTTCCTCCAGACCAGTACAGTTCCTCAAGCCCAGTACAGTTCGTCCAGACCAGTACAGTTCGTCCAGACCAGTACAGTTCCTCCAGACCAGTACAGTTCGTCCAGACCAGTACAGTTCGTCCAGACCAGTACAGTTCCTCAAGCCCAGTACAGTTCCTCCAGACCAGTACAGTTCCTCAAGCCCAGTACAATTCCTCCAGCCCAGTACAGTTCCTCCAACCCAGTACAGTTCCTCCAGACCCGTACAGGTCCTCCAGACCAGTACAGTTCCTCAAGCCCACTACAGTTCCTCCAGCCCAGTAGTGTTCCTCAAGAGCAGTACAGTTCCTCAAGACCAGTACAGTTCCTCCAGACCAGTACAGTTCCTCAAGCCCAGTACAGTTCCTCCAGACCAGTACAGTTCTTCCAAACCAGTACAATTCCTCCAGACAAGTACAGTTCCTCAAGCCCAGTACAGTTCCTCCAGACCAGTACAGGTCCTCCAGACCAGTACAGTTCCTCCAGCCCAGTACAGTTCCTCAAGCCCAGTACAGTTCCTCCAGACGAGTACAGTTCTTCCAGCCCAGTACAGTTTCTCCAACCCAGTACACTTCCTCCAGCCCAGTACAGGTCCTCCAGTCAAGTACAGTTCCTCCAGACCAGTACCAGTCCTCCAGACCAGTACAGTTCCTCCAGACCAGTACAGATCCTCCAGACCAGTACAGTTCCTCCAGACCAGTACAGGTACTCCAGACCAGTACAGTTCCTCCAGCCCAGTACAGTTCCTCCAGCCCAGTACAGTTCCTCAAGCCCAGTACAGTTCCTCCAGCCCAGTACAGTTCCTCAAGCCCAGAACAGGTCCTCCAGACCAGTACAGTTCCTCCAGACCAGTACAGTTCCTCAAGCCCAGTCCAGTTCCTATAGCCCTGAACAGTTCCTCAAGCCCAGTACAGTTCCTCAAGCCCAGTACAGTTCTTCCAGACCAGTACTGTTCCTCAAGCCCAGTACAGTTCCTCCAGCCCAGTACAGTTCCTCAAGCCCAGTACAGTTCCTGCAGACCAGTACAGTTCCTCCAGCCCAGTACAGTTCCTGCAGACCAGTAAAGTTCCTCCAGCCCAGTACAGTTCCTCCAGCCCAGTACAGTTCCTCCAGACCAGTACAGTTCCTCCAGACCAGTAAAGTTCCACAAGCCCAGTACAGTTCCTCCAGACCAGTACAGTTCCTCCAGCCCAGTAAAGTTCCACAAGCCCAGTACAGTTCCTCCAGACCAGTACAGTACCTCCACCCCAGTACAGTTCCTGCAGACCAGTAAAGTTCCTCCAGCCCAGTACAGTTCCTCCAGCCCAGTACAGTTCCTCCAGACCAGTACAGTTCCTCCAGCCCAGTACAGTTCCTCCAGACCAGTAAAGTTCCTCAAGCCCAGTACAGTTCCTCCAGACCAGTAGAGTTCCTCCAGACCAGTAAAGATCCTCCAGACCAGTACAGTTCCTCCAGACCAGTACAGTTCCTACAGCCCAGTACAGTTCCTCCAGACCAGTAAAGTTCCTCCAGCCCAGTACAGTTCCTCAAGCCCAGTACAGTTCCTCCAGCCCAGTACAGTTCCTCCAGACCCGTACAGGTCCTCCAGACCAGTACAGTTCCTCAAGCCCAGTACAGTTCCTCCAGCCCAGTACAGTTCCTCCAGACCAGTACAGTTCCTCCAGACCAGTACAGTTCCTCAAGACCAGTACAGTTCCTCAAGCCCAGTACAGTTCCTCAAGCCCAGTACAGTTCCTCCAGACCAGTACAGTTCGTCCAGACCAGTACAGTTCCTCCAGACCAGTACAGTTCGTCCAGACCAGTACAGTTCCTCAAGCCCAGTACAGTTCCTCCAGACCAGTACAGTTCCTCAAGCCCAGTACAGTTCCTCCAGCCCAGTACAGTTCCTCCAACCCAGTACAGTTCCTCCAGACCCGTACAGGTCCTCCAGACCAGTACAGTTCCTCCAGCCCAGTACAGT
Source organism: Hemitrygon akajei (assembly GCF_048418815.1). Classification (NCBI taxonomy): domain Eukaryota; kingdom Metazoa; phylum Chordata; class Chondrichthyes; order Myliobatiformes; family Dasyatidae; genus Hemitrygon; species Hemitrygon akajei. Next base: position 50,945,544 of record NC_133149.1, read on the forward strand.
TCCTCCAGCCCAGTACAGTTCCTCAAGACCAGTACAGTTCCTCAAGACCAGTACAGTTCCTGCAGACCAGTACAGTTCCTCAAGCCCAGTACAGTTCCTCAAGCCCAGTTCAGTTCCTCAAGCCCAGTACAGTTCCTCCAGACCAGTACAGTTCCTCCAGACCAGTACAATTCCTCAAGCCCAGTACAGTCCTCCAGACCAGTAAAGTTCCTCCAGCCCAGTACAGTTCCTCAAACTCAGTACAGTTCCTCCAGACTAGTACAGTTCCTACAGACCAGTACAGTTCCTCCAGACCAGTACAGTTCCTCCAGACCAGTACAGTTCCTCAAGCCCAGTACAGTTCCTCCAGAACAGTACAGTTCCTCAAGCTCAGTACAGTTCCTCCAGACCAGTACAGTTCCTCAAGCCCAGTACAGTTCCTCCAGACCAGTACAGTTCCTCCAGACCAGTACATTTCCTCAAGACCAGTACAGTTCCTACATTTCCTCAAGACCAGTACAGTTCCTCCAGACCAGTACAGTTCCTCCAGACCAGTACAGTTCCTCAAACCCAGTACAGTTCCTCCAGACCAGTACAGTTCCTCAAGCCCAGTACAGTTCCTCAAGCCCAGTACAGTTCCTCCAGACCAGTACAGTTCCTCAAGCCCAGTACAGTTCCTCCAGACCAGTACAGTTCCTCCAGACCAGTACAGTTCCTCCAGACGAGTACAGTTCTTCCAGCCCAGTACACTTCCTCCAGCCCAGTACAGTTCCTCCAGCCCAGTACAGGTCCTCAAGTCAAGTACAGTTCCTCCAGACCAGTACAGGTCCTCCAGACCAGTACAGTTCCTCCAGACCAGTACAGGTCCTCCAGACCAGTACAGTTCCTCCAGCCCAGTACAGTTCCTCCAGACCAGTACAGGTCCTCCAGACCAGTACAGTTCATCCAGACCAGTACAGGTCCTCCAGCGCAGTACAGGTCCTCCAGCCCAGTACAGTTCCTCCAGACCAGTACAGTTCCTCAAGCCCAGTACAATTCCTCCAGACAAGTACAGTTCCTCAAGCCCAGTACAGTTCTTCCAGACCAGTACAGGTCCTCAAGCCCAGTACAGTTCCTCAAGATCAGTACAGTTCCTCCAGACCAGTACAGTTCCTCCAGCCCAGTACAGTTCCTCAAGCCCAGTACAGTTCCTCCAGCCCAGTACAGTTCTTCCAGCCCAGTACAGTTCCTCCAGCCCAGTACAGTTCCTCCAGACCAGTACAGGTCCTCCAGACCAGTACTGGTCCTCCAGACCAGTACAGTTCCTCCAGACCAGTACAGTTCGTCCAGACCAGTACAGTTCCTCAAGCCCAGTACAGTTCCTCAAGACCAGTACAGTTCCTCCAGCCCAGTACAGTTCCTCAAGACCAGTACAGTTCCTCCAGACCAGTACAGTTCCTCCAGACCAGTACAGTTCCTCAAGCCCAGTACAGTTCCTCCAGACCAGTACAGTTCCTCCAGACCAGTACAGTTCCTCAAGCCCAGTACAGTTCCTCCAGCGCAGTACAGTTCCTCAAGACCAGTACATTCCTCCAGACCAGTACATTCCTCCAGACCAGTACAGTTCCTCAAGCCCAGTACAGTTCCTCCAGACCAGTACAGTTCCTCAAGCCCAGTACAATTCCTCCAGACAAGTACAGTTCCTCAAGCCCAGTACAGTTCCTCCAGACCAGTACAGGTCCTCAAGCCCAGTACAGTTCCTCAAGATCAGTACAGTTCCTCCAGACCAATACAGTTCCTCCAGCCCAGTACAGTTCCTCAAGCCCAGTACAGTTCTTCCAGCCCAGTACAGTTCCTCAAGCCCAGTACAGTTCCTCCAGCCCAGTACAGTTCCTCCAGCCCAGTACAGGTCCTCCAGACCAGTACAGGTCCTCCAGACCAGTACAGTTCCTCCAGACCAGTACAGTTCGTCCAGACCAGTACAGGTACTCCAGCCCAGTACAGTTCCTCCAGCCCAGTACAGTTCCTCCAGCCCAGTACAGTTCCTCAAGCCCAGTACAGTTCCTCCAGCCCAGTACAGTTCCTCAAGCCCAGAACAGGTCCTCCAGACCAGTACAGTTCCTCCAGACCAGTACAGTTCCTCAAGCCCAGTCCAGTTCCTATAGCCCAGAACAGTTCCTCAAGCCCAGTACAGTTCCTCAAGCCCAGTACAGTTCTTCCAGACCAGTACTGTTCCTCAAGCCCAGTACAGTTCCTCCAGCCCAGTACAGTTCCTCAAGCCCAGTACAGTTCCTGCAGACCAGTACAGTTCCTCCAGCCCAGTACAGTTCCTGCAGACCAGTAAAGTTCCTCCAGCCCAGTACAGTTCCTCCAGCCCAGTACAGTTCCTCCAGACCAGTACAGTTCCTCCAGACCAGTAAAGTTCCACAAGCCCAGTACAGTTCCTCCAGACCAGTACAGTTCCTCCAGCCCAGTAAAGTTCCACAAGCCCAGTACAGTTCCTCCAGACCAGTACAGTACCTCCACCCCAGTACAGTTCCTGCAGACCAGTAAAGTTCCTCCAGCCCAGTACAGTTCCTCCAGCCCAGTACAGTTCCTCCAGACCAGTACAGTTCCTCCAGCCCAGTACAGTTCCTCCAGACCAGTAAAGTTCCTCAAGCCCAGTACAGTTCCTCCAGACCAGTAGAGTTCCTCCAGACCAGTAAAGATCCTCCAGACCAGTACAGTTCCTCCAGACCAGTACAGTTCCTCCAGCCCAGTACAGTTCCTCCAGACCAGTAAAGTTCCTCCAGCCCAGTACAGTTCCTCAAGCCCAGTACAGTTCCTCCAGCCCAGTACAGTTCCTCCAGACCCGTACAGGTCCTCCAGACCAGTACAGTTCCTCAAGCCCAGTACAGTTCCTCCAGCCCAGTACAGTTCCTCCAGACCAGTATAGTTCCTCAAGCCCAGTACAGTTCCTCAAGCCCAGTACAGTTCCTCCAGACCAGTACAGTTCCTCAAGCCCAGTACAGTTCCTCCAGCCCAGTACAGTTCCTCAAGCCCAGAACAGTTCCTCCAGACCAGTAAAGTTCCTCAAGCCCAGTACAGTTCCTCAAGCCCAGTAAAGTTCCTCAAGCCCAGTACAGTTCCTCAAGCCCAGTACAGTTCCTCAAGCCCAGTACAGTTCCTCCAGACCAGTAACGTTCCTCAAGCCCAGTAAAGTTCCTCAAGCCCAGTACAGTTCCTCAAGCCCAGTACAGTTCCTCCAGACCAGTACAGTTCCTCAAGCCCAGTACAGTTCCTCCAGACCAGTACAGTTCCTCCAGACCAGTACAGTTCCTCATGCCCAGTACAGTTCCTCATGCCCAGTACAGTTCCTCCAGACCAGTACAGTTCCTCAAGCCCAGTACAGTTCCTCCAGACCAGTACAGTTCCTCCAGACCAGTACAGTTCCTCCAGACCAGTACAGTCCTCCAGACCAGTACAGTTCCTCCAGACCAGTACATTTCCTCCAGACCAGTACAGTTCCTCAAGCCCAGTACAGTTCCTCCAGACCAGTACAGTCCTCCAGACCAGTACAGTTCCTCCAGACCAGTACAGTTCCTCCAGACCAGTACAGTTCCTCAAGCCCAGTACAGTTCCTCAAGCCCAGTACAGTTCCTCCAGCCCAGTACAGTCCTCCAGCCCAGTACAGTTCCTCCAGCCCAGTACAGTTCCTCAAGCCCAGTACAGGTCCTCAAGCCCAGTACAGTTCCTCCAGCCCAGTACAGTTCCTCAAGCCCAGTACAGTTCCTCAAGCCCAATACAGTTCCTCCAGCCCAGTACAGTCCTACAGCCCAGTACAGTTCCTCCAACCCAGTACAGTTCCTCAAGCCCAGTACAGGTGCTCAAGCCCAGTACAGTTCCTCCAGCCCAGTACATTTCCTCCAGCCCAGTACAGTTCCTCCAACCCAGTACAGTCCTCCAGCCCAGTACAGTTCCTCCAGCACAGTACAGTTCCTCAAGCCCAGTACAGTTCCTCAAGCCCAATACAGTTCCTCCAACCCAGTACAGTCCTCCAGCCCAGTACAGTTCCTCCAGCCCAGTACAGTTCCTCAAGCCCAGTACAGATCCTCAAGCCCAGTACAGTTCCTCCAGCCCAGTACAGTTCCTCCAGCCCAGTACAGTTCCTCCAACCCAGTACAGTCCTCCAGCCCAGTACAGTTCCTCCAGCACAGTACAGGTCCTCAAGCACAGTACAGTTCCTCAAGCCCAGTACAGTTCCGCCAGCCCAGTAAAGTTCCTCCAGCCCAGTACAGTTCCTCCAGCCCAGTACAGTTCCTCAAACCCAGTACAGTTCCTCAAGCCCAGTACAGTCCCTTCAGACCAGTACAGTCCCTTCAGACCTGTAAAGATCCTCCAGCCCAGTACTGTTCCTCAAGCCCAGTACAGTTCCTCAAGCCCAGTACAGTTCCTTCAGACCAGTAAAGTTCCTCAAACCCAGTACAGTTCCTCCAGACCAGTACAGTTCCTCAAACCCAGTACAGTTCCTCCAGACCAGTACAGTTCCTCCAGACCAGTACAGTTCCTCAAGCCCAGTACAGTTCCTCCAGAACAGTACAGTTCCTCAAGCTCAGTACAGTTCCTCCAGACCAGTACAGTTCCTCAAGCCCAGTACAGTTCCTCCAGACCAGTACAGTTCCTCAAACCCAGTACAGTTCCTCCAGACCAGTACAGTTCCTCCAGACCAGTACAGTTCCTCAAGCCCAGTACAGTTCCTCCAGAACAGTACAGTTCCTCAAGCTCAGTACAGTTCCTCCAGAACAGTACAGTTCCTCAAGCCCAGTACAGTTCCTCCAGACCAGTACAGTTCCTCAAGCCCAGTACAGTTCCTCCAGACCAGTACAGTTCCTCCAGACCAGTACAGGTCCTCCAAACCAGTACAGTTCCTCAAGCCCAATACAGTTCCTCCAGCCCAATACACTTCCTCAAGCCCAGTACAGTTCCTCCAGACCAGTACAGTTCCTCCAGACCAGTACAGTTCCTCAAACCCAGTACAGTTCCTCCAGACCAGTACAGTTCCTCAAGCCCAGTACAGTTCCTCAAGCCCAGTACAGTTCCTCCAGACCAGTACAGTTCCTCAAGCCCAGTACAGTTCCTCCAGACCAGTACAGTTCCTCAAGCCCAGTACAGTTCCTCCAGACCAGTACAGTTCCTCAAACCCAGTACAGTTCCTCCAGACGAGTACAGTTCTTCCAGCCCAGTACAGTTCCTCCAGCCCAGTACAGTTCCTCCAGCCCAGTACAGGTCCTCAAGTCAAGTACAGTTCCTCCAGACCAGTACAGGTCCTCCAGACCAGTACAGGTCCTCCAGTCCAGTACAGTTCCCCCAGCCCAGTACAGTTCCTCCAACCCAATACAGTTCCTCCAGCCCAGTACAGTTCTTCCAGACCAGTACAGGTCGTCCAGTCCAGTACAGTTCCTCCAGACCAGTACAGGTCCTCCAGACCAGTACAGGTCCTCCAGACCAGTACAGTTCCTCCAGCCCAGTACAGTTCCTCCAGACCAGTACAGGTCCTCCAGACCAGTACAGGTCCTCCAGACCAGTACAGTTCATCCAGACCAGTACAGGTCCTCCAGCCCAGTACAGTTCCTCCAGACCAGTACAGTTCCTCCAGACCAGCACAATTCCTCCAGACAAGTACAGTTCCTCAAGCCCAGTACAGTTCCTTCAGACCAGTACAGGTCCTCAAGCCCAGTACAGTTCCTCAAGATCAGTATAGTTCCTCCAGCCCAGTTCAGTTCCTCCAGCCCAGTACAGTTCCTCCAGCCCAGTACAGTTCCTCCAGACCCGTACAGGTCCTCCAGACCAGTACAGTTCCTCCAGCCCAGTACAGTTCCTCCAGACCAGTACAGTTCATCCAGACCAGTACAGTTCCTCCAGACCAGAACAGTTCCTCAAGCCCAGTACAGTTCGTCCAGACCAGTACAGTTCGTCCAGACCAGTACAGTTCCTCCAGACCAGTACAGTTCGTCCAGACCAGTACAGTTCGTCCAGACCAGTACAGTTCCTCAAGCCCAGTACAGTTCCTCCAGACCAGTACAGTTCCTCAAGCCCAGTACAATTCCTCCAGCCCAGTACAGTTCCTCCAACCCAGTACAGTTCCTCCAGACCCGTACAGGTCCTCCAGACCAGTACAGTTCCTCAAGCCCACTACAGTTCCTCCAGCCCAGTAGTGTTCCTCAAGAGCAGTACAGTTCCTCAAGACCAGTACAGTTCCTCCAGACCAGTACAGTTCCTCAAGCCCAGTACAGTTCCTCCAGACCAGTACAGTTCTTCCAAACCAGTACAATTCCTCCAGACAAGTACAGTTCCTCAAGCCCAGTACAGTTCCTCCAGACCAGTACAGGTCCTCCAGACCAGTACAGTTCCTCCAGCCCAGTACAGTTCCTCAAGCCCAGTACAGTTCCTCCAGACGAGTACAGTTCTTCCAGCCCAGTACAGTTTCTCCAACCCAGTACACTTCCTCCAGCCCAGTACAGGTCCTCCAGTCAAGAACAGTTCCTCCAGACCAGTACCAGTCCTCCAGACCAGTACAGTTCCTCCAGACCAGTACAGATCCTCCAGACCAGTACAGTTCCTCCAGACCAGTACAGGTACTCCAGACCAGTACAGTTCCTCCAGCCCAGTACAGTTCCTCCAGCCCAGTACAGTTCCTCAAACCCAGTACAGTTCCTCCAGCCCAGTACAGTTCCTCAAGCCCAGAACAGGTCCTCCAGACCAGTACAGTTCCTCCAGACCAGTACAGTTCCTCAAGCCCAGTCCAGTTCCTATAGCCCAGAACAGTTCCGCAAGCCCAGTACAGTTCCTCAAGCCCAGTACAGTTCTTCCAGACCAGTACTGTTCCTCAAGCCCAGTACAGTTCCTCCAGCCCAGTACAGTTCCTCAAGCCCAGTACAGTTCCTGCAGACCAGTACAGTTCCTCCAGCCCAGTACAGTTCCTGCAGACCAGTAAAGTTCCTCCAGCCCAGTACAGTTCCTCCAGCCCAGTACAGTTCCTCCAGACCAGTACAGTTCCTCCAGACCAGTAAAGTTCCACAAGCCCAGTACAGTTCCTCCAGACCAGTACAGTTCCTCCAGCCCAGTAAAGTTCCACAAGCCCAGTACAGTTCCTCCAGACCAGTACAGTACCTCCACCCCAGTACAGTTCCTGCAGACCAGTAAAGTTCCTCCAGCCCAGTACAGTTCCTCCAGCCCAGTACAGTTCCTCCAGACCAGTACAGTTCCTCCAGCCCAGTACAGTTCCTCCAGACCAGTAAAGTTCCTCAAGCCCAGTACAGTTCCTCCAGACCAGTAGAGTTCCTCCAGACCAGTAAAGATCCTCCAGACCAGTACAGTTCCTCCAGACCAGTACAGTTCCTCCAGCCCAGTACAGTTCCTCCAGACCAGTAAAGTTCCTCCAGCCCAGTACAGTTCCTCAAGCCCAGTACAGTTCCTCCAGCCCAGTACAGTTCCTCCAGACCCGTACAGGTCCTCCAGACCAGTACAGTTCCTCAAGCCCAGTACAGTTCCTCCAGCCCTGTACAGTTCCTCCAGACCAGTACAGTTCCTCCAGACCAGTACAGTTCCTCAAGACCAGTACAGTTCCTCAAGCCCAGTACAGTTCCTCAAGCCCAGTACAGTTCCTCCAGACCAGTACAGTTCGTCCAGACCAGTACAGTTCCTCCAGACCAGTACAGTTCGTCCAGACCAGTACAGTTCCTCAAGCCCAGTACAGTTCCTCCAGACCAGTACAGTTCCTCAAGCCCAGTACAGTTCCTCCAGCCCAGTACAGTTCCTCCAACCCAGTACAGTTCCTCCAGACCCGTACAGGTCCTCCAGACCAGTACAGTTCCTCCAGCCCAGTACAGTTCCTCCAGCCCAGTACAGTTCCTCAAGACCAGTACAGTTCCTCAAGACCAGTACAGTTCCTGCAGACCAGTACAGTTCCTCAAGCCCAGTACAGTTCCTCAAGCCCAGTTCAGTTCCTCAAGCCCAGTACAGTTCCTCCAGACCAGTACAGTTCCTCCAGACCAGTACAATTCCTCAAGCCCAGTACAGTCCTCCAGACCAGTAAAGTTCCTCCAGCCCAGTACAGTTCCTCAAACTCAGTACAGTTCCTCCAGACTAGTACAGTTCCTACAGACCAGTACAGTTCCTCCAGACCAGTACAGTTCCTCCAGACCAGTACAGTTCCTCAAGCCCAGTACAGTTCCTCCAGAACAGTACAGTTCCTCAAGCCCAGTACAGTTCCTCCAGAACAGTACAGTTCCTCAAGCTCAGTACAGTTCCTCCAGACCAGTACAGTTCCTCAAGCCCAGTACAGTTCCTCCAGACCAGTACAGATCCTCAAACCCAGTACAGTTCCTCCAGACCAGTACAGTTCCTCCAGACCAGTACAGTTCCTCAAGCCCAGTACAGTTCCTCCAGAACAGTACAGTTCCTCAAGCTCAGTACAGTTCCTCCAGAACAGTACAGTTCCTCAAGCCCAGTACAGTTCCTCCAGACCAGTACAGTTCCTCAAGCCCAGTACAGTTCCTCCAGACCAGTACAGTTCCTCCAGACCAGTACAGGTCCTCCAAACCAGTACAGTTCCTCAAGCCCAATACAGTTCCTCCAGCCCAATACACTTCCTCAAGCCCAGTACAGTTCCTCCAGACCAGTACAGTTCCTCCAGACCAGTACAGTTCCTCAAACCCAGTACAGTTCCTCCAGACCAGTACAGTTCCTCAAGCCCAGTACAGTTCCTCAAGCCCAGTACAGTTCCTCCAGACCAGTACAGTTCCTCAAGCCCAGTACAGTTCCTCCAGACCAGTACAGTTCCTCAAGCCCAGTACAGTTCCTCCAGACCAGTACAGTTCCTCAAACCCAGTACAGTTCCTCCAGACGAGTACAGTTCTTCCAGCCCAGTACAGTTCCTCCAGCCCAGTACAGTTCCTCCAGCCCAGTACAGGTCCTCAAGTCAAGTACAGTTCCTCCAGACCAGTACAGGTCCTCCAGACCAGTACAGGTCCTCCAGTCCAGTACAGTTCCCCCAGCCCAGTACAGTTCCTCCAACCCAATACAGTTCCTCCAGCCCAGTACAGTTCTTCCAGACCAGTACAGGTCGTCCAGTCCAGTACAGTTCCTCCAGACCAGTACAGGTCCTCCAGACCAGTACAGGTCCTCCAGACCAGTACAGTTCCTCCAGCCCAGTACAGTTCCTCCAGACCAGTACAGGTCCTCCAGACCAGTACAGGTCCTCCAGACCAGTACAGTTCATCCAGACCAGTACAGGTCCTCCAGCCCAGTACAGTTCCTCCAGACCAGTACAGTTCCTCCAGACCAGCACAATTCCTCCAGACAAGTACAGTTCCTCAAGCCCAGTACAGTTCCTTCAGACCAGTACAGGTCCTCAAGCCCAGTACAGTTCCTCAAGATCAGTATAGTTCCTCCAGCCCAGTTCAGTTCCTCCAGCCCAGTACAGTTCCTCCAGCCCAGTACAGTTCCTCCAGACCAGTACAGGTCCTCCAGACCAGTACTGGTCCTCCAGACCAGTACAGTTCCTCCAGACCAGTACAGTTCGTCCAGACCAGTACAGTTCCTCAAGCCCAGTACAGTTCCTCCAGCCCAGTACAGTTCCTCCAACCCAGTACAGTTCCTCCAGACCCGTACAGGTCCTCCAGACCAGTACAGTTCCTCCAGCCCAGTACAGTTCCTCCAGACCAGTACAGTTCATCCAGACCAGTACAGTTCCTCCAGACCAGTACAGTTCCTCAAGCCCAGTACAGTTCGTCCAGACCAGTACAGTTCGTCCAGACCAGTACAGTTCCTCCAGACCAGTACAGTTCGTCCAGACCAGTACAGTTCGTCCAGACCAGTACAGTTCCTCAAGCCCAGTACAGTTCCTCCAGACCAGTACAGTTCCTCAAGCCCAGTACAATTCCTCCAGCCCAGTACAGTTCCTCCAACCCAGTACAGTTCCTCCAGACCCGTACAGGTCCTCCAGACCAGTACAGTTCCTCAAGCCCACTACAGTTCCTCCAGCCCAGTAGTGTTCCTCAAGAGCAGTACAGTTCCTCAAGACCAGTACAGTTCCTCCAGACCAGTACAGTTCCTCAAGCCCAGTACAGTTCCTCCAGACCAGTACAGTTCTTCCAAACCAGTACAATTCCTCCAGACAAGTACAGTTCCTCAAGCCCAGTACAGTTCCTCCAGACCAGTACAGGTCCTCCAGACCAGTACAGTTCCTCCAGCCCAGTACAGTTCCTCAAGCCCAGTACAGTTCCTCCAGACGAGTACAGTTCTTCCAGCCCAGTACAGTTTCTCCAACCCAGTACACTTCCTCCAGCCCAGTACAGGTCCTCCAGTCAAGAACAGTTCCTCCAGACCAGTACCAGTCCTCCAGACCAGTACAGTTCCTCCAGACCAGTACAGATCCTCCAGACCAGTACAGTTCCTCCAGACCAGTACAGGTACTCCAGACCAGTACAGTTCCTCCAGCCCAGTACAGTTCCTCCAGCCCAGTACAGTTCCTCAAGCCCAGTACAGTTCCTCCAGCCCAGTACAGTTCCTCAAGCCCAGAACAGGTCCTCCAGACCAGTACAGTTCCTCCAGACCAGTACAGTTCCTCAAGCCCAGTCCAGTTCCTATAGCCCAGAACAGTTCCTCAAGCCCAGTACAGTTCCTCAAGCCCAGTACAGTTCTTCCAGACCAGTACTGTTCCTCAAGCCCAGTACAGTTCCTCCAGCCCAGTACAGTTCCTCAAGCCCAGTACAGTTCCTGCAGACCAGTACAGTTCCTCCAGCCCAGTACAGTTCCTGCAGACCAGTAAAGTTCCTCCAGCCCAGTACAGTTCCTCCAGCCCAGTACAGTTCCTCCAGACCAGTAAAGTTCCACAAGCCCAGTACAGTTCCTCCAGACCAGTACAGTTCCTCCAGCCCAGTAAAGTTCCACAAGCCCAGTACAGTTCCTCCAGACCAGTACAGTACCTCCACCCCAGTACAGTTCCTGCAGACCAGTAAAGTTCCTCCAGCCCAGTACAGTTCCTCCAGCCCAGTACAGTTCCTCCAGACCAGTACAGTTCCTCCAGCCCAGTACAGTTCCTCCAGACCAGTAAAGTTCCTCAAGCCCAGTACAGTTCCTCCAGACCAGTAGAGTTCCTCCAGACCAGTAAAGATCCTCCAGACCAGTACAGTTCCTCCAGACCAGTACAGTTCCTCCAGCCCAGTACAGTTCCTCCAGACCAGTAAAGTTCCTCCAGCCCAGTACAGTTCCTCAAGCCCAGTACAGTTCCTCCAGCCCAGTACAGTTCCTCCAGACCCGTACAGGTCCTCCAGACCAGTACAGTTCCTCAAGCCCAGTACAGTTCCTCCAGCCCTGTACAGTTCCTCCAGACCAGTACAGTTCCTCCAGACCAGTACAGTTCCTCAAGACCAGTACAGTTCCTCAAGCCCAGTACAGTTCCTCAAGCCCAGTACAGTTCCTCCAGACCAGTACAGTTCGTCCAGACCAGTACAGTTCCTCCAGACCAGTACAGTTCGTCCAGACCAGTACAGTTCCTCAAGCCCAGTACAGTTCCTCCAGACCAGTACAGTTCCTCAAGCCCAGTACAGTTCCTCCAGCCCAGTACAGTTCCTCCAACCCAGTACAGTTCCTCCAGACCCGTACAGGTCCTCCAGACCAGTACAGTTCCTCCAGCCCAGTACAGTTCCTCCAGCCCAGTACAGTTCCTCAAGACCAGTACAGTTCCTCAAGACCAGTACAGTTCCTGCAGACCAGTACAGTTCCTCAAGCCCAGTACAGTTCCTCAAGCCCAGTTCAGTTCCTCAAGCCCAGTACAGTTCCTCCAGACCAGTACAGTTCCTCCAGACCAGTACAATTCCTCAAGCCCAGTACAGTCCTCCAGACCAGTAAAGTTCCTCCAGCCCAGTACAGTTCCTCAAACTCAGTACAGTTCCTCCAGACTAGTACAGTTCCTACAGACCAGTACAGTTCCTCCAGACCAGTACAGTTCCTCCAGACCAGTACAGTTCCTCAAGCCCAGTACAGTTCCTCCAGAACAGTACAGTTCCTCAAGCTCAGTACAGTTCCTCCAGACCAGTACAGTTCCTCAAGCCCAGTACAGTTCCTCCAGACCAGTACAGTTCCTCCAGACCAGTACATTTCCTCAAGACCAGTACAGTTCCTACATTTCCTCAAGACCAGTACAGTTCCTCCAGACCAGTACAGTTCCTCCAGACCAGTACAGTTCCTCAAACCCAGTACAGTTCCTCCAGACCAGTACAGTTCCTCAAGCCCAGTACAGTTCCTCAAGCCCAGTACAGTTCCTCCAGACCAGTACAGTTCCTCAAGCCCAGTACAGTTCCTCCAGACCAGTACAGTTCCTCCAGACCAGTACAGTTCCTCCAGACGAGTACAGTTCTTCCAGCCCAGTACAGTTCCTCCAGCCCAGTACAGTTCCTCCAGCCCAGTACAGGTCCTCAAGTCAAGTACAGTTCCTCCAGACCAGTACAGGTCCTCCAGACCAGTACAGTTCCTCCAGACCAGTACAGGTCCTCCAGACCAGTACAGTTCCTCCAGCCCAGTACAGTTCCTCCAGACCAGTACAGGTCCTCCAGACCAGTACAGTTCATCCAGACCAGTACAGGTCCTCCAGCGCAGTACAGGTCCTCCAGACCAGTACAGTTCCTCCAGACCAGTACAGTTCCTCAAGCCCAGTACAATTCCTCCAGACAAGTACAGTTCCTCAAGCCCAGTACAGTTCTTCCAGACCAGTACAGGTCCTCAAGCCCAGTACAGTTCCTCAAGATCAGTACAGTTCCTCCAGACCAGTACAGTTCCTCCAGCCCAGTACAGTTCCTCAAGCCCAGTACAGTTCCTCCAGCCCAGTACAGTTCTTCCAGCCCAGTACAGTTCCTCCAGCCCAGTACAGTTCCTCCAGACCAGTACAGGTCCTCCAGACCAGTACTGGTCCTCCAGACCAGTACAGTTCCTCCAGACCAGTACAGTTCGTCCAGACCAGTACAGTTCCTCAAGCCCAGTACAGTTCCTCAAGACCAGTACAGTTCCTCCAGCCCAGTACAGTTCCTCAAGACCAGTACAGTTCCTCCAGACCAGTACAGTTCCTCCAGACCAGTACAGTTCCTCAAGCCCAGTACAGTTCCTCCAGACCAGTACAGTTCCTCCAGACCAGTACAGTTCCTCAAGCCCAGTACAGTTCCTCCAGCCCAGTACAGTTCCTCAAGACGAGTACATTCCTCCAGACCAGTACATTCCTCCAGACCAGTACAGTTCCTCAAGCCCAGTACAGTTCCTCCAGACCAGTACAGTTCCTCAAGCCCAGTACAATTCCTCCAGACAAGTACAGTTCCTCAAGCCCAGTACAGTTCCTCGAGACCAGTACAGGTCCTCAAGCCCAGTACAGTTCCTCAAGATCAGTACAGTTCCTCCAGACCAATACAGTTCCTCCAGCCCAGTACAGTTCCTCAAGCCCAGTACAGTTCTTCCAGCCCAGTACAGTTCCTCAAGCCCAGTACAGTTCCTCCAGCCCAGTACAGTTCCTCCAGCCCAGTACAGGTCCTCCAGACCAGTACAGGTCCTCCAGACCAGTACAGTTCCTCCAGACCAGTACAGTTCGTCCAGACCAGTACAGGTACTCCAGACCAGTACAGTTCCTCCAGCCCAGTACAGTTCCTCCAGCCCAGTACAGTTCCTCAAGCCCAGTACAGTTCCTCCAGCCCAGTACAGTTCCTCAAGCCCAGAACAGGTCCTCCAGACCAGTACAGTTCCTCCAGACCAGTACAGTTCCTCAAGCCCAGTCCAGTTCCTATAGCCCAGAACAGTTCCTCAAGCCCAGTACAGTTCCTCAAGCCCAGTACAGTTCTTCCAGACCAGTACTGTTCCTCAAGCCCAGTACAGTTCCTCCAGCCCAGTACAGTTCCTCAAGCCCAGTACAGTTCCTGCAGACCAGTACAGTTCCTCCAGCCCAGTACAGTTCCTGCAGACCAGTAAAGTTCCTCCAGCCCAGTACAGTTCCTCCAGCCCAGTACAGTTCCTCCAGACCAGTACAGTTCCTCCAGACCAGTAAAGTTCCACAAGCCCAGTACAGTTCCTCCAGACCAGTACAGTTCCTCCAGCCCAGTAAAGTTCCACAAGCCCAGTACAGTTCCTCCAGACCAGTACAGTACCTCCACCCCAGTACAGTTCCTGCAGACCAGTAAAGTTCCTCCAGCCCAGTACAGTTCCTCCAGCCCAGTACAGTTCCTCCAGACCAGTACAGTTCCTCCAGCCCAGTACAGTTCCTCCAGACCAGTAAAGTTCCTCAAGCCCAGTACAGTTCCTCCAGACCAGTAGAGTTCCTCCAGACCAGTAAAGATCCTCCAGACCAGTACAGTTCCTCCAGACCAGTACAGTTCCTCCAGCCCAGTACAGTTCCTCCAGACCAGTAAAGTTCCTCCAGCCCAGTACAGTTCCTCAAGCCCAGTACAGTTCCTCCAGCCCAGTACAGTTCCTCCAGACCCGTACAGGTCCTCCAGACCAGTACAGTTCCTCAAGCCCAGTACAGTTCCTCCAGCCCAGTACAGTTCCTCCAGACCAGTACAGTTCCTCCAGACCAGTACAGTTCCTCAAGACCAGTACAGTTCCTCAAGCCCAGTACAGTTCCTCAAGCCCAGAACAGTTCCTCCAGACCAGTACAGTTCGTCCAGACCAGTACAGTTCCTCCAGACCAGTACAGTTCGTCCAGACCAGTACAGTTCCTCAAGCCCAGTACAGTTCCTCCAGACCAGTACAGTTCCTCAAGCCCAGTACAGTTCCTCCAGCCCAGTACAGTTCCTCCAACCCAGTACAGTTCCTCCAGACCCGTACAGGTCCTCCAGACCAGTACAGTTCCTCCAGCCCAGTACAGTTCCTCCAGCCCAGTACAGTTCCTCAAGACCAGTACAGTTCCTCAAGACCAGTACAGTTCCTGCAGACCAGTACAGTTCCTCAAGCCCAGTACAGTTCCTCAAGCCCAGTTCAGTTCCTCAAGCCCAGTACAGTTCCTCCAGACCAGTACAGTTCCTCCAGACCAGTACAATTCCTCAAGCCCAGTACAGTCCTCCAGACCAGTAAAGTTCCTCCAGCCCAGTACAGTTCCTCAAACTCAGTACAGTTCCTCCAGACTAGTACAGTTCCTACAGACCAGTACAGTTCCTCCAGACCAGTACAGTTCCTCCAGACCAGTACAGTTCCTCAAGCCCAGTACAGTTCCTCCAGAACAGTACAGTTCCTCAAGCTCAGTACAGTTCCTCCAGACCAGTACAGTTCCTCAAGCCCAGTACAGTTCCTCCAGACCAGTACAGTTCCTCCAGACCAGTACATTTCCTCAAGACCAGTACAGTTCCTACATTTCCTCAAGACCAGTACAGTTCCTCCAGACCAGTACAGTTCCTCAAACCCAGTACAGTTCCTCCAGACCAGTACAGTTCCTCAAGCCCAGTACAGTTCCTCAAGCCCAGTACAGTTCCTCCAGACCAGTACAGTTCCTCAAGCCCAGTACAGTTCCTCCAGACCAGTACAGTTCCTCCAGACCAGTACAGTTCCTCCAGACGAGTACAGTTCTTCCAGCCCAGTACAGTTCCTCCAGCCCAGTACAGTTCCTCCAGCCCAGTACAGGTCCTCAAGTCAAGTACAGTTCCTCCAGACCAGTACAGGTCCTCCAGACCAGTACAGTTCCTCCAGACCAGTACAGGTCCTCCAGACCAGTACAGTTCCTCCAGCCCAGTACAGTTCCTCCAGACCAGTACAGGTCCTCCAGACCAGTACAGGTCCTCCAGCGCAGTACAGGTCCTCCAGCCCAGTACAGGTCCTCCAGCCCAGTACAGTTCCTCCAGACCAGTACAGTTCCTCCAGACCAGTACAATTCCTCCAGACAAGTACAGTTCCTCAAGCCCAGTACAGTTCCTTCAGACCAGTACAGGTCCTCAAGCCCAGTACAGTTCCTCAAGATCAGTATAGTTCCTCCAGCCCAGTTCAGTTCCTCCAGCCCAGTACAGTTCCTCCAGCCCAGTACAGTTCCTCCAGACCAGTACAGGTCCTCCAGACCAGTACTGGTCCTCCAGACCAGTACAGTTCCTCCAGACCAGTACAG
Source organism: Hemitrygon akajei (assembly GCF_048418815.1). NCBI lineage: Eukaryota > Metazoa > Chordata > Chondrichthyes > Myliobatiformes > Dasyatidae > Hemitrygon > Hemitrygon akajei. The sequence continues at coordinate 50,961,610 of NC_133149.1, forward strand.
TTCGTCCAGACCAGTACAGTTCCTCAAGCCCAGTACAGTTCCTCCAGCCCAGTACAGTTCCTCCAACCCAGTACAGTTCCTCCAGACCCGTACAGGTCCTCCAGACCAGTACAGTTCCTCCAGCCCAGTACAGTTCCTCCAGACCAGTACAGTTCATCCAGACCAGTACAGTTCCTCCAGACCAGTACAGTTCCTCAAGCCCAGTACAGTTCGTCCAGACCAGTACAGTTCCTCCAGACCAGTACAGTTCGTCCAGACCAGTACAGTTCGTCCAGAACAGTACAGTTCCTCAAGCCCAGTACAGTTCCTCCAGACCAGTACAGTTCCTCAAGCCCAGTACAATTCCTCCAGCCCAGTACAGTTCCTCCAACCCAGTACAGTTCCTCCAGACCCGTACAGGTCCTCCAGACCAGTACAGTTCCTCAAGCCCACTACAGTTCCTCGAGCCCAGTAGTGTTCCTCAAGAGCAGTACAGTTCCTCAAGACCAGTACAGTTCCTCCAGACCAGTACAGTTCCTCAAGCCCAGTACAGTTCCTCCAGACCAGTACAGTTCTTCCAAACCAGTACAATTCCTCCAGACAAGTACAGTTCCTCAAGCCCAGTACAGTTCCTCCAGACCAGTACAGGTCCTCCAGACCAGTACAGTTCCTCCAGCCCAGTACAGTTCCTCAAGCCCAGTACAGTTCCTCCAGACGAGTACAGTTCTTCCAGCCCAGTACAGTTTCTCCAACCCAGTACACTTCCTCCAGCCCAGTACAGGTCCTCCAGTCAAGTACAGTTCCTCCAGACCAGTACCAGTCCTCCAGACCAGTACAGTTCCTCCAGACCAGTACAGATCCTCCAGACCAGTACAGTTCCTCCAGACCAGTACAGGTACTCCAGACCAGTACAGTTCCTCCAGCCCAGTACAGTTCCTCCAGCCCAGTACAGTTCCTCAAGCCCAGTACAGTTCCTCCAGCCCAGTACAGTTCCTCAAGCCCAGAACAGGTCCTCCAGACCAGTACAGTTCCTCCAGACCAGTACAGTTCCTCAAGCCCAGTCCAGTTCCTATAGCCCTGAACAGTTCCTCAAGCCCAGTACAGTTCCTCAAGCCCAGTACAGTTCTTCCAGACCAGTACTGTTCCTCAAGCCCAGTACAGTTCCTCCAGCCCAGTACAGTTCCTCAAGCCCAGTACAGTTCCTGCAGACCAGTACAGTTCCTCCAGCCCAGTACAGTTCCTGCAGACCAGTAAAGTTCCTCCAGCCCAGTACAGTTCCTCCAGCCCAGTACAGTTCCTCCAGACCAGTACAGTTCCTCCAGACCAGTAAAGTTCCACAAGCCCAGTACAGTTCCTCCAGACCAGTACAGTTCCTCCAGCCCAGTAAAGTTCCACAAGCCCAGTACAGTTCCTCCAGACCAGTACAGTACCTCCACCCCAGTACAGTTCCTGCAGACCAGTAAAGTTCCTCCAGCCCAGTACAGTTCCTCCAGCCCAGTACAGTTCCTCCAGACCAGTACAGTTCCTCCAGCCCAGTACAGTTCCTCCAGACCAGTAAAGTTCCTCAAGCCCAGTACAGTTCCTCCAGACCAGTAGAGTTCCTCCTGACCAGTAAAGATCCTCCAGACCAGTACAGTTCCTCCAGACCAGTACAGTTCCTACAGCCCAGTACAGTTCCTCCAGACCAGTAAAGTTCCTCCAGCCCAGTACAGTTCCTCAAGCCCAGTACAGTTCCTCCAGCCCAGTACAGTTCCTCCAGACCCGTACAGGTCCTCCAGACCAGTACAGTTCCTCAAGCCCAGTACAGTTCCTCCAGCCCAGTACAGTTCCTCCAGACCAGTACAGTTCCTCCAGACCAGTACAGTTCCTCAAGACCAGTACAGTTCCTCAAGCCCAGTACAGTTCCTCAAGCCCAGTACAGTTCCTCCAGACCAGTACAGTTCGTCCAGACCAGTACAGTTCCTCCAGACCAGTACAGTTCGTCCAGACCAGTACAGTTCCTCAAGCCCAGTACAGTTCCTCCAGACCAGTACAGTTCCTCAAGCCCAGTACAGTTCCTCCAGCCCAGTACAGTTCCTCCAACCCAGTACAGTTCCTCCAGACCCGTACAGGTCCTCCAGACCAGTACAGTTCCTCCAGCCCAGTACAGTTCCTCCAGCCCAGTACAGTTCCTCAAGACCAGTACAGTTCCTCAAGACCAGTACAGTTCCTGCAGACCAGTACAGTTCCTCAAGCCCAGTACAGTTCCTCAAGCCCAGTTCAGTTCCTCAAGCCCAGTACAGTTCCTCCAGACCAGTACAGTTCCTCCAGACCAGTACAATTCCTCAAGCCCAGTACAGTCCTCCAGACCAGTAAAGTTCCTCCAGCCCAGTACAGTTCCTCAAACTCAGTACAGTTCCTCCAGACTAGTACAGTTCCTACAGACCAGTACAGTTCCTCCAGACCAGTACAGTTCCTCCAGACCAGTACAGTTCCTCAAGCCCAGTACAGTTCCTCCAGAACAGTACAGTTCCTCAAGCTCAGTACAGTTCCTCCAGACCAGTACAGTTCCTCAAGCCCAGTACAGTTCCTCCAGACCAGTACAGTTCCTCCAGACCAGTACATTTCCTCAAGACCAGTACAGTTCCTACATTTCCTCAAGACCAGTACAGTTCCTCCAGACCAGTACAGTTCCTCCAGACCAGTACAGTTCCTCAAACCCAGTACAGTTCCTCCAGACCAGTACAGTTCCTCAAGCCCAGTACAGTTCCTCAAGCCCAGTACAGTTCCTCCAGACCAGTACAGTTCCTCAAGCCCAGTACAGTTCCTCCAGACCAGTACAGTTCCTCCAGACCAGTACAGTTCCTCCAGACGAGTACAGTTCTTCCAGCCCAGTACAGTTCCTCCAGCCCAGTACAGTTCCTCCAGCCCAGTACAGGTCCTCAAGTCAAGTACAGTTCCTCCAGACCAGTACAGGTCCTCCAGACCAGTACAGTTCCTCCAGACCAGTACAGTTCATCCAGACCAGTACAGGTCCTCCAGCGCAGTACAGGTCCTCCAGCCCAGTACAGTTCCTCCAGACCAGTACAGTTCCTCAAGCCCAGTACAATTCCTCCAGACAAGTACAGTTCCTCAAGCCCAGTACAGTTCTTCCAGACCAGTACAGGTCCTCAAGCCCAGTACAGTTCCTCAAGATCAGTACAGTTCCTCCAGACCAGTACAGTTCCTCCAGCCCAGTACAGTTCCTCAAGCCCAGTACAGTTCCTCCAGCCCAGTACAGTTCTTCCAGCCCAGTACAGTTCCTCCAGCCCAGTACAGTTCCTCCAGACCAGTACAGGTCCTCCAGACCAGTACTGGTCCTCCAGACCAGTACAGTTCCTCCAGACCAGTACAGTTCGTCCAGACCAGTACAGTTCCTCAAGCCCAGTACAGTTCCTCAAGACCAGTACAGTTCCTCCAGCCCAGTACAGTTCCTCAAGACCAGTACAGTTCCTCCAGACCAGTACAGTTCCTCCAGACCAGTACAGTTCCTCAAGCCCAGTACAGTTCCTCCAGACCAGTACAGTTCCTCCAGACCAGTACAGTTCCTCAAGCCCAGTACAGTTCCTCCAGCCCAGTACAGTTCCTCAAGACCAGTACATTCCTCCAGACCAGTACATTCCTCCAGACCAGTACAGTTCCTCAAGCCCAGTACAGTTCCTCCAGACCAGTACAGTTCCTCAAGCCCAGTACAATTCCTCCAGACAAGTACAGTTCCTCAAGCCCAGTACAGTTCCTCCAGACCAGTACAGGTCCTCAAGCCCAGTACAGTTCCTCAAGATCAGTACAGTTCCTCCAGACCAATACAGTTCCTCCAGCCCAGTACAGTTCCTCAAGCCCAGTACAGTTCTTCCAGCCCAGTACAGTTCCTCAAGCCCAGTACAGTTCCTCCAGCCCAGTACAGTTCCTCCAGCCCAGTACAGGTCCTCCAGACCAGTACAGGTCCTCCAGACCAGTACAGTTCCTCCAGACCAGTACAGTTCGTCCAGACCAGTACAGGTACTCCAGACCAGTACAGTTCCTCCAGCCCAGTACAGTTCCTCCAGCCCAGTACAGTTCCTCAAGCCCAGTACAGTTCCTCCAGCCCAGTACAGTTCCTCAAGCCCAGAACAGGTCCTCCAGACCAGTACAGTTCCTCCAGACCAGTACAGTTCCTCAAGCCCAGTCCAGTTCCTATAGCCCAGAACAGTTCCTCAAGCCCAGTACAGTTCCTCAAGCCCAGTACAGTTCTTCCAGACCAGTACTGTTCCTCAAGCCCAGTACAGTTCCTCCAGCCCAGTACAGTTCCTCAAGCCCAGTACAGTTCCTGCAGACCAGTACAGTTCCTCCAGCCCAGTACAGTTCCTGCAGACCAGTAAAGTTCCTCCAGCCCAGTACAGTTCCTCCAGCCCAGTACAGTTCCTCCAGACCAGTACAGTTCCTCCAGACCAGTAAAGTTCCACAAGCCCAGTACAGTTCCTCCAGACCAGTACAGTTCCTCCAGCCCAGTAAAGTTCCACAAGCCCAGTACAGTTCCTCCAGACCAGTACAGTACCTCCACCCCAGTACAGTTCCTGCAGACCAGTAAAGTTCCTCCAGCCCAGTACAGTTCCTCCAGCCCAGTACAGTTCCTCCAGACCAGTACAGTTCCTCCAGCCCAGTACAGTTCCTCCAGACCAGTAAAGTTCCTCAACCCAGTACAGTTCCTCCAGACCAGTAGAGTTCCTCCAGACCAGTAAAGATCCTCCAGACCAGTACAGTTCCTCCAGACCAGTACAGTTCCTCCAGCCCAGTACAGTTCCTCCAGACCAGTAAAGTTCCTCCAGCCCAGTACAGTTCCTCAAGCCCAGTACAGTTCCTCCAGCCCAGTACAGTTCCTCCAGACCCGTACAGGTCCTCCAGACCAGTACAGTTCCTCAAGCCCAGTACAGTTCCTCCAGCCCAGTACAGTTCCTCCAGACCAGTACAGTTCCTCCAGACCAGTACAGTTCCTCAAGCCCAGTACAGTTCCTCAAGCCCAGTACAGTTCCTCCAGACCAGTACAGTTCGTCCAGACCAGTACAGTTCCTCCAGACCAGTACAGTTCGTCCAGACCAGTACAGTTCCTCAAGCCCAGTACAGTTCCTCCAGACCAGTACAGTTCCTCAAGCCCAGTACAGTTCCTCCAGCCCAGTACAGTTCCTCCAACCCAGTACAGTTCCTCCAGACCCGTACAGGTCCTCCAGACCAGTACAGTTCCTCCAGCCCAGTACAGTTCCTCAAGACCAGTACAGTTCCTCAAGACCAGTACAGTTCCTGCAGACCAGTACAGTTCCTCAAGCCCAGTACAGTTCCTCAAGCCCAGTTCAGTTCCTCAAGCCCAGTACAGTTCCTCCAGACCAGTACAGTTCCTCCAGACCAGTACAATTCCTCAAGCCCAGTACAGTCCTCCAGACCAGTAAAGTTCCTCCAGCCCAGTACAGTTCCTCAAACTCAGTACAGTTCCTCCAGACTAGTACAGTTCCTACAGACCAGTACAGTTCCTCCAGACCAGTACAGTTCCTCCAGACCAGTACAGTTCCTCAAGCCCAGTACAGTTCCTCCAGAACAGTACAGTTCCTCAAGCTCAGTACAGTTCCTCCAGACCAGTACAGTTCCTCAAGCCCAGTACAGTTCCTCCAGACCAGTACAGTTCCTCCAGACCAGTACATTTCCTCAAGACCAGTACAGTTCCTACATTTCCTCAAGACCAGTACAGTTCCTCCAGACCAGTACAGTTCCTCAAACCCAGTACAGTTCCTCCAGACCAGTACAGTTCCTCAAGCCCAGTACAGTTCCTCAAGCCCAGTACAGTTCCTCCAGACCAGTACAGTTCCTCAAGCCCAGTACAGTTCCTCCAGACCAGTACAGTTCCTCCAGACCAGTACAGTTCCTCCAGACGAGTACAGTTCTTCCAGCCCAGTACAGTTCCTCCAGCCCAGTACAGTTCCTCCAGCCCAGTACAGGTCCTCAAGTCAAGTACAGTTCCTCCAGACCAGTACAGGTCCTCCAGACCAGTACAGTTCCTCCAGACCAGTACAGGTCCTCCAGACCAGTACAGTTCCTCCAGCCCAGTACAGTTCCTCCAGACCAGTACAGGTCCTCCAGACCAGTACAGTTCATCCAGACCAGTACAGGTCCTCCAGCGCAGTACAGGTCCTCCAGCCCAGTACAGTTCCTCCAGACCAGTACAGTTCCTCAAGCCCAGTACAATTCCTCCAGACAAGTACAGTTCCTCAAGCCCAGTACAGTTCTTCCAGACCAGTACAGGTCCTCAAGCCCAGTACAGTTCCTCAAGATCAGTACAGTTCCTCCAGACCAGTACAGTTCCTCCAGCCCAGTACAGTTCTTCCAGCCCAGTACAGTTCCTCCAGCCCAGTACAGTTCCTCCAGACCAGTACAGGTCCTCCAGACCAGTACTGGTCCTCCAGACCAGTACAGTTCCTCCAACCCAGTACAGTTCCTCCAGACCCGTACAGGTCCTCCAGACCAGTACAGTTCCTCCAGCCCAGTACAGTTCCTCAAGACCAGTACAGTTCCTCAAGACCAGTACAGTTCCTGCAGACCAGTACAGTTCCTCAAGCCCAGTACAGTTCCTCAAGCCCAGTTCAGTTCCTCAAGCCCAGTACAGTTCCTCCAGACCAGTACAGTTCCTCCAGACCAGTACAATTCCTCAAGCCCAGTACAGTCCTCCAGACCAGTAAAGTTCCTCCAGCCCAGTACAGTTCCTCAAACTCAGTACAGTTCCTCCAGACTAGTACAGTTCCTACAGACCAGTACAGTTCCTCCAGACCAGTACAGTTCCTCCAGACCAGTACAGTTCCTCAAGCCCAGTACAGTTCCTCCAGAACAGTACAGTTCCTCAAGCTCAGTACAGTTCCTCCAGACCAGTACAGTTCCTCAAGCCCAGTACAGTTCCTCCAGACCAGTACAGTTCCTCCAGACCAGTACATTTCCTCAAGACCAGTACAGTTCCTACATTTCCTCAAGACCAGTACAGTTCCTCCAGACCAGTACAGTTCCTCAAACCCAGTACAGTTCCTCCAGACCAGTACAGTTCCTCAAGCCCAGTACAGTTCCTCAAGCCCAGTACAGTTCCTCCAGACCAGTACAGTTCCTCAAGCCCAGTACAGTTCCTCCAGACCAGTACAGTTCCTCCAGACCAGTACAGTTCCTCCAGACGAGTACAGTTCTTCCAGCCCAGTACAGTTCCTCCAGCCCAGTACAGTTCCTCCAGCCCAGTACAGGTCCTCAAGTCAAGTACAGTTCCTCCAGACCAGTACAGGTCCTCCAGACCAGTACAGTTCCTCCAGACCAGTACAGGTCCTCCAGACCAGTACAGTTCCTCCAGCCCAGTACAGTTCCTCCAGACCAGTACAGGTCCTCCAGACCAGTACAGTTCATCCAGACCAGTACAGGTCCTCCAGCGCAGTACAGGTCCTCCAGCCCAGTACAGTTCCTCCAGACCAGTACAGTTCCTCAAGCCCAGTACAGTTCCTCAAGCCCAGAACAGTTCCTCCAGACCAGTACAGTTCGTCCAGACCAGTACAGTTCCTCCAGACCAGTACAGTTCGTCCAGACCAGTACAGTTCCTCAAGCCCAGTACAGTTCCTCCAGACCAGTACAGTTCCTCAAGCCCAGTACAGTTCCTCCAGCCCAGTACAGTTCCTCCAACCCAGTACAGTTCCTCCAGACCCGTACAGGTCCTCCAGACCAGTACAGTTCCTCCAGCCCAGTACAGTTCCTCCAGCCCAGTACAGTTCCTCAAGACCAGTACAGTTCCTCAAGACCAGTACAGTTCCTGCAGACCAGTACAGTTCCTCAAGCCCAGTACAGTTCCTCAAGCCCAGTTCAGTTCCTCAAGCCCAGTACAGTTCCTCCAGACCAGTACAGTTCCTCCAGACCAGTACAATTCCTCAAGCCCAGTACAGTCCTCCAGACCAGTAAAGTTCCTCCAGCCCAGTACAGTTCCTCAAACTCAGTACAGTTCCTCCAGACTAGTACAGTTCCTACAGACCAGTACAGTTCCTCCAGACCAGTACAGTTCCTCCAGACCAGTACAGTTCCTCAAGCCCAGTACAGTTCCTCCAGAACAGTACAGTTCCTCAAGCTCAGTACAGTTCCTCCAGACCAGTACAGTTCCTCAAGCCCAGTACAGTTCCTCCAGACCAGTACAGTTCCTCCAGACCAGTACATTTCCTCAAGACCAGTACAGTTCCTACATTTCCTCAAGACCAGTACAGTTCCTCCAGACCAGTACAGTTCCTCAAACCCAGTACAGTTCCTCCAGACCAGTACAGTTCCTCAAGCCCAGTACAGTTCCTCAAGCCCAGTACAGTTCCTCCAGACCAGTACAGTTCCTCAAGCCCAGTACAGTTCCTCCAGACCAGTACAGTTCCTCCAGACCAGTACAGTTCCTCCAGACGAGTACAGTTCTTCCAGCCCAGTACAGTTCCTCCAGCCCAGTACAGTTCCTCCAGCCCAGTACAGGTCCTCAAGTCAAGTACAGTTCCTCCAGACCAGTACAGGTCCTCCAGACCAGTACAGTTCCTCCAGACCAGTACAGGTCCTCCAGACCAGTACAGTTCCTCCAGCCCAGTACAGTTCCTCCAGACCAGTACAGGTCCTCCAGACCAGTACAGGTCCTCCAGCGCAGTACAGGTCCTCCAGCCCAGTACAGGTCCTCCAGCCCAGTACAGTTCCTCCAGACCAGTACAGTTCCTCCAGACCAGTACAATTCCTCCAGACAAGTACAGTTCCTCAAGCCCAGTACAGTTCCTTCAGACCAGTACAGGTCCTCAAGCCCAGTACAGTTCCTCAAGATCAGTATAGTTCCTCCAGCCCAGTTCAGTTCCTCCAGCCCAGTACAGTTCCTCCAGCCCAGTACAGTTCCTCCAGACCAGTACAGGTCCTCCAGACCAGTACTGGTCCTCCAGACCAGTACAGTTCCTCCAGACCAGTACAGTTCGTCCAGACCAGTACAGTTCCTCAAGCCCAGTACAGTTCCTCCAGCCCAGTACAGTTCCTCCAACCCAGTACAGTTCCTCCAGACCCGTACAGGTCCTCCAGACCAGTACAGTTCCTCCAGCCCAGTACAGTTCCTCCAGACCAGTACAGTTCATCCAGACCAGTACAGTTCCTCCAGACCAGTACAGTTCCTCAAGCCCAGTACAGTTCGTCCAGACCAGTACAGTTCCTCCAGACCAGTACAGTTCGTCCAGACCAGTACAGTTCGTCCAGAACAGTACAGTTCCTCAAGCCCAGTACAGTTCCTCCAGACCAGTACAGTTCCTCAAGCCCAGTACAATTCCTCCAGCCCAGTACAGTTCCTCCAACCCAGTACAGTTCCTCCAGACCCGTACAGGTCCTCCAGACCAGTACAGTTCCTCAAGCCCACTACAGTTCCTCGAGCCCAGTAGTGTTCCTCAAGAGCAGTACAGTTCCTCAAGACCAGTACAGTTCCTCCAGACCAGTACAGTTCCTCAAGCCCAGTACAGTTCCTCCAGACCAGTACAGTTCTTCCAAACCAGTACAATTCCTCCAGACAAGTACAGTTCCTCAAGCCCAGTACAGTTCCTCCAGACCAGTACAGGTCCTCCAGACCAGTACAGTTCCTCCAGCCCAGTACAGTTCCTCAAGCCCAGTACAGTTCCTCCAGACGAGTACAGTTCTTCCAGCCCAGTACAGTTTCTCCAACCCAGTACACTTCCTCCAGCCCAGTACAGGTCCTCCAGTCAAGTACAGTTCCTCCAGACCAGTACCAGTCCTCCAGACCAGTACAGTTCCTCCAGACCAGTACAGATCCTCCAGACCAGTACAGTTCCTCCAGACCAGTACAGGTACTCCAGACCAGTACAGTTCCTCCAGCCCAGTACAGTTCCTCCAGCCCAGTACAGTTCCTCAAGCCCAGTACAGTTCCTCCAGCCCAGTACAGTTCCTCAAGCCCAGAACAGGTCCTCCAGACCAGTACAGTTCCTCCAGACCAGTACAGTTCCTCAAGCCCAGTCCAGTTCCTATAGCCCTGAACAGTTCCTCAAGCCCAGTACAGTTCCTCAAGCCCAGTACAGTTCTTCCAGACCAGTACTGTTCCTCAAGCCCAGTACAGTTCCTCCAGCCCAGTACAGTTCCTCAAGCCCAGTACAGTTCCTGCAGACCAGTACAGTTCCTCCAGCCCAGTACAGTTCCTGCAGACCAGTAAAGTTCCTCCAGCCCAGTACAGTTCCTCCAGCCCAGTACAGTTCCTCCAGACCAGTACAGTTCCTCCAGACCAGTAAAGTTCCACAAGCCCAGTACAGTTCCTCCAGACCAGTACAGTTCCTCCAGCCCAGTAAAGTTCCACAAGCCCAGTACAGTTCCTCCAGACCAGTACAGTACCTCCACCCCAGTACAGTTCCTGCAGACCAGTAAAGTTCCTCCAGCCCAGTACAGTTCCTCCAGCCCAGTACAGTTCCTCCAGACCAGTACAGTTCCTCCAGCCCAGTACAGTTCCTCCAGACCAGTAAAGTTCCTCAAGCCCAGTACAGTTCCTCCAGACCAGTAGAGTTCCTCCTGACCAGTAAAGATCCTCCAGACCAGTACAGTTCCTCCAGACCAGTACAGTTCCTACAGCCCAGTACAGTTCCTCCAGACCAGTAAAGTTCCTCCAGCCCAGTACAGTTCCTCAAGCCCAGTACAGTTCCTCCAGCCCAGTACAGTTCCTCCAGACCCGTACAGGTCCTCCAGACCAGTACAGTTCCTCAAGCCCAGTACAGTTCCTCCAGCCCAGTACAGTTCCTCCAGACCAGTACAGTTCCTCCAGACCAGTACAGTTCCTCAAGACCAGTACAGTTCCTCAAGCCCAGTACAGTTCCTCAAGCCCAGTACAGTTCCTCCAGACCAGTACAGTTCGTCCAGACCAGTACAGTTCCTCCAGACCAGTACAGTTCGTCCAGACCAGTACAGTTCCTCAAGCCCAGTACAGTTCCTCCAGACCAGTACAGTTCCTCAAGCCCAGTACAGTTCCTCCAGCCCAGTACAGTTCCTCCAACCCAGTACAGTTCCTCCAGACCCGTACAGGTCCTCCAGACCAGTACAGTTCCTCCAGCCCAGTACAGTTCCTCCAGCCCAGTACAGTTCCTCAAGACCAGTACAGTTCCTCAAGACCAGTACAGTTCCTGCAGACCAGTACAGTTCCTCAAGCCCAGTACAGTTCCTCAAGCCCAGTTCAGTTCCTCAAGCCCAGTACAGTTCCTCCAGACCAGTACAGTTCCTCCAGACCAGTACAATTCCTCAAGCCCAGTACAGTCCTCCAGACCAGTAAAGTTCCTCCAGCCCAGTACAGTTCCTCAAACTCAGTACAGTTCCTCCAGACTAGTACAGTTCCTACAGACCAGTACAGTTCCTCCAGACCAGTACAGTTCCTCCAGACCAGTACAGTTCCTCAAGCCCAGTACAGTTCCTCCAGAACAGTACAGTTCCTCAAGCTCAGTACAGTTCCTCCAGACCAGTACAGTTCCTCAAGCCCAGTACAGTTCCTCCAGACCAGTACAGTTCCTCCAGACCAGTACATTTCCTCAAGACCAGTACAGTTCCTACATTTCCTCAAGACCAGTACAGTTCCTCCAGACCAGTACAGTTCCTCCAGACCAGTACAGTTCCTCAAACCCAGTACAGTTCCTCCAGACCAGTACAGTTCCTCAAGCCCAGTACAGTTCCTCAAGCCCAGTACAGTTCCTCCAGACCAGTACAGTTCCTCAAGCCCAGTACAGTTCCTCCAGACCAGTACAGTTCCTCCAGACCAGTACAGTTCCTCCAGACGAGTACAGTTCTTCCAGCCCAGTACAGTTCCTCCAGCCCAGTACAGTTCCTCCAGCCCAGTACAGGTCCTCAAGTCAAGTACAGTTCCTCCAGACCAGTACAGGTCCTCCAGACCAGTACAGTTCCTCCAGACCAGTACAGTTCATCCAGACCAGTACAGGTCCTCCAGCGCAGTACAGGTCCTCCAGCCCAGTACAGTTCCTCCAGACCAGTACAGTTCCTCAAGCCCAGTACAATTCCTCCAGACAAGTACAGTTCCTCAAGCCCAGTACAGTTCTTCCAGACCAGTACAGGTCCTCAAGCCCAGTACAGTTCCTCAAGATCAGTACAGTTCCTCCAGACCAGTACAGTTCCTCCAGCCCAGTACAGTTCCTCAAGCCCAGTACAGTTCCTCCAGCCCAGTACAGTTCTTCCAGCCCAGTACAGTTCCTCCAGCCCAGTACAGTTCCTCCAGACCAGTACAGGTCCTCCAGACCAGTACTGGTCCTCCAGACCAGTACAGTTCCTCCAGACCAGTACAGTTCGTCCAGACCAGTACAGTTCCTCAAGCCCAGTACAGTTCCTCAAGACCAGTACAGTTCCTCCAGCCCAGTACAGTTCCTCAAGACCAGTACAGTTCCTCCAGACCAGTACAGTTCCTCCAGACCAGTACAGTTCCTCAAGCCCAGTACAGTTCCTCCAGACCAGTACAGTTCCTCCAGACCAGTACAGTTCCTCAAGCCCAGTACAGTTCCTCCAGCCCAGTACAGTTCCTCAAGACCAGTACATTCCTCCAGACCAGTACATTCCTCCAGACCAGTACAGTTCCTCAAGCCCAGTACAGTTCCTCCAGACCAGTACAGTTCCTCAAGCCCAGTACAATTCCTCCAGACAAGTACAGTTCCTCAAGCCCAGTACAGTTCCTCCAGACCAGTACAGGTCCTCAAGCCCAGTACAGTTCCTCAAGATCAGTACAGTTCCTCCAGACCAATACAGTTCCTCCAGCCCAGTACAGTTCCTCAAGCCCAGTACAGTTCTTCCAGCCCAGTACAGTTCCTCAAGCCCAGTACAGTTCCTCCAGCCCAGTACAGTTCCTCCAGCCCAGTACAGGTCCTCCAGACCAGTACAGGTCCTCCAGACCAGTACAGTTCCTCCAGACCAGTACAGTTCGTCCAGACCAGTACAGGTACTCCAGACCAGTACAGTTCCTCCAGCCCAGTACAGTTCCTCCAGCCCAGTACAGTTCCTCAAGCCCAGTACAGTTCCTCCAGCCCAGTACAGTTCCTCAAGCCCAGAACAGGTCCTCCAGACCAGTACAGTTCCTCCAGACCAGTACAGTTCCTCAAGCCCAGTCCAGTTCCTATAGCCCAGAACAGTTCCTCAAGCCCAGTACAGTTCCTCAAGCCCAGTACAGTTCTTCCAGACCAGTACTGTTCCTCAAGCCCAGTACAGTTCCTCCAGCCCAGTACAGTTCCTCAAGCCCAGTACAGTTCCTGCAGACCAGTACAGTTCCTCCAGCCCAGTACAGTTCCTGCAGACCAGTAAAGTTCCTCCAGCCCAGTACAGTTCCTCCAGCCCAGTACAGTTCCTCCAGACCAGTACAGTTCCTCCAGACCAGTAAAGTTCCACAAGCCCAGTACAGTTCCTCCAGACCAGTACAGTTCCTCCAGCCCAGTAAAGTTCCACAAGCCCAGTACAGTTCCTCCAGACCAGTACAGTACCTCCACCCCAGTACAGTTCCTGCAGACCAGTAAAGTTCCTCCAGCCCAGTACAGTTCCTCCAGCCCAGTACAGTTCCTCCAGACCAGTACAGTTCCTCCAGCCCAGTACAGTTCCTCCAGACCAGTAAAGTTCCTCAACCCAGTACAGTTCCTCCAGACCAGTAGAGTTCCTCCAGACCAGTAAAGATCCTCCAGACCAGTACAGTTCCTCCAGACCAGTACAGTTCCTCCAGCCCAGTACAGTTCCTCCAGACCAGTAAAGTTCCTCCAGCCCAGTACAGTTCCTCAAGCCCAGTACAGTTCCTCCAGCCCAGTACAGTTCCTCCAGACCCGTACAGGTCCTCCAGACCAGTACAGTTCCTCAAGCCCAGTACAGTTCCTCCAGCCCAGTACAGTTCCTCCAGACCAGTACAGTTCCTCCAGACCAGTACAGTTCCTCAAGCCCAGTACAGTTCCTCAAGCCCAGTACAGTTCCTCCAGACCAGTACAGTTCGTCCAGACCAGTACAGTTCCTCCAGACCAGTACAGTTCGTCCAGACCAGTACAGTTCCTCAAGCCCAGTACAGTTCCTCCAGACCAGTACAGTTCCTCAAGCCCAGTACAGTTCCTCCAGCCCAGTACAGTTCCTCCAACCCAGTACAGTTCCTCCAGACCCGTACAGGTCCTCCAGACCAGTACAGTTCCTCCAGCCCAGTACAGTTCCTCAAGACCAGTACAGTTCCTCAAGACCAGTACAGTTCCTGCAGACCAGTACAGTTCCTCAAGCCCAGTACAGTTCCTCAAGCCCAGTTCAGTTCCTCAAGCCCAGTACAGTTCCTCCAGACCAGTACAGTTCCTCCAGACCAGTACAATTCCTCAAGCCCAGTACAGTCCTCCAGACCAGTAAAGTTCCTCCAGCCCAGTACAGTTCCTCAAACTCAGTACAGTTCCTCCAGACTAGTACAGTTCCTACAGACCAGTACAGTTCCTCCAGACCAGTACAGTTCCTCCAGACCAGTACAGTTCCTCAAGCCCAGTACAGTTCCTCCAGAACAGTACAGTTCCTCAAGCTCAGTACAGTTCCTCCAGACCAGTACAGTTCCTCAAGCCCAGTACAGTTCCTCCAGACCAGTACAGTTCCTCCAGACCAGTACATTTCCTCAAGACCAGTACAGTTCCTACATTTCCTCAAGACCAGTACAGTTCCTCCAGACCAGTACAGTTCCTCAAACCCAGTACAGTTCCTCCAGACCAGTACAGTTCCTCAAGCCCAGTACAGTTCCTCAAGCCCAGTACAGTTCCTCCAGACCAGTACAGTTCCTCAAGCCCAGTACAGTTCCTCCAGACCAGTACAGTTCCTCCAGACCAGTACAGTTCCTCCAGACGAGTACAGTTCTTCCAGCCCAGTACAGTTCCTCCAGCCCAGTACAGTTCCTCCAGCCCAGTACAGGTCCTCAAGTCAAGTACAGTTCCTCCAGACCAGTACAGGTCCTCCAGACCAGTACAGTTCCTCCAGACCAGTACAGGTCCTCCAGACCAGTACAGTTCCTCCAGCCCAGTACAGTTCCTCCAGACCAGTACAGGTCCTCCAGACCAGTACAGTTCATCCAGACCAGTACAGGTCCTCCAGCGCAGTACAGGTCCTCCAGCCCAGTACAGTTCCTCCAGACCAGTACAGTTCCTCAAGCCCAGTACAATTCCTCCAGACAAGTACAGTTCCTCAAGCCCAGTACAGTTCTTCCAGACCAGTACAGGTCCTCAAGCCCAGTACAGTTCCTCAAGATCAGTACAGTTCCTCCAGACCAGTACAGTTCCTCCAGCCCAGTACAGTTCTTCCAGCCCAGTACAGTTCCTCCAGCCCAGTACAGTTCCTCCAGACCAGTACAGGTCCTCCAGACCAGTACTGGTCCTCCAGACCAGTACAGTTCCTCCAACCCAGTACAGTTCCTCCAGACCCGTACAGGTCCTCCAGACCAGTACAGTTCCTCCAGCCCAGTACAGTTCCTCAAGACCAGTACAGTTCCTCAAGACCAGTACAGTTCCTGCAGACCAGTACAGTTCCTCAAGCCCAGTACAGTTCCTCAAGCCCAGTTCAGTTCCTCAAGCCCAGTACAGTTCCTCCAGACCAGTACAGTTCCTCCAGACCAGTACAATTCCTCAAGCCCAGTACAGTCCTCCAGACCAGTAAAGTTCCTCCAGCCCAGTACAGTTCCTCAAACTCAGTACAGTTCCTCCAGACTAGTACAGTTCCTACAGACCAGTACAGTTCCTCCAGACCAGTACAGTTCCTCCAGACCAGTACAGTTCCTCAAGCCCAGTACAGTTCCTCCAGAACAGTACAGTTCCTCAAGCTCAGTACAGTTCCTCCAGACCAGTACAGTTCCTCAAGCCCAGTACAGTTCCTCCAGACCAGTACAGTTCCTCCAGACCAGTACATTTCCTCAAGACCAGTACAGTTCCTACATTTCCTCAAGACCAGTACAGTTCCTCCAGACCAGTACAGTTCCTCAAACCCAGTACAGTTCCTCCAGACCAGTACAGTTCCTCAAGCCCAGTACAGTTCCTCAAGCCCAGTACAGTTCCTCCAGACCAGTACAGTTCCTCAAGCCCAGTACAGTTCCTCCAGACCAGTACAGTTCCTCCAGACCAGTACAGTTCCTCCAGACGAGTACAGTTCTTCCAGCCCAGTACAGTTCCTCCAGCCCAGTACAGTTCCTCCAGCCCAGTACAGGTCCTCAAGTCAAGTACAGTTCCTCCAGACCAGTACAGGTCCTCCAGACCAGTACAGTTCCTCCAGACCAGTACAGGTCCTCCAGACCAGTACAGTTCCTCCAGCCCAGTACAGTTCCTCCAGACCAGTACAGGTCCTCCAGACCAGTACAGTTCATCCAGACCAGTACAGGTCCTCCAGCGCAGTACAGGTCCTCCAGCCCAGTACAGTTCCTCCAGACCAGTACAGTTCCTCAAGCCCAGTACAATTCCTCCAGACAAGTACAGTTCCTCAAGCCCAGTACAGTTCTTCCAGACCAGTACAGGTCCTCAAGCCCAGTACAGTTCCTCAAGATCAGTACAGTTCCTCCAGACCAGTACAGTTCCTCCAGCCCAGTACAGTTCCTCAAGATCAGTACAGTTCCTCCAGACCAGTACAGTTCCTCCAGACCAGTACAGTTCGTCCAGACCAGTACAGTTCCTCAAGCCCAGTACAGTTCCTCAAGACCAGTACAGTTCCTCCAGCCCAGTACAGTTCCTCAAGACCAGTACAGTTCCTCCAGACCAGTACAGTTCCTCCAGACCAGTACAGTTCCTCAAGCCCAGTACAGTTCCTCCAGACCAGTACAGTTCCTCCAGACCAGTACAGTTCCTCAAGCCCAGTACAGTTCCTCCAGCCCAGTACAGTTCCTCAAGACCAGTACATTCCTCCAGACCAGTACATTCCTCCAGACCAGTACAGTTCCTCAAGCCCAGTACAGTTCCTCCAGACCAGTACAGTTCCTCAAGCCCAGTACAATTCCTCCAGACAAGTACAGTTCCTCAAGCCCAGTACAGTTCCTCCAGACCAGTACAGGTCCTCAAGCCCAGTACAGTTCCTCAAGATCAGTACAGTTCCTCCAGACCAATACAGTTCCTCCAGCCCAGTACAGTTCCTCAAGCCCAGTACAGTTCTTTCAGCCCAGTACAGTTCCTCAAGCCCAGTACAGTTCCTCCAGCCCAGTACAGTTCCTCCAGCCCAGTACAGGTCCTCCAGACCAGTACAGTTCCTCCAGACCAGTACAGTTCGTCCAGACCAGTACAGTTCCTCAAGCCCAGTACAGTTCCTCAAGACCAGTACAGTTCCTCCAGCCCAGTACAGTTCCTCCAGACCAGTACAGTTCCTCCAGACCAGTACAGTTCCTCAAGCCCAGTACAGTTCCTCAAGACCAGTACAGTTCCTCCAGTCCAGTACAGTTCCTCCAGACCAGTACAGTTCCTCAAGCCCAGTACAGTTCCTCCAGCCCAGTACAGTTCCTCCAGACCAGTACATTCCTCCAGACCTGTACAGTTCCACAAGCCCAGTACAGTTCCGCCAGACCAGTACAGTTCCTCAAGCCCAGTACAGTTCCTCCAGACCAATGCAGGTCCTCCAGACCAGTACAGTTCTTCAAGCCCAGTACAGTTCCTCCGGACCAGTACAGTTCCTCAAGCCCAGTACAGTTCCTCCAGACCAATACAGTTCCTCCAGACCAGTACAGTTCCTCAAGCCCAGTACAGTTCCTCAAGCCCAGTACAGTTCCTCCAGACCAGTACAGTTCCTCCAGACCAGTACAATTCCTCCAGACAAGTACAGTTCCTCAAGCCCAGTACAGTCCTCCAGACCAGTAAAGTTCCTCCAGCCTAGTACAGTTCCTCAAACTCAGTACAGTTCCTCCAGACCAGTACAGTTCCTCAAGCCCAGTACAGTTCCTCTAGAACAGTACAGTTCCTCAAGCCCAGTACAGTTCCTCCAGACCAGTACAGTTCCTACAGACCAGTACAGTTCCTCCAGACCAGTATAGTTCCTCCAGACCAGTACAGTTCCTCCAGACCAGTACAGTTCCTCAAGCCCAGTACAGTTCCTCCAGAACAGTACAGTTCCTCAAGCTCAGTACAGTTCCTCCAGACCAGTACAGTTCCTCAAGCCCAGTACAGTTCCTCCAGACCAGTACAGTTCCTCAAGCCCAGTACAGTTCCTCCAGACCAGTACAGTTCCTCCAGACCAGTACATTTCCTCAAGACCTGTACAGTTCCTCCAAACCAGTACAGTTCCTCCAGACCAGTACAGTTCCTCAAGCCCAGTACAGTTCCTCAAGCCCAGTACAGTTCCTCCAGACCAGTACAGTTCCTCAAGCCCAGTACAGTTCCTCCAGACCAGTACAGTTCCTCCAGACCAGTACAGTTCCTCCAGACGAGTACAGTTCTTCCAGCCCAGTACAGTTCCTCCAGCCCAGTACAGTTCCTCCAGCCCAGTACAGTTCCTCCAGCCCAGTACAGGTCCTCAAGTCAAGTACAGTTCCTCCAGACCAGTACAGGTCCTCCAGACCAGTACAGTTCCTCCAGACCAGTACAGGTCCTCCAGACCAGTACAGTTCCTCCAGCCCAGTACAGTTCCTCCAGACCAGTACAGGTCCTCCAGACCAGTACAGGTCCTCCAGACCAGTACAGTTCATCCAGCACAGTGCAGGTCCTCCAGCGCAGTACAGGTCCTCCAGCCCAGTACAGTTCCTCCAGACCAGTACAGTTCCTCAAGCCCAGTACAATTCCTCCAGACAAGTACAGTTCCTCAAGCCCAGTACAGTTCCTCCAGACCAGTACAGGTCCTCAAGCCCAGTACAGTTCCTCAAGATCAGTACAGTTCTTCCAGACCAGTACAGTTCCTCCAGCCCAGTACAGTTCCTCAAGCCCAGTACAGTTCCTCCAGCCCAGAACAGTTCTTCCAGCCCAGTACAGTTCCTCCAGCCCAGTACAGTTCCTCCAGACCAGTACAGGTCCTCCAGAGCAGTACAGGTCCTCCAGACCAGTACTGGTCCTCCAGACCAGTACAGTTCCTCCAGACCAGTACAGTTCGTCCAGACCAGTACAGTTCCTCAAGCCCAGTACAGTTCCTCAAGACCAGTACAGTTCCTCCAGCCCAGTACAGTTCCTCCAGACCAGTACAGTTCTTCCAGACCAGTACAGTTCCTCAAGCCCAGTACAGTTCCTCCAGACCAGTACAGTTCCTCCAGACCAGTACAGTTCCTCAAGCCCAGTACAGTTCCTCAAGACCAGTACATTACTCCAGACCAGTACAGTTCCACAAGCCCAGTACAGTTCCTCCAGACCAGTACAGTTCCTCAAGCCCAGTACAATTCCTCCAGACAAGTACAGTTCCTCAAGCCCAGTACAGTTCCTCCAGACCAGTACAGGTCCTCAAGCCCAGTACAGTTCCTCAAGATCAGTACAGTTCCTCCAGACCAGTACAGATCCTCCAGCCCAGTACAGTTCCTCAAGCCCAGTACAGTTCTTCCAGCCCAGTACAGTTCTTCCAGCCCAGTACAGTTCCTCCAGCCCAGTACAGTTCCTCCAGCCCAGTACAGGTCCTCCAGACCAGTACAGGTCCTCCAGACCAGTACTGGTCCTCCAGACCAGTACTGGTCCTCCAGACCAGTACATTCCGTCCAGACCAGTACATTTCCTCAAGCCCAGTACAGTTCCTCAAGACCAGTACAGTTCCTCCAGCCCAGTACAGTTCCTCCAGCCCAGTACAGTTCCTCCAGACCAGTACAGTTCCTCCAGACCAGTACAGTTCCTCAAGACCAGTACAGTTCCTCAAGACCAGTACAGTTCCTCCAGACCAGTACAGTTCCTCAAGCCCAGTACAGTTACTCCAGCCCAGTACAGTTCCTCAAGACCAGTACATTCCTCCAGACCAGTACAGTTCCACAAGCCCAGTACAGTTCCTCCAGACCAGTACAGTTCCTCAAGCCCAGTACAGTTCCTCCAGACCAATACAGGTCCTCCAGACCAGTACAGTTCTTCAAGCCCAGTACAGTTCCTCCAGCCCAGTACAGTTCCTCAAGCCCAGTACATCTCCTCCAGACCAGTACAGTTCCTCAAGCCCAGTACAGTTCCTCCAGACCAGTACAGTTCCTCAAGCCCAGTACAGTTCCTCCAGACCAGTACAGTTCCTCAAGCCCAGTACAGTTCCTCCAGACCAGTACAGTTCCTCAAGCCCAGTACAGTTCTTCCAGACCAGTACAGTTCCTCAAGCCCAGAACAGTTCCTCAAGCCCAGTACAGTTCCTCAAGATCAGTACAGTTCCTCCAGACCAGTACAGTTCCTCCAGCCCAGTACAGTTCCTCAAGCCCAGTACAGTTCCTCCAGCCCAGTACAGTTCTTCCAGCCCAGTACAGTTCCTCCAGCCCAGTACATTTCCTCCAGCCCAGTACAGTTCCTCCAGACCAGTACAGGTCCTCCAAACCAGTACAGGTCCTCCAGACCAGTACAGGTCCTCCAGACCAGTACTGGTCCTCCAGAACAGTACAGTTCCTCCAGACCAGTACAGTTCGTCCAGACCAGTACAGTTCCTCAAGCCCAGTACAGTTCCTCCAGCCCAGTACAGTTCCTCCAGCCCAGTACAGTTCCTCAAGACCAGTACAGTTCCTCCAGACTAGTACAGTTCCTCCAGAGCAGT
This sequence comes from Hemitrygon akajei, assembly GCF_048418815.1. Taxonomy (NCBI): domain Eukaryota; kingdom Metazoa; phylum Chordata; class Chondrichthyes; order Myliobatiformes; family Dasyatidae; genus Hemitrygon; species Hemitrygon akajei. The sequence goes on from NC_133149.1 coordinate 50,982,265, forward strand.
ACAGTTCCTCAAGCCCAGTACAGTTCCTCAAGACCAGTACAGTTCCTCCAGACCAGTACAGTTCCTCCAGACCAGTACAGTTCCTCAAGCCCAGTACAGTTCCTCCAGCCCAGTACAGTTCCTCAAGACCAGTACAGTTCCTCAAGACCAGTACATTCCTCCAGACCAGTACAGTTCCTCAAGCCCAGTACAGTTCCTCCAGACCAATACAGGTCCTCCAGACCAGTACAGTTCTTCAAGCCCAGTACAGTTCCTCCAGCCCAGTACAGTTCCTCAAACCCAGTACATCTCCTCCGGACCAGTACAGTTCCTCAAGCCCAGTACAGTTCCTTCAGACCAGTACAGTTCCTCAAGCCCAGTACAGTTCCTCCAGACCAGTACAGTTCCTCAAGCCCAGTGCAGTTCCTCCAGACCAGTACAGTTCCTCAAGCCCAGTACAGTTCTTCCAGACCAGTATAGTTCCTCAAGCCCAGTACAGTTCCTCAAGCCCAGTACAGTTCCTCCAGACCAGTACATTCCTCCAGACCAGTACAGTTCCTCAAGCCCAGTACAGTTCCTCCAGACCAGTACAGTTCCTCAAGCCCAGTACAATTCCTCCAGACAAGTACAGTTCCTCAAGCCCAGTACAGTTCCTCCAGACCAGTACAGGTCCTCAAGCCCAGTACAGTTCCTCAAGATCAGTACAGTTCCTCCAGACCAATACAGTTCCTCCAGCCCAGTACAGTTCCTCAAGCCCAGTACAGTTCTTTCAGCCCAGTACAGTTCCTCAAGCCCAGTACAGTTCCTCTAGCCCAGTACAGTTCCTCCAGCCCAGTACAGGTCCTCCAGACCAGTACAGTTCCTCCAGACCAGTACAGTTCGTCCAGACCAGTACAGTTCCTCAAGCCCAGTACAGTTCCTCAAGACCAGTACAGTTCCTCCAGCCCAGTACAGTTCCTCCAGACCAGTACAGTTCCTCCAGACCAGTACAGTTCCTCCAGACCAGTACAGTTCCTCAAGCCCAGTACAGTTCCTCAAGACCAGTACAGTTCCTCCAGACCAGTACAGTTCCTCCAGACCAGTACAGTTCCTCAAGCCCAGTACAGTTCCTCCAGCCCAGTACAGTTCCTCCAGACCAGTACATTCCTCCAGACCTGTACAGTTCCACAAGCCCAGTACAGTTCCGCCAGACCAGTACAGTTCCTCAAGCCCAGTACAGTTCCTCCAGACCAATACAGGTCCTCCAGACCAGTACAGTTCTTCAAGCCCAGTACAGTTCCTCCGGACCAGTACAGTTCCTCAAGCCCAGTACAGTTCCTCCAGACCAATACAGTTCCTCCAGACCAGTACAGTTCCTCAAGCCCAGTACAGTTCCTCAAGCCCAGTACAGTTCCTCCAGACCAGTACAGTTCCTCCAGACCAGTACAATTCCTCCAGACAAGTACAGTTCCTCAAGCCCAGTACAGTCCTCCAGACCAGTAAAGTTCCTCCAGCCTAGTACAGTTCCTCAAACTCAGTACAGTTCCTCCAGACCAGTACAGTTCCTCAAGCCCAGTACAGTTCCTCTAGAACAGTACAGTTCCTCAAGCCCAGTACAGTTCCTCCAGACCAGAACAGTTCCTACAGACCAGTACAGTTCCTCCAGACCAGTATAGTTCCTCCAGACCAGTACAGTTCCTCCAGACCAGTACAGTTCCTCAAGCCCAGTACAGTTCCTCCAGAACAGTACAGTTCCTCAAGCTCAGTACAGTTCCTCCAGACCAGTACAGTTCCTCAAGCCCAGTACAGTTCCTCCAGACCAGTACAGTTCCTCAAGCCCAGTACAGTTCCTCCAGACCAGTACAGTTCCTCCAGACCAGTACATTTCCTCAAGACCTGTACAGTTCCTCCAAACCAGTACAGTTCCTCCAGACCAGTACAGTTCCTCAAGCCCAGTACAGTTCCTCAAGCCCAGTACAGTTCCTCCAGACCAGTACAGTTCCTCAAGCCCAGTACAGTTCCTCCAGACCAGTACAGTTCCTCCAGACCAGTACAGTTCCTCCAGACGAGTACAGTTCTTCCAGCCCAGTACAGTTCCTCCAGCCCAGTACAGTTCCTCCAGCCCAGTACAGTTCCTCCAGCCCAGTACAGGTCCTCAAGTCAAGTACAGTTGCTCCAGACCAGTACAGGTCCTCCAGACCAGTACAGTTCCTCCAGACCAGTACAGGTCCTCCAGACCAGTACAGTTCCTCCAGCCCAGTACAGTTCCTCCAGACCAGTACAGGTCCTCCAGACCAGTACAGGTCCTCCAGACCAGTACAGTTCATCCAGCACAGTGCAGGTCCTCCAGCGCAGTACAGGTCCTCCAGCCCAGTACAGTTCCTCCAGACCAGTACAGTTCCTCAAGCCCAGTACAATTCCTCCAGACAAGTACAGTTCCTCAAGCCCAGTACAGTTCCTCCAGACCAGTACAGGTCCTCAAGCCCAGTACAGTTCCTCAAGATCAGTACAGTTCTTCCAGACCAGTACAGTTCCTCCAGCCCAGTACAGTTCCTCAAGCCCAGTACAGTTCCTCCAGCCCAGAACAGTTCTTCCAGCCCAGTACAGTTCCTCCAGCCCAGTACAGTTCCTCCAGACCAGTACAGTTCCTCCAGACCAGTACAGTTCGTCCAGACCAGTACAGTTCCTCAAGCCCAGTACAGTTCCTCAAGACCAGTACAGTTCCTCCAGCCCAGTACAGTTCCTCCAGACCAGTACAGTTCTTCCAGACCAGTACAGTTCCTCAAGCCCAGTACAGTTCCTCCAGACCAGTACAGTTCCTCCAGACCAGTACAGTTCCTCCAGACCAGTACAGTTCCTCAAGCCCAGTACAGTTCCTCAAGACCAGTACATTACTCCAGACCAGTACAGTTCCACAAGCCCAGTACAGTTCCTCCAGACCAGTACAGTTCCTCAAGCCCAGTACAATTCCTCCAGACAAGTACAGTTCCTCAAGCCCAGTACAGTTCCTCCAGACCAGTACAGGTCCTCAAGCCCAGTACAGTTCCTCAAGATCAGTACAGTTCCTCCAGACCAGTACAGATCCTCCAGCCCAGTACAGTTCCTCAAGCCCAGTACAGTTCTTCCAGCCCAGTACAGTTCTTCCAGCCCAGTACAGTTCCTCCAGCCCAGTACAGTTCCTCCAGCCCAGTACAGGTCCTCCAGACCAGTACAGGTCCTCCAGACCAGTACTGGTCCTCCAGACCAGTACTGGTCCTCCAGACCAGTACATTCCGTCCAGACCAGTACATTTCCTCAAGCCCAGTACAGTTCCTCAAGACCAGTACAGTTCCTCCAGCCCAGTACAGTTCCTCCAGCCCAGTACAGTTCCTCCAGACCAGTACAGTTCCTCCAGACCAGTACAGTTCCTCAAGACCAGTACAGTTCCTCAAGACCAGTACAGTTCCTCCAGACCAGTACAGTTCCTCAAGCCCAGTACAGTTACTCCAGCCCAGTACAGTTCCTCAAGACCAGTACATTCCTCCAGACCAGTACAGTTCCACAAGCCCAGTACAGTTCCTCCAGACCAGTACAGTTCCTCAAGCCCAGTACAGTTCCTCCAGACCAATACAGGTCCTCCAGACCAGTACAGTTCTTCAAGCCCAGTACAGTTCCTCCAGCCCAGTACAGTTCCTCAAGCCCAGTACATCTCCTCCAGACCAGTACAGTTCCTCAAGCCCAGTACAGTTCCTCCAGACCAGTACAGTTCCTCAAGCCCAGTACAGTTCCTCCAGACCAGTACAGTTCCTCAAGCCCAGTACAGTTCCTCCAGACCAGTACAGTTCCTCAAGCCCAGTACAGTTCTTCCAGACCAGTACAGTTCCTCAAGCCCAGAACAGTTCCTCAAGCCCAGTACAGTTCCTCAAGATCAGTACAGTTCCTCCAGACCAGTACAGTTCCTCCAGCCCAGTACAGTTCCTCAAGCCCAGTACAGTTCCTCCAGCCCAGTACAGTTCTTCCAGCCCAGTACAGTTCCTCCAGCCCAGTACATTTCCTCCAGCCCAGTACAGTTCCTCCAGACCAGTACAGGTCCTCCAAACCAGTACAGGTCCTCCAGACCAGTACAGGTCCTCCAGACCAGTACTGGTCCTCCAGAACAGTACAGTTCCTCCAGACCAGTACAGTTCGTCCAGACCAGTACAGTTCCTCAAGCCCAGTACAGTTCCTCCAGCCCAGTACAGTTCCTCCAGCCCAGTACAGTTCCTCAAGACCAGTACAGTTCCTCCAGACTAGTACAGTTCCTCCAGAGCAGTACAGTTCCTCAAGCCCAGTACAGTTCCTCAAGACCAGTACAGTTCCTCCAGACCAGTACAGTTCCTCCAGACCAGTACAGTTCCTCAAGCCCAGTACAGTTCCTCCAGCCCAGTACAGTTCCTCAAGACCAGTACAGTTCCTCAAGACCAGTACATTCCTCCAGACCAGTACAGTTCCTCAAGCCCAGTACAGTTCCTCCAGACCAATACAGGTCCTCCAGACCAGTACAGTTCTTCAAGCCCAGTACAGTTCCTCCAGCCCAGTACAGTTCCTCAAACCCAGTACATCTCCTCCGGACCAGTACAGTTCCTCAAGCCCAGTACAGTTCCTTCAGACCAGTACAGTTCCTCAAGCCCAGTACAGTTCCTCCAGACCAGTACAGTTCCTCAAGCCCAGTGCAGTTCCTCCAGACCAGTACAGTTCCTCAAGCCCAGTACAGTTCTTCCAGACCAGTATAGTTCCTCAAGCCCAGTACAGTTCCTCAAGCCCAGTACAGTTCCTCCAGACCAGTAAAGTTCCTCCAGCCCAGTACAGTTCCTCCAGCCCAGTACAGTTCCTCAAGCCCAGTACAGTTCCTCCAGACCAGTACAGTTCCTCAAGCCCAGTACAGTTCCTCAAGACCAGTACAGTTCCTCAAGCCCAGTACAGTTCCTCCAGCCCAGTACAGTTCCTCAAACCCAGTACATCTCCTCCGGAACAGTACAGTTCCTGAAGCCCAGTACAGTTCCTTCAGACCAGTACAGTTCCTCAAGCCCAGTACAGTTTCTCCAGACCAGTACAGTTACTCCAGACCAGTACAGTTCCTCCAGACCAGTACAGTTCCTCAAGCCCAGTACAGTTCCTCCAGACCAGTAAAGTTCCTCAAGCCCAGTACAGTTCCTCAAGCCCAGTACAGTTCCTCAAGCCCAGTACAGTTCCTCCAGACGAGTACAGTTCCTCCAGACCAGTACAGTTCCTCAAGACCAGTACAGTTATTTCAGACCAGTACAGTTCCTCAAGACCAGTACAGTTCCTCCAGACCAGTACAGTTCCTCCGGACCAGTACAGTTCCTAAACCCAGTACAGTTCCTCCAGACCAGTACAGTTCCTCAAGCCCAGTACAGTTCTTCCAGACCAGTATAGTTCCTCAAGCCCAGTACAGTTCCTCAAGCCCAGTACAGTTCCTCCAGACCAGTACAGTTCCTCAAGCCCAGTACAGTTCCTCCAGACCAGTACAGCTCCTCAAGACCAGTACAGTTATTTCAGACCAGTACAGTTCCTCAAGCCCAGTACAGTTCCTCCAGACCAGTACAGTTCCTCAAGCCCTGTACAGTTCCTCCAGACCTGTACAGTTCCTCAAGCCCAGTACAGTTCTTCCAGACCAGTACAGTTCCTCAAGCCCAGTACAGTTCCTATAGCCCAGAACAGTTCCTCCAGACCAGTACAGTTCCTCCAGACCAGTACAGTTCCTCCAGACCAGTACAGTTCCTCAAGCCCAGTACAGTTCCTCCAGACCAGTACAGTTCCTCCAACACAGTACAGTTCCTCCAGACCAGTACAGTTCCTCCAGACCAGTACAGTTCCTCAAGCCCAGTACAGTTCCTCCAGATCAGTAGAGTTCATCCAGCCCAGTCCAGTTCCTCAAGACCAGTACAGTTCCTCAGGCCCAGTACAGTTCCTCCAGAACAGTACAGTTCCTCAAGACCAGTACAGTTCTTCCAGACCAGTACAGTTCCTCCAGACCAGTACAGTTCCTCAAGCCCAGTACAGTTCCTCCAGCCGAGTACAGTTCTTCCAGCCCAGTACAGTTTCTCCAACCCAGTACAGTTCCTCCAGCCCAGTAGAGTTCCTCAAGCACAGTACAGGTCCTCCAGTCAAGTACAGTTCCTCCAGACCAGTACAGGTCCTCCAGACCAGTACAGTTCCTCCAGTCCAGTACAGGTATTCCAGACTAGTACAGTTCCTCAAGCCCAGTACAGTTCCTCCAGCCCAGTACAGTTCCTCAAGCCCAGTACAGTTCCTCCAACCCAGTACAGTTCCTCCAGACCAGTACAGGTCCTCCAGTCAAGTACAGTTCCTCCAGACCAGTACAGGTCCGCCAGACCAGTACAGTTCCTCCAGACCAGTACAGGTCCTCCAGACCAGTACAGGTCCTCCAGCCCAGTACAGTTCCTCCAGACCAGTACAGGTCCTCCAGACCAGTACAGGTCCTCCAGCCCAGTACAGTTCCTCCAGCCCAGTACAGTTCCTCCAGACGAGTACAGTTCCTGAAACCCAGTAGAGTTCCTCCAGCCCAGAACAGTTCCTATAGCCCAGTACAGTTCCACCAGCCCAGTACAGTTCCTCAAGCCCAGTACAGGTCCTCCAGACCAGTACAGTTCCTCAAGCCCAGTACAGTTCCTATAGCCCAGTACAGTTCCTCAAGACCAGTACATTCCTCCAGACCAGTACAGTTCCACAAGCCCAGTACAGTTCCTCCAGACCAGTACAGTTCCACCAGTCCAGTACAGTTCCTCAAGCCCAGTACAGTTCCTCAAGCCCAATACAGTTCCTCAAGACCAGTACATTCCTCAAGACCAGTACATTCCTCCAGACCAGTACAGTTCCTCCAGACCAGTACAGTTCCTCAAGCCCAGTATAGTTCCTCAAGGCCAGTACATTCCTCCAGACCAGTACAGTTCCTCCAGCCCAGTACAGTTCCTCCAGACCAGTACAGTTCCTCCAGACCAGTACAGTTCTTCAAGACCAGTACAGTTCCTCCAGCCCAGTACAGTTCCTCCAGACCAGTACAGTTCCTCCAGACCAGTACAGTTCCTCCAGAGCAGTACAGTTCCTCCAGACCAGTAAAGTTCCTCAAGCCCAGTACAGTTCCTCCAGACCAGTACAGTTCCTCAAGCCCAGTACAGTTCCTCAAACTCAGTACAGTTCCTCCAGCCCAGTACATTTCCTCCAGACCAGTACAGTTCCTCAAGACCAGTACAGTTCCTCCAGACCAGTACAGTTCCTCCAGCCCAGACCAGTTCCTCAAGCCCAGTACAGTTCCTCCAGACGAGTACAGTTCTTCCAGCCCAGTACAGTTTCTCCAACCCAGTACAGTTCCTCCAGCCCAGTACAGTTCCTCAAGCACAGTACAGGTCCTCCAGTCAAGTACAGTTCCTCCAGACCAGTACAGTTCCTCAAGCCCAGTACAGTTCCTCAAGACCAGTACAGTTCCTCCAGCCCAGTACAGTTCCTCCAGACCAGTACAGTTCCTCCAGACCAGTACAGTTCCTCAAGCCCAGTACAGTTCCTCAAGACCAGTACAGTTCCTCCAGACCAGTACAGTTCCTCCAGACCAGTACAGTTCCTCAAGCCCAGTACAGTTCCTCCAGCCCAGTACAGTTCCTCAAGACCAGTACATTCCTCCAGACCAGTACAGTTCCACAAGCCCAGTACAGTTCCTCCAGACCAGTACAGTTCCTCAAGCCCAGTACAGTTCCTCCAGACCAATACAGGTCCTCCAGACCAGTACAGTTCTTCAAGCCCAGTACAGTTCCTCCAGCCCAGTACAGTTCCTCAAGCCCAGTACATCTCCTCCGGACCAGTACAGTTCCTCAAGCCCAGTACAGTTCCTCCAGACCAGTACAGTTCCTCAAGCCCAGTACAGTTCCTCCAGACCAGTACAGTTCCTCAAGCCCAGTACAGTTCCTCCAGACCAGTACAGTTCCTCAAGCCCAGTACAGTTCTTCCAGACCAGTACAGTTCCTCAAGCCCAGTACAGTTCCTCAAGCCCAGTACAGTTCCTCAAGATCAGTACAGTTCCTCCAGACCAGTACAGTTCCTCCAGCCCAGTACAGTTCCTCAAGCCCAGTACAGTTCCTCCAGCCCAGTACAGTTCTTCCAGCCCAGTACAGTTCCTCCAGCCCAGTACATTTCCGCCAGCCCAGTACAGTTCCTCCAGACCAGTACAGGTCCTCCAATTCTGTACAGGTCCTCCAGACCAGTACAGGTCCTCCAGACCAGTACTGGTCCTCCAGAACAGTACAGTTCCTCCAGACCAGTACAGTTCGTCCAGACCAGTACAGTTCCTCAAGCCCAGTACAGTTCCTCCAGCCCAGTACAGTTCCTCCAGCCCAGTACAGTTCCTCAAGACCAGTACAGTTCCTCCAGACCTGTACAGTTCCTCCAGAGCAGTACAGTTCCTCAAGCCCAGTACAGTTCCTCAAGACCAGTACAGTTCCTCCAGACCAGTACAGTTCCTCAAGCCCAGTACAGTTCCTCCAGCCCAGTACAGTTCCTCAAGACCAGTACAGTTCCTCAAGACCAGTACAGTTCCTCAAGCCCAGTACAGTTCCTCCAGACCAATACAGGTCCTCCTGACGAGTACATCTCCTCCGGACCAGTACAGTTCCTCAAGCCCAGTACAGTTCCTTCAGACCAGTACAGTTCCTCAAGCCCAGTACAGTTCCTCCAGAACAGTACAGTTCCTCAAGCCCAGTACAGTTCCTCCAGACCAGTACAGTTCCTCAAGCCCAGTACAGTTCTTCCAGACCAGTATAGTTCCTCAAGCCCAGTACAGTTCCTCAAGCCCAGTACAGTTCCTCCAGACCAGTAAAGTTCCTCCAGCCCAGTACAGTTCCTCCAGCCCAGTACAGTTCCTCAAGCCCAGTACAGTTCCTCCAGACCAGTACAGTTCCTCAAGCCCAGTACAGTTCCTCAAGACCAGTACAGTTCCTCAAGCCCAGTACAGTTCCTCCAGCCCAGTACAGTTCCTCAAACCCAGTACATCTCCTCCGGACCAGTACAGTTCCTCAAGCCCAGTACAGTTCCTTCAGACCAGTACAGTTCCTCAAGCCCAGTACAGTTACTCCAGACCAGTACAGTTACTCCAGACCAGTACAGTTCCTCCAGACCAGTACAGTTCCTCCAGTCCAGAAAAGTTCCTCAAGCCCAGTACAGTTCCTCAAGCCCAGTACAGTTCCTCAAGCCCAGTACAGTTCCTCCAGACGAGTACAGTTCCTCCAGACCAGTACAGTTCCTCAAGACCAGTACAGTTATTTCAGACCAGTACAGTTCCTCAAGACCAGTACAGTTCCTCCAGACCAGTACAGTTCCTCCAGACCAGTACAGTTCCTAAAGCCCAGTACAGTTCCTCCAGACCAGTACAGTTCCTCAAGCCCAGTACAGTTCTTCCAGACCAGTATAGTTCCTCAAGCCCAGTACAGTTCCTCAAGCCCAGTACAGTTCCTCCAGACCAGTACAGTTCCTCAAGCCCAGTACAGTTCCTCCAGACCAGTACAGCTCCTCAAGACCAGTACAGTTATTTCAGACCAGTACAGTTCCACAAGCCCAGTACAGTTCCTCCAGACCAGTACAGTTCCTCAAGCCCTGTACAGTTCCTCCAGCCCAGACCAGTTCCTCAAGCCCAGTACAGTTCCTCCAGACGAGTACAGTTCTTCCAGCCCAGTACAGTTTCTCCAACCCAGTACAGTTCCTCCAGCCCAGTACAGTTCCTCAAGCACAGTACAGGTCCTCCAGTCAAGTACAGTTCCTCCAGACCAGTACAGTTCCTCAAGCCCAGTACAGTTCCTCAAGACCAGTACAGTTCCTCCAGCCCAGTACAGTTCCTCCAGACCAGTACAGTTCCTCCAGACCAGTACAGTTCCTCCAGACCAGTACAGTTCCTCAAGCCCAGTACAGTTCCTCAAGACCAGTACAGTTCCTCCAGACCAGTACAGTTCCTCAAGCCCAGTACAGTTCCTCCAGCCCAGTACAGTTCCTCAAGACCAGTACATTCCTCCAGACCAGTACAGTTCCACAACCCAGTACAGTTCCTCCAGACCAGTACAGTTCCTCAAGCCCAGTACAGTACCTCCAGACCAATACAGGTCCTCCAGACCAGTACAGCTCTTCAAGCCCAGTACAGTTCCTCCAGCCCAGTACAGTTCCTCAAGCCCAGTACATCTCCTCCGGACCAGTACAGTTCCTCAAGCCCAGTACAGTTCCTCCAGACCAGTACAGTTCCTCAAGCCCAGTACAGTTCCTCCAGACCAGTACAGTTCCTCAAGCCCAGTACAGTTCCTCCAGACCAGTACAGTTCCTCAAGCCCAGTACAGTTCTTCCAGACCAGTACAGTTCCTCAAGCCCAGTACAGTTCCTCAAGCCCAGTACAGTTCCTCAAGATCAGTACAGTTCCTCCAGACCAGTACAGTTCCTCCAGCCCAGTACAGTTCCTCAAGCCCAGTACAGTTCCTCCAGCCCAGTACAGTTCTTCCAGCCCAGTACAGTTCCTCCAGCCCAGTACATTTCCGCCAGCCCAGTACAGTTCCTCCAGACCAGTACAGGTCCTCCAAACCAGTACAGGTCCTCCAGACCAGTACAGGTCCTCCAGACCAGTACTGGTCCTCCAGAACAGTACAGTTCGTCCAGACCAGTACAGTTCGTCCAGACCAGTACAGTTCCTCAAGCCCAGTACAGTTCCTCCAGCCCAGTACAGTTCCTCCAGCCCAGTACAGTTCCTCAAGACCAGTACAGTTCCTCCAGACCAGTACAGTTCCTCCAGAGCAGTACAGTTCCTCAAGCCCAGTACAGTTCCTCAAGACCAGTACAGTTCCTCCAGACCAGTACAGTTCCTCCAGACCAGTACAGTTCCTCAAGCCCAGTACAGTTCCTCCAGCCCAGTACAGTTCCTCAAGACCAGTACAGTTCCTCAAGACCAGTACAGTTCCTCAAGCCCAGTACAGTTCCTCCAGACCAATACAGGTCCTCCAGACCAGTACATCTCCTCCGGACCAGTACAGTTCCTCAAGCCCAGTACAGTTCCTTCAGACCAGTACAGTTCCTCAAGCCCAGTACAGTTCCTCCAGACCAGTACAGTTCCTCAAGCCCAGTACAGTTCCTCCAGACCAGTACAGTTCCTCAAGCCCAGTACAGTTCCTCCAGACCAGTACAGTTCCTCCAGACCAGTACAGTTCTTCAAGACCAGTACAGTTCCTCCAGCCCAGTACAGTTCCTCCAGACCAGTACAGTTCCTCCAGACCAGTACAGTTCCTCCAGAGCAGTACAGTTCCTCCAGACCAGTAAAGTTCCTCAAGCCCAGTACAGTTCCTCCAGACCAGTACAGTTCCTCAAGCCCAGTACAGTTCCTCAAACTCAGTACAGTTCCTCCAGCCCAGTACATTTCCTCCAGACCAGTACAGTTCCTCAAGACCAGTACAGTTCCTCCAGACCAGTACAGTTCCTCCAGCCCAGACCAGTTCCTCAAGCCCAGTACAGTTCCTCCAGACGAGTACAGTTCTTCCAGCCCAGTACAGTTTCTCCAACCCAGTACAGTTCCTCCAGCCCAGTACAGTTCCTCAAGCACAGTACAGGTCCTCCAGTCAAGTACAGTTCCTCCAGACCAGTACAGTTCCTCAAGCCCAGTACAGTTCCTCAAGACCAGTACAGTTCCTCCAGCCCAGTACAGTTCCTCCAGACCAGTACAGTTCCTCCAGACCAGTACAGTTCCTCAAGCCCAGTACAGTTCCTCAAGACCAGTACAGTTCCTCCAGACCAGTACAGTTCCTCCAGACCAGTACAGTTCCTCAAGCCCAGTACAGTTCCTCCAGCCCAGTACAGTTCCTCAAGACCAGTACATTCCTCCAGACCAGTACAGTTCCACAAGCCCAGTACAGTTCCTCCAGACCAGTACAGTTCCTCAAGCCCAGTACAGTTCCTCCAGACCAATACAGGTCCTCCAGACCAGTACAGTTCTTCAAGCCCAGTACAGTTCCTCCAGCCCAGTACAGTTCCTCAAGCCCAGTACATCTCCTCCGGACCAGTACAGTTCCTCAAGCCCAGTACAGTTCCTCCAGACCAGTACAGTTCCTCAAGCCCAGTACAGTGCCTCCAGACCAGTACAGTTCCTCAAGCCCAGTACAGTTCCTCCAGACCAGTACAGTTCCTCAAGCCCAGTACAGTTCTTCCAGACCAGTACAGTTCCTCAAGCCCAGTACAGTTCCTCAAGCCCAGTACAGTTCCTCAAGATCAGTACAGTTCCTCCAGACCAGTACAGTTCCTCCAGCCCAGTACAGTTCCTCAAGCCCAGTACAGTTCCTCCAGCCCAGTACAGTTCTTCCAGCCCAGTACAGTTCCTCCAGCCCAGTACATTTCCGCCAGCCCAGTACAGTTCCTCCAGACCAGTACAGGTCCTCCAAACCAGTACAGGTCCTCCAGACCAGTACAGGTCCTCCAGACCAGTACTGGTCCTCCAGAACAGTACAGTTCCTCCAGACCAGTACAGTTCGTCCAGACCAGTACAGTTCCTCAAGCCCAGTACAGTTCCTCCAGCCCAGTACAGTTCCTCCAGCCCAGTACAGTTCCTCAAGACCAGTACAGTTCCTCCAGACCTGTACAGTTCCTCCAGAGCAGTACAGTTCCTCAAGCCCAGTACAGTTCCTCAAGACCAGTACAGTTCCTCCAGACCAGTACAGTTCCTCAAGCCCAGTACAGTTCCTCCAGCCCAGTACAGTTCCTCAAGACCAGTACAGTTCCTCAAGACCAGTACAGTTCCTCAAGCCCAGTACAGTTCCTCCAGACCAATACAGGTCCTCCTGACGAGTACATCTCCTCCGGACCAGTACAGTTCCTCAAGCCCAGTACAGTTCCTTCAGACCAGTACAGTTCCTCAAGCCCAGTACAGTTCCTCCAGAACAGTACAGTTCCTCAAGCCCAGTACAGTTCCTCCAGACCAGTACAGTTCCTCAAGCCCAGTACAGTTCTTCCAGACCAGTATAGTTCCTCAAGCCCAGTACAGTTCCTCAAGCCCAGTACAGTTCCTCCAGACCAGTAAAGTTCCTCCAGCCCAGTACAGTTCCTCCAGCCCAGTACAGTTCCTCAAGCCCAGTACAGTTCCTCCAGACCAGTACAGTTCCTCAAGCCCAGTACAGTTCCTCAAGACCAGTACAGTTCTCAAGCCCAGTACAGTTCCTCCAGCCCAGTACAGTTCCTCAAACCCAGTACATCTCCTCCGGACCAGTACAGTTCCTCAAGCCCAGTACAGTTCCTTCAGACCAGTACAGTTCCTCAAGCCCAGTACAGTTACTCCAGACCAGTACAGTTACTCCAGACCAGTACAGTTCCTCCAGACCAGTACAGTTCCTCCAGTCCAGAAAAGTTCCTCAAGCCCAGTACAGTTCCTCAAGCCCAGTACAGTTCCTCAAGCCCAGTACAGTTCCTCCAGACGAGTACAGTTCCTCCAGACCAGTACAGTTCCTCAAGACCAGTACAGTTATTTCAGACCAGTACAGTTCCTCAAGACCAGTACAGTTCCTCCAGACCAGTACAGTTCCTCCAGACCAGTACAGTTCCTAAAGCCCAGTACAGTTCCTCCAGACCAGTACAGTTCCTCAAGCCCAGTACAGTTCTTCCAGACCAGTATAGTTCCTCAAGCCCAGTACAGTTCCTCAAGCCCAGTACAGTTCCTCCAGACCAGTACAGTTCCTCAAGCCCAGTACAGTTCCTCCAGACCAGTACAGCTCCTCAAGACCAGTACAGTTATTTCAGACCAGTACAGTTCCACAAGCCCAGTACAGTTCCTCCAGACCAGTACAGTTCCTCAAGCCCTGTACAGTTCCTCCAGCCCAGACCAGTTCCTCAAGCCCAGTACAGTTCCTCCAGACGAGTACAGTTCTTCCAGCCCAGTACAGTTTCTCCAACCCAGTACAGTTCCTCCAGCCCAGTACAGTTCCTCAAGCACAGTACAGGTCCTCCAGTCAAGTACAGTTCCTCCAGACCAGTACAGTTCCTCAAGCCCAGTACAGTTCCTCAAGACCAGTACAGTTCCTCCAGCCCAGTACAGTTCCTCCAGACCAGTACAGTTCCTCCAGACCAGTACAGTTCCTCCAGACCAGTACAGTTCCTCAAGCCCAGTACAGTTCCTCAAGACCAGTACAGTTCCTCCAGACCAGTACAGTTCCTCAAGCCCAGTACAGTTCCTCCAGCCCAGTACAGTTCCTCAAGACCAGTACATTCCTCCAGACCAGTACAGTTCCACAACACAGTACAGTTCCTCCAGACCAGTACAGTTCCTCAAGCCCAGTACAGTACCTCCAGACCAATACAGGTCCTCCAGACCAGTACAGTTCTTCAAGCCCAGTACAGTTCCTCCAGCCCAGTACAGTTCCTCAAGCCCAGTACATCTCCTCCGGACCAGTACAGTTCCTCAAGCCCAGTACAGTTCCTCCAGACCAGTACAGTTCCTCAAGCCCAGTACAGTTCCTCCAGACCAGTACAGTTCCTCAAGCCCAGTACAGTTCCTCCAGACCAGTACAGTTCCTCAAGCCCAGTACAGTTCTTCCAGACCAGTACAGTTCCTCAAGCCCAGTACAGTTCCTCAAGCCCAGTACAGTTCCTCAAGATCAGTACAGTTCCTCCAGACCAGTACAGTTCCTCCAGCCCAGTACAGTTCCTCAAGCCCAGTACAGTTCCTCCAGCCCAGTACAGTTCTTCCAGCCCAGTACAGTTCCTCCAGCCCAGTACATTTCCGCCAGCCCAGTACAGTTCCTCCAGACCAGTACAGGTCCTCCAAACCAGTACAGGTCCTCCAGACCAGTACAGGTCCTCCAGACCAGTACTGGTCCTCCAGAACAGTACAGTTCGTCCAGACCAGTACAGTTCGTCCAGACCAGTACAGTTCCTCAAGCCCAGTACAGTTCCTCCAGCCCAGTACAGTTCCTCCAGCCCAGTACAGTTCCTCAAGACCAGTACAGTTCCTCCAGACCAGTACAGTTCCTCCAGAGCAGTACAGTTCCTCAAGCCCAGTACAGTTCCTCAAGACCAGTACAGTTCCTCCAGACCAGTACAGTTCCTCCAGACCAGTACAGTTCCTCAAGCCCAGTACAGTTCCTCCAGCCCAGTACAGTTCCTCAAGACCAGTACAGTTCCTCAAGACCAGTACAGTTCCTCAAGCCCAGTACAGTTCCTCCAGACCAATACAGGTCCTCCAGACCAGTACATCTCCTCCGGACCAGTACAGTTCCTCAAGCCCAGTACAGTTCCTTCAGACCAGTACAGTTCCTCAAGCCCAGTACAGTTCCTCCAGACCAGTACAGTTCCTCAAGCCCAGTACAGTTCCTCCAGACCAGTACAGTTCCTCAAGCCCAGTACAGTTCTTCCAGACCAGTATAGTTCCTCAAGCCCAGTACAGTTCCTCAAGCCCAGTACAGTTCCTCCAGACCAGTAAAGTTCCTCCAGCCCAGTACAGTTCCTCCAGCCCAGTACAGTTCCTCAAGCCCAGTACAGTTCCTCCAGACCAGTACAGTTCCTCAAGCCCAGTACAGTTCCTCAAGACCAGTACAGTTCCTCAAGCCCAGTACAGTTCCTCCAGCCCAGTACAGTTCCTCAAACCCAGTACATCTCCTCCGGACCAGTACAGTTCCTCAAGCCCAGTACAGTTCCTTCAGACCAGTACAGTTCCTCAAGCCCAGTACAGTTACTCCAGACCAGTACAGTTACTCCAGACCAGTACAGTTCCTCCAGACCAGTACAGTTCCTCAAGCCCAGTACAGTTCCTCCAGTCCAGAAAAGTTCCTCAAGCCCAGTACAGTTCCTCAAGCCCAGTACAGTTCCTCAAGCCCAGTACAGTTCCTCCAGACGAGTACAGTTCCTCCAGACCAGTACAGTTCCTCAAGACCAGTACAGTTATTTCAGACCAGTACAGTTCCTCAAGACCCGTACAGTTCCTCCAGACCAGTACAGTTCCTCCAGACCAGTACAGTTCCTAAAGCCCAGTACAGTTCCTCCAGACCAGTACAGTTCCTCAAGCCCAGTACAGTTCTTCCAGACCAGTATAGTTCCTCAAGCCCAGTACACTTCCTCAAGCCCAGTACAGTTCCTCCAGACCAGTACAGTTCCTCAAGCCCAGTACAGTTCCTCCAGACCAGTACAGTTCCTCAAGCCCAGTACAGTTCCTCCAGACCACTACAGTTCCTCCAGACCAGTACAGTTCCTCAAGCCCAGTACAGTTCCTCCAGACCAGTACAGCTCCTCAAGACCAGTACAGTTATTTCAGACCAGTACAGTTCCACAAGCCCAGTACAGTTCCTCCAGACCAGTACAGTTCCTCAAGCCCTGTACAGTTCCTCCAGACCTGTACAGTTCCTCAAGCCCAGTACAGTTCTTCCAGACCAGTACAGTTCCTCAAGCCCAGTACAGTTCCTATAGCCCAGAACAGTTCCTCCAGACCAGTACAGTTCCTCCAGACCAGTACAGTTCCTCCAGACCAGTACAGTTCCTCAAGCCCAGTACAGTTCCTCCAACACAGTACAGTTCCTCCAGACCAGTACAGTTCCTCCAGACCAGTACAGGTCCTCCAGACCAGTACAGTTCCACCAGACCAGTACAGGTCCTCCAGACCAGCACAGTTCCTCAAGCCCAGTACAGTTCCTCCAGGTCAGTACAGTTCATCCAGCCCAGTACAGTTCCTCAAGACCAGTACAGTTCCTCAGGCCCAGTACAGTTGCTCCAGACCAGTACAGTTCCTCAAGACCAGTACAGTTCCTCCAGACCAGTACAGTTCCTCAAGCCCAGTACAGTTCCTCCAGCCGAGTACAGTTCTTCCAGCCCAGTACAGTTTCTCCAACCCAGTACAGTTCCTCCAGCCCAGTAGAGTTCCTCAAGCACAGTACAGGTCCTCCAGTCAAGTACAGTTCCTCCAGACCAGTACAGGTCCTGCAGACCAGTAAGGGTCCTCCAGACCAGTACAGTTCCTCCAGTCCAGTACAGGTATTCCAGACTAGTACAGTTCCTCAAGCCCAGTACAGTTCCTCCAGCCCAGTACAGTTCCTCAAGCCCAGTACAGTTCCTCCAACCCAGTACAGTTCCTCCAGACCAGTACAGGTCCTCCAGTCAAGTACAGTTCCTCCAGACCAGTACAGGTCCGCCAGACCAGTACAGTTCCTCCAGACCAGTACAGGTCCTCCAGACCAGTACAGGTCCTCCAGCCCAGTACAGTTCCTCCAGACCAGTACAGGTCCTCCAGACCAGTACAGGTCCTCCAGCCCAGTACAGTTCCTCCAGCCCAGTACAGTTCCTCCAGACGAGTACAGTTCCTCAAACCCAGTAGAGTTCCTCCAGCCCAGTACAGTTCCTCAAGCCCAGTACAGTTCCACCAGCCCAGTACAGTTCCTCAAGCCCAGTACAGATCCTCCAGACCAGTACAGTTCCATCAGACCAGTACAGTTCCTCAAGCCCAGTACAGTTCCTCAAGACCAGTACATTCCTCAACACCAGTATATTCCTCCAGACCAGTACAGTTCCTCCAGACCAGTACAGTTCCTCAAGCCCAGTATAGTTCCTCAAGGCCAGTACATTCCTCCAGACCAGTACAGTTCCTCCAGCCCAGTACAGTTCCTCCAGACCAGTACAGTTCCTCCAGACCAGTACAGTTCTTCAAGACCAGTACAGTTCCTCCAGCCCAGTACAGTTCCTCCAGACCAGTACAGTTCCTCCAGACCAGTACAGTTCCTCAAGCCCAGTACAGTTCCTCAAACTCAGTACAGTTCCTCCAGCCCAGTACATTTCCTCCGGACCAGTACAGTTCCTCAAGACCAGTACAGTTCCTCCAGACCAGTACAGTTCCTCCAGCCCAGACCAGTTCCTCAAGCCCAGTACAGTTCCTCCAGACGAGTACAGTTCTTCCAGCCCAGTACAGTTTCTCCAACCCAGTACAGTTCCTCCAGCCCAGTACAGTTCCTCAAGCACAGTACAGGTCCTCCAGTCAAGTACAGTTCCTCCAGACCAGTACAGTTCCTCCAGACCAGTACAGTTCCTCCAGACCACTACAGTTCCTCCAGACCAGTACAGTTACTCCAGTCCAGTACAGGTACTCCAGACCAGTACAGTTATTTCAGACCAGTACTGTTCCTCAAGCCCAGTACAGTTACTCCACACCAGTACAGTTCCTCCAGACCTGTACAGTTCCTCAAGCCCAGTACAGTTCCTCAAGATCAGTATAGTTCCTCCAGCCCAGTACAGTTCCTCCAACCCAGTACAGTTCCTCAAGCCCAGTACAGTTCCTCCAGACCAGTACAGTTCCTCCAGACCAGTACAGGTCCTCCAGACCAGTACAGTTCCTCCAGACCAGTACAGGTCCTCCAGACCAGTACAGTTCCTCCAGACCAGTACAGTTACTCCAGACCAATACAGTTCCTCAAGCCCTGTACAGTTCCTCCAGCCCAGTACAGTTCCTCCAACCCAGTACAGTTCCTCCAAACCAGTACAGTTCCTCCAGACCAGTACAGTTCGACCAGACCAGTACAGGTCCTCCAGACCAGTACAGTTCCTCCAGACCAGTACAGGTCATCCAGACCAGTACAGTTCCTCAAGCCCAGTACAGTTCCTCAAGCCCAGTACAGTTCCTCCAGACCAGTACAGTTCCTCCAGACCAGTACAGTTCCTCAAGACCAGTACAGTTCCTCCAGACCAGTACAGTTCCTCAAGCCCAGTACAGTTCCTCCAGACGAGTACAGTTCTTCCAGCCCAGTACAGTTTCTCCAACCCAGTACAGTTCCTCCAACCCAGTACAGTTCCTCAAGCACAGTACAGGTCCTCCAGACCAGTACAGGTCCTCCAGACCAGTACAGTTCCTCCAGACCAGTACAGGTCCTCCAGACCAGTACAGTTCCTCCAGTCCAGTACAGGTACTCCAGACCAGTACAGTTATTTCAGACCAGTACTGTTCCTCAAGCCCAGTACAGTTCCTCCACACCAGTACAGTTCCTCCAGCCCAGTACAGTTCCTCCAGACCTGTACATTTCCTCAAGCCCAGTACAGTTCTTCCAGACAAGTAAAGTTCCTCCAGCCAAGTACAGTTCCTCAAGCCCAGTACAGGTCCTCCAGAACAGTACAGTTCCTCCAGACCAGTACAGTTCCTCAAGCCCAGTACAGTTCCTCAAGATCAGTACAGTTCCTCCAGCACAGTACAGTTCCTCCAGCCCAGTACAGTTCCTCCAACCCAGTACAGTTCCTCCAGCCCAGTACAGTTCCTCCAGACCAGTAAAGTTCCTCCAGACCAGTACAGGTCCTCCAGACCAGTACAGGTCCTCCAGACCAGTACAGTTCCTCCAGACCAGTACAGGTCCTCCAGACCAGTACAGTTCCTCCAGACCAGTACAGGTCCTCCAGACCAGTACAGTTCCTCCAGACCAGTACAGGTCCTCCAGACCAGTACTGGTCCTCCAGACCAGTACAGTTCCTCCAAACCAGTACAGTTCCTCCAGACCAATACAGTTCCTCAAGCCCAGTACAGTTCCTCCAGCCCAGTACAGTTCCTCCAACCCAGTACAGTTCCTCCAAACCAGTACAGTTCCTCCAGACCAGTACAGTTCGTCCAGACCACTACAGGTCCTCCAGACCAGTACAGTTCCTCCAGACCAGTACAGGTCCTCCAGACCAGTACAGTTCCTCCAGACCAGTACAGGTCCTCCAGACCAGTACAGTTCCTCCAGACCAGTACAGGTCCTCCAGACCAGTACAGTTCCTCCAGACCAGTACAGGTCCTCCAGACCAGTACAGTTCCTCCAGACCAGTACAGGTCCTCCAGACCAGTACAGTTCCTCCAGACCAGTACAGGTCCTCCAGACCAGTACTGGTCCTCCAGACCAGTACAGTTCCTCCTGACCAGTACAGTTCCTCCAGACCAATACAGTTCCTCAAGCCCAGTACAGTTCCTCCAGCCCAGTACAGTTCCTCCAACCCAGTACAGTTCCTCCAAACCAGTACAGTTCCTCCAAACCAGTACAGTTCGTCCAGACCAGTACAGGTCCTCCAGACCAGTACAGTTCCTCCAGACCAGTACAGGTCCTCCAGACCAGTACAGTTCCTCAAGCCCAGTACAGTTCCTCAAGCCAAGTACAGTTCCTCCAGACCAGTACAGTTCCTCCAGACCAGTACAGTTCCTCAAGCCCAGTACAGTTCCACCAGCCCAGTACAGTTCCTCAAGCCCAGTACAGGTCCTCCAGACCAGTACAGTTCCTCAAGCCCAGTACAGTTCCTATAGCCCAGTACAGTTCCTCAAGACCAGTACATTCCTCCAGACCAGTACAGTTCCACAAGCCCAGTACAGATCCTCCAGACCAGTACAGTTCCACCAGACCAGTACAGTTCCTCAAGCCCAGTACAGTTCCTCAAGCCCAGTACAGTTCCTCAAGACCAGTACATTCCTCAACACCAGTACATTCCTCCAGACCAGTACAGTTCCTCCAGACCAGTACAGTTCCTCAAGCCCAGTATAGTTCCTGAAGGCCAGTACATTCCTCCAGACCAGTACAGTTCCTCCAGCCCAGTACAGTTCCTCCAGACCAGTACAGTTCCTCCAGACCAGTACAGTTCTTCAAGACCAGTACAGTTCCTCCAGCCCAGTACAGTTCCTCCAGACCAGTACAGTTCCTCAAGCCCAGTACAGTTCCTCAAGCCCAGTACCGTTCCTCCAGACCAGTACATTTCCTCCAGACCAGTACAGTTCCTCAAGACCAGTACAGTTCCTCCAGACCAGTACAGTTCCTCCAGCCCAGACCAGTTCCTCAAGCCCAGTACAGTTCCTCCAGACGAGTACAGTTCTTCCAGCCCAGTACAGTTTCTCCAACCCAGTACAGTTCCTCCAGCCCAGTACAGTTCCTCAAGCACAGTACAGGTCCTCCAGTCAAGTACAGTTCCTCCAGACCAGTACAGTTCCTCCAGACCAGTACAGTTCCTCCAGACCACTACAGTTCCTCCAGACCAGTACAGGTCCTCCAGACCAGTACAGTTCCTCCAGACCTGTACAGTTCCTCAAGCCCAGTACAGTTCTTCCAGACCAGTAAAGTTCCTCCAGCCAAGTACAGTTCCTCAAGCCCAGTACAGGTCCTCCAGACCAGTACAGTTCCTCCAGACCAGTACAGTTCCTCAAGCCCAGTACAGTTCCTCCAGACCACTACAGTTCCTCCAGACCAGTACAGTTACTCCAGTCCAGTACAGGTACTCCAGACCAGTACAGTTATTTCAGACCAGTACTGTTCCTCAAGCCCAGTACAGTTACTCCACACCAGTACAGTTCCTCCAGCCCAGTACAGTTTCTCCAGACCTGTACAGTTCCTCAAGCCCAGTACAGTTCCTCAAGATCAGTATAGTTCCTCCAGCCCAGTACAGTTCCTCCAACCCAGTACAGTTCCTCAAGCCCAGTACAGTTCCTCCAGACCAGTACAGTTCCTCCAGACCAGTACAGGTCCTCCAGACCAGTACAGTTCCTCCAGACCAGTACAGGTCCTCCAGACCAGTACAGTTCCTCCAGACCAGTACAGTTACTCCAGACCAATACAGTTCCTCAAGCCCTGTACAGTTCCTCCAGCCCAGTACAGTTCCTCCAACCCAGTACAGTTCCTCCAAACCAGTACAGTTCCTCCAGACCAGTACAGTTCGACCAGACCAGTACAGGTCCTCCAGACCAGTACAGTTCCTCCAGACCAGTACAGGGCATCCAGACCAGTACAGTTCCTCAAGCCCAGTACAGTTCCTCAAGCCCAGTACAGTTCCTCCAGACCAGTACAGTTCCTCCAGACCAGTACAGTTCCTCAAGACCAGTACAGTTCCTCCAGACCAGTACAGTTCCTCAAGCCCAGTACAGTTCCTCCAGACGAGTACAGTTCTTCCAGCCCAGTACAGTTTCTCCAACCCAGTACAGTTCCTCCAACCCAGTACAGTTCCTCAAGCACAGTACAGGTCCTCCAGACCAGTACAGGTCCTCCAGACCAGTACAGTTCCTCCAGACCAGTACAGGTCCTCCAGACCAGTACAGTTCCTCCAGTCCAGTACAGGTACTCCAGACCAGTACAGATATTTCAGACCAGTACTGTTCCTCAAGCCCAGTACAGTTCCTCCACACCAGTACAGTTCCTCCAGCCCAGTACAGTTCCTCCAGACCTGTACATTTCCTCAAGCCCAGTACAGTTCTTCCAGACAAGTAAAGTTCCTCCAGCCAAGTACAGTTCCTCAAGCCCAGTACAGGTCCTCCAGAACAGTACAGTTCCTCCAGACCAGTACAGTTCCTCAAGCCCAGTACAGTTCCTCAAGATCAGTACAGTTCCTCCAGCACAGTACAGTTCCTCCAGCCCAGTACAGTTCCTCCAACCCAGTACAGTTCCTCCAGCCCAGTACAGTTCCTCCAGACCAGTAAAGTTCCTCCAGACCAGTACAGGTCCTCCAGACCAGTACAGGTCCTCCAGACCAGTACAGTTCCTCCAGACCAGTACAGGTCCTCCAGACCAGTACAGTTCCTCCAGACCAGTACAGGTCCTCCAGACCAGTACAGTTCCTCCAGACCAGTACAGGTCCTCCAGACCAGTACTGGTCCTCCAGACCAGTACAGTTCCTCCAAACCAGTACAGTTCCTCCAGACCAATACAGTTCCTCAAGCCCAGTACAGTTCCTCCAGCCCAGTACAGTTCCTCCAACCCAGTACAGTTCCTCCAAACCAGTACAGTTCCTCCAGACCAGTACAGTTCGTCCAGACCACTACAGGTCCTCCAGACCAGTACAGTTCCTCCAGACCAGTACAGGTCCTCCAGACCAGTACAGTTCCTCCAGACCAGTACAGGTCCTCCAGACCAGTACAGTTCCTCCAGACCAGTACAGGTCCTCCAGACCAGTACAGTTCCTCCAGACCAGTACAGGTCCTCCAGACCAGTACAGTTCCTCCAGACCAGTACAGGTCCTCCAGACCAGTACAGTTCCTCCAGACCAGTACAGGTCCTCCAGACCAGTACTGGTCCTCCAGACCAGTACAGTTCCTCCTGACCAGTACAGTTCCTCCAGACCAATACAGTTCCTCAAGCCCAGTACAGTTCCTCCAGCCCAGTACAGTTCCTCCAACCCAGTACAGTTCCTCCAAACCAGTACAGTTCCTCCAAACCAGTACAGTTCGTCCAGACCAGTACAGGTCCTCCAGACCAGTACAGTTCCTCCAGACCAGTACAGGTCCTCCAGACCAGTACAGTTCCTCAAGCCCAGTACAGTTCCTCAAGCCAAGTACAGTTCCTCCAGACCAGTACAGTTCCTCCAGACCAGTACAGTTCCTCAAGCCCAGTACAGTTCCACCAGCCCAGTACAGTTCCTCAAGCCCAGTACAGGTCCTCCAGACCAGTACAGTTCCTCAAGCCCAGTACAGTTCCTATAGCCCAGTACAGTTCCTCAAGACCAGTACATTCCTCCAGACCAGTACAGTTCCACAAGCCCAGTACAGATCCTCCAGACCAGTACAGTTCCACCAGACCAGTACAGTTCCTCAAGCCCAGTACAGTTCCTCAAGCCCAGTACAGTTCCTCAAGACCAGTACATTCCTCAACACCAGTACATTCCTCCAGACCAGTACAGTTCCTCCAGACCAGTACAGTTCCTCAAGCCCAGTATAGTTCCTGAAGGCCAGTACATTCCTCCAGACCAGTACAGTTCCTCCAGCCCAGTACAGTTCCTCCAGACCAGTACAGTTCCTCCAGACCAGTACAGTTCTTCAAGACCAGTACAGTTCCTCCAGCCCAGTACAGTTCCTCCAGACCAGTACAGTTCCTCAAGCCCAGTACAGTTCCTCAAGCCCAGTACCGTTCCTCCAGACCAGTACATTTCCTCCAGACCAGTACAGTTCCTCAAGACCAGTACAGTTCCTCCAGACCAGTACAGTTCCTCCAGCCCAGACCAGTTCCTCAAGCCCAGTACAGTTCCTCCAGACGAGTACAGTTCTTCCAGCCCAGTACAGTTTCTCCAACCCAGTACAGTTCCTCCAGCCCAGTACAGTTCCTCAAGCACAGTACAGGTCCTCCAGTCAAGTACAGTTCCTCCAGACCAGTACAGTTCCTCCAGACCAGTACAGTTCCTCCAGACCACTACAGTTCCTCCAGACCAGTACAGGTCCTCCAGACCAGTACAGTTCCTCCAGACCTGTACAGTTCCTCAAGCCCAGTACAGTTCTTCCAGACCAGTAAAGTTCCTCCAGCCAAGTACAGTTCCTCAAGCCCAGTACAGGTCCTCCAGACCAGTACAGTTCCTCCAGACCAGTACAGTTCCTCAAGCCCAGTACAGTTCCTCAAGATCAGTACAGTTCCTCCAGCCCAGTACAGTTCCTCCAACCCAGTACAGTTCCTCCAGCCCAGTACAGTTCCTCCAGACCAGTACAGTTCCTCCAGACCAGTACAGTTCCTCCAGACCAGTACAGGTCCTCCAGACCAGTACTGGTCCTCCAGACCAGTACAGTTCCTCCAGACAAGTACAGTTACTCCAGACCAATACAGTTCCTCAAGCCCAGTACAGTTCCTCCAGCCCAGTACAGTTCCTCCAACCCAGTACAGTTCCTCCAAACCAGTACAGTTCCTCCAGACCAGTACAGTTCGTCCAGACCAGTACAGGTCCTCCAGACCAGTACAGTTCCTCCAGACCAGTACAGGTCCTCCAGACCAGTACAGTTCCTCAAGCCCAGTACAGTTCCTCAAGCCCAGTACAGTTCCTCCAGACCAGTACAGTTCCTCCAGACCAGTACAGTTCCTCAAGACCAGTACAGTTCCTCCAGACCTGTACAGTTCCTCAAGCCCAGTACAGTTCCTCCAGACGAGTACAGTTCTTCCAGCCCAGTACAGTTTCTCCAACCCAGTACAGTTCCTCCAACCCAGTACAGTTCCTCAAGCACAGTACAGGTCCTCCAGACCAGTACAGGTCCTCCAGACCAGTACAGTTCCTCCAGACCAGTACAGGTCCTCCAGACCAGTACAGTTCCTCCAGTCCAGTACAGGTACTCCAGACCAGTACAGTTATTTCAGACCAGTACTGTTCCTCAAGCCCAGTACAGTTCCTCCACACCAGTACAGTTCCTCCAGCCCAGTACAGTTCCTCCAGACCTGTACATTTCCTCAAGCCCAGTACAGTTCTTCCAGACAAGTAAAGTTCCTCCAGCCAAGTACAGTTCCTCAAGCCCAGTACAGTTCCTCCAGAACAGTACAGTTCCTCCAGACCAGTACAGTTCCTCAAGCCCAGTACAGTTCCTCAAGATCAGTACAGTTCCTCCAGCACAGTACAGTTCCTCCAGCCCAGTACAGTTCCTCCAACCCAGTACAGTTCCTCCAGCCCAGTACAGTTCCTCCAGACCAGTACAGTTCCTCCAGACCAGTACAGGTCCTCCAGACCAGTACAGTTCCTCCAGACCAGTACAGGTCCTCCAGACCAGTACAGTTCCTCCAGACCAGTACAGGTCCTCCAGACCAGTACAGTTCCTCCAGACCAGTACAGGTCCTCCAGACCAGTACTGGTCCTCCAGACCAGTACAGTTCCTCCAGACCAGTACAGTTCCTCCAGACCAATACAGTTCCTCCAGCCCAGTACAGTTCCTCCAGCCCAGAACAGTTCCTCCAACCCAGTACAGTTCCTCCAAACCAGTACAGTTCCTCCAGACCAGTACAGTTCGTCCAGACCAGTACAGGTCCTCCAGACCAGTACAGTTCCTCCAGACCAGTACAGTTCCTCCAGACCAGTACAGGTCCTACAGACCAGTACAGTTCCTCCAGACCAGTACAGGTCCTCCCGACCAGTACAGTTCCTCCAGACCAGTACAGGTCCTCCAGACCAGTACTGGTCCTCCAGACCAGTACAGTTCCTCCAGACCAGTACAGTTCCTCCAGACCAATACAGTTCCTCAAGCCCAGTACAGTTCCTCCAGCCCAGTACAGTTCCTCCAACCCAGTACAGTTCCTCCAAACCAGTACAGTTCCTCCAAACCAGTACAGTTCGTCCAGACCAGTACAGGTCCTCCAGACCAGTACAGTTCCTCCAGACCAGTACAGGTCCTCCAGACCAGTACAGTTCCTCAAGCCCAGTACAGTTCCTCAAGCCCAGTACAGTTCCTCCAGACCAGTACAGTTCCTCCAGACCAGTACAGTTCCTCAAGACCAGTACAGTTCCTCCAGACCAGTACAGTTCCTCAAGCCCAGTACAGTTCCTCCAGACGAGTACAGTTCTTCCAGCCCAGTACAGTTTCTCCAACCCAGTACAGTTCCTCCAACCCAGTACAGTTCCTCAAGCACAGTACAGGTCCTCCAGTCCAGTACAGTTACTCCAGACCAGTACAGTTATTTCAGACCAGTACTGTTCCTCAAGCCCAGTACAGTTCCTCCACACCAGTACAGTTCCTCCAGCCCAGTACAGTTCCTCCAGACCTGTACATTTCCTCAAGCCCAGTACAGTTCTTCCAGACAAGTAAAGTTCCTCCAGCCAAGTACAGTTCCTCAAGCCCAGTACAGGTCCTCCAGAACAGTACAGTTCCTCCAGACCAGTACAGTTCCTCAAGCCCAGTACAGTTCCTCAAGATCAGTACAGTTCCTCCAGCACAGTACAGATCCTCCAGCCCAGTACAGTTCCTCCAACCCAGTACAGTTCCTCCAGCCCAGTACAGTTCCTCCAGACCAGTACAGTTCCTCCAGACCAGTACAGGTCCTCCAGACCAGTACAGTTGCTCCAGACCAGTACAGGTCCTCCAGACCAGTACTGGTCCTCCAGACCAGTACAGTTCCTCCAGACCAGTACAGTTCCTCCAGACCAATACAGTTCCTCAAGCCCAGTACAGTTCCTCCAGCCCAGTACAGTTCCTCCAGCCCAGTACAGTTCCTCCAAACCAGTACAGTTCCTCCAGACGAGTACAGTTCTTCCAGCCCAGTACAGTTCCTCCAGCCCAGTACAGTTCCTCCAGCCCAGTACAGTTCCTCAAGCCCAGTACAGTTCCTCCAGACGAGTACAGTTCTTCCAGCCCAGTACAGTTCCTCAAGCCCAGTACAGTTCCTCCAGACGAGTACAGTTCTTCCAGCCCAGTACAGTTCCTCCAACCCAGTACAGTTCCTCCAGCCCAGTACAGTTCCTCCAGACCAGTACAGGTCCTCCAGTCAAGTACAGTTCCTCAAGACCAGTACAGTTCCTCCAGACCAGTACAGTTCCTCAAGCCCAGTACAGTTCCTCCAGACCAGTACAGTTCCTCCAGACCAGTACAGTTCCTCCAGACCAGTACAGGTCCTCCAGTCAAGTACAGTTCCTCCAGACCAGTACAGTTCCTCAAGCCCAGTACAGTTCCTCCAGACGAGTACAGTTCTTCCAGCCCAGTACAGTTCCTCAATCCCAGTACAGTTCCTCCAGACGAGTACAGTTCCTCCAGCCCAGCACAGTTCCTCCAGACCAGTACAGTTCGTCAAGCCCAGTACAGTTCCTCCAGACAAGTACAGTTCCTCCAGACCAGTACAGTTCCTCAAGCCCAGTACAGTTCCTCCAGACCAGTACAGTTCCTCCAGACCAGTACAGTTTCTCCAGACCAGTACAGGTCCTCCAGTCAAGTACAGTTCCTCAAGACCAGTACAGTTCCTCCAGACCAGTACAGTTCCTCAAGCCCAGTACAGTTCCTCCAGACGAGTACAGTTCTTCCAGCCCAGTACAGTTCCTCCAACCCAGTACAGTTCCTCCAGCCCAGTACAGTTCCTCCAGACCAGTACAGGTCCTCCAGACCAGTACAGTTCCTCCAGACCAGTACAGTTCCTCCAGACCAGTACAGGTCCTCCAGACCAGTACAGTTCCTCCAGTCCAATACAGGTACTCCAGACCAGTACAGTTCCTCCAGCCCAGTACAGTTCCTCAAGCCCAGTACAGTTCCTCCAGCCCAGTACAGTTCCTCAAGCCCAGTACAGCTGCTCCAGACGAGTACATTTCTTCCAGCCCAGTACAGTTTCTCCAACCCAGTACAGTTCCTCCAGCCTAGTACAGTTCCTCAAGCACAGTACAGGTCCTCCAGTCAAGTACAGTTCCTCCAGACCAGTACAGGTCCTCCAGACCAGTACAGTTCCTCCAGACCAGTACAGTTCCTCAAGCCCAGTACAGTTCCTCCAGCCCAGTACAGTTCCTCAATCCCAGTACAGTCCCTCCAGCCCAGTTCACATCTCCAGAGGAGTACAGTTCCTCCAGCCCAGTACAGTTCCTCCAGACCAGTACAGTTCCTCCAGACCAGTACAGTTCTTCAAGACCAGTACAGTTCCTCCAGCCCTGTACAGTTCCTCCAGACCAGTACAGTTCCTCCAGACCAGTACAGTTCCTCCAGACCAGTACAGTTCCTCAAGCCCAGTACAGTTCCTCAAGACCAGTACAGTTCCTCCAGACCAGTACAGTTCCTCCAGACCAGTACAGTTCCTCAAGCCCAGTACAGTTCCTCCTGCCCAGTACAGTTCCTCAAGACCAGTACATTCCTCCAGACCAGTACAGTTCCACAAGCCCAGCACAGTTCCTCCAGACCAGTACAGTTCCTCCAGACCAGTACAGTTCCTCCAGACCAGTACAGTTCCTCCAGACCAGTACAGGTCCTCCAGACCAGTACTGGTCCTCCAGACCAGTACAGTTCCTCCAGACCAGTACAGTTACTCCAGACCAATACAGTTCCTCAAGCCCAGTACAGTTCCTCCAGCCCAGTACAGTTCCTCCAACCCAGTACAGTTCCTCCAAACCAGTACAGTTCCTCCAGACCAGTACAGTTCGTCCAGACCAGTACAGGTCCTCCAGACCAGTACAGTTCCTCCAGACCAGTACAGGTCCTCCAGACCAGTACAGTTCCTCAAGCCCAGTACAGTTCCTCAAGCCCAGTACAGTTCCTCCAGACCAGTACAGTTCCTCCAGACCAGTACAGTTCCTCAAGACCAGTACAGTTCCTCCAGACCAGTACAGTTCCTCAAGCCCAGTACAGTTCCTCCAGACGAGTACAGTTCTTCCAGCCCAGTACAGTTTCTCCAACCCAGTACAGTTCCTCCAACCCAGTACAGTTCCTCAAGCACAGTACAGGTCCTCCAGACCAGTACAGGTCCTCCAGACCAGTACAGTTCCTCCAGACCAGTACAGGTCCTCCAGACCAGTACAGTTCCTCCAGTCCAGTACAGGTACTCCAGACCAGTACAGTTATTTCAGACCAGTACTGTTCCTCAAGCCCAGTACAGTTCCTCCACACCAGTACAGTTCCTCCAGCCCAGTACAGTTCCTCCAGACCTGTACATTTCCTCAAGCCCAGTACAGTTCTTCCAGACAAGTAAAGTTCCTCCAGCCAAGTACAGTTCCTCAAGCCCAGTACAGTTCCTCCAGAACAGTACAGTTCCTCCAGACCAGTACAGTTCCTCAAGCCCAGTACAGTTCCTCAAGATCAGTACAGTTCCTCCAGCACAGTACAGTTCCTCCAGCCCAGTACAGTTCCTCCAACCCAGTACAGTTCCTCCAGCCCAGTACAGTTCCTCCAGACCAGTACAGTTCCTCCAGACCAGTACAGGTCCTCCAGACCAGTACAGTTCCTCCAGACCAGTACAGGTCCTCCAGACCAGTACAGTTCCTCCAGACCAGTACAGGTCCTCCAGACCAGTACAGTTCCTCCAGACCAGTACAGGTCCTCCAGACCAGTACTGGTCCTCCAGACCAGTACAGTTCCTCCAGACCAGTACAGTTCCTCCAGACCAATACAGTTCCTCCAGCCCAGTACAGTTCCTCCAGCCCAGAACAGTTCCTCCAACCCAGTACAGTTCCTCCAAACCAGTACAGTTCCTCCAGACCAGTACAGTTCGTCCAGACCAGTACAGGTCCTCCAGACCAGTACAGTTCCTCCAGACCAGTACAGTTCCTCCAGACCAGTACAGGTCCTCCAGACCAGTACAGTTCCTCCAGACCAGTACAGGTCCTCCAGACCAGTACAGTTCCTCCAGACCAGTACAGGTCCTCCAGACCAGTACTGGTCCTCCAGACCAGTACAGTTCCTCCAAACCAGTACAGTTCCTCCAGACCAATACAGTTCCTCAAGCCCAGTACAGTTCCTCCAGCCCAGTACAGTTCCTCCAACCCAGTACAGTTCCTCCAAACCAGTACAGTTCCTCCAAACCAGTACAGTTCGTCCAGACCAGTACAGGTCCTCCAGACCAGTACAGTTCCTCCAGACCAGTACAGGTCCTCCAGACCAGTACAGTTCCTCAAGCCCAGTACAGTTCCTCAAGCCCAGTACAGTTCCTCCAGACCAGTACAGTTCCTCCAGACCAGTACAGTTCCTCAAGACCAGTACAGTTCCTCCAGACCAGTACAGTTCCTCAAGCCCAGTACAGTTCCTCCAGACGAGTACAGTTCTTCCAGCCCAGTACAGTTTCTCCAACCCAGTACAGTTCCTCCAACCCAGTACAGTTCCTCAAGCACAGTACAGGTCCTCCAGTCCAGTACAGGTACTCCAGACCAGTACAGTTATTTCAGACCAGTACTGTTCCTCAAGCCCAGTACAGTTCCTCCACACCAGTACAGTTCCTCCAGCCCAGTACAGTTCCTCCAGACCTGTACATTTCCTCAAGCCCAGTACAGTTCTTCCAGACAAGTAAAGTTCCTCCAGCCAAGTACAGTTCCTCAAGCCCAGTACAGGTCCTCCAGAACAGTACAGTTCCTCCAGACCAGTACAGTTCCTCAAGCCCAGTACAGTTCCTCAAGATCAGTACAGTTCCTCCAGCACAGTACAGTTCCTCCAGCCCAGTACAGTTCCTCCAACCCAGTACAGTTCCTCCAGCCCAGTACAGTTCCTCCAGACCAGTACAGTTCCTCCAGACCAGTACAGGTCCTCCAGACCAGTACAGTTCCTCCAGACCAGTACAGGTCCTCCAGACCAGTACTGGTCCTCCAGACCAGTACAGTTCCTCCAGACCAGTACAGTTCCTCCAGACCAATACAGTTCCTCAAGCCCAGTACAGTTCCTCCAGCCCAGTACAGTTCCTCCAGCCCAGTACAGTTCCTCCAAACCAGTACAGTTCCTCCAGACGAGTACAGTTCTTCCAGCCCAGTATAGTTCCTCCAGCCCAGTACAGTTCCTCCAGCCCAGTACAGTTCCTCAAGCCCAGTACAGTTCCTCCAGACGAGTACAGTTCTTCCAGCCCAGTACAGTTCCTCAAGCCCAGTACAGTTCCTCCAGACGAGTACAGTTCTTCCAGCCCAGTACAGATCCTCCAACCCAGTACAGTTCCTCCAGCCCAGTACAGTTCCTCCAGACCAGTACAGGTCCTCCAGTCAAGTACAGTTTCTCAAGACCAGTACAGTTCCTCCAGACCAGTACAGTTCCTCAAGCCCAGTACAGTTCCTCCAGACCAGTACAGTTCCTCCAGACCAGTACAGTTCCTCCAGACCAGTACAGGTCCTCCAGTCAAGTACAGTTCCTCAAGACCAGTACAGTTCCTCCAGACCAGTACAGTTCCTCAAGCCCAGTACAGTTCCTCCAGACGAGTACAGTTCTTCCAGCCCAGTACAGTTCCTCAATCCCAGTACAGTTCCTCCAGACGAGTACAGTTCCTCCAGCCCAGCACAGTTCCTCCAGACCAGTACAGTTCGTCAAGCCCAGTACAGTTCCTCCAGACAAGTACAGTTCCTCCAGACCAGTACAGTTACTCAAGCCCAGTACAGTTCCTCCAGACCAGTACAGTTCCTCCAGACCAGTACAGTTTCTCCAGACCAGTACAGGTCCTCCAGTCAAGTACAGTTCCTCAAGACCAGTACAGTTCCTCCAGACCAGTACAGTTCCTCAAGCCCAGTACAGTTCCTCCAGACGAGTACAGTTCTTCCAGCCCAGTACAGTTCCTCCAACCCAGTACAGTTCCTCCAGCCCAGTACAGTTCCTCCAGACCAGTACAGGTCCTCCAGACCAGTACAGTTCCTCCAGACCAGTACAGTTCCTCCAGACCAGTACAGGTCCTCCAGACCAGTACAGTTCCTCCAGTCCAATACAGGTACTCCAGACCAGTACAGTTCCTCCAGCCCAGTACAGTTCCTCAAGCCCAGTACAGTTCCTCCAGCCCAGTACAGTTCCTCAAGCCCAGTACAGCTGCTCCAGACGAGTACATTTCTTCCAGCCCAGTACAGTTTCTCCAACCCAGTACAGTTCCTCCAGCCTAGTACAGTTCCTCAAGCACAGTACAGGTCCTCCAGTCAAGTACAGTTCCTCCAGACCAGTACAGGTCCTCCAGACCAGTACAGTTCCTCCAG
The DNA here is from genome assembly GCF_048418815.1 of Hemitrygon akajei. Taxonomy (NCBI): domain Eukaryota; kingdom Metazoa; phylum Chordata; class Chondrichthyes; order Myliobatiformes; family Dasyatidae; genus Hemitrygon; species Hemitrygon akajei. The sequence continues at coordinate 51,014,527 of NC_133149.1, forward strand.
ACCAGTACAGTTCCTCAAGCCCAGTACAGTTCCTCCAGCCCAGTACAGTTCCTCAATCCCAGTACAGTCCCTCCAGCCCAGTTCACATCTCCAGAGGAGTACAGTTCCTCCAGCCCAGTACAGTTCCTCCAGACCAGTACAGTTCCTCCAGACCAGTACAGTTCTTCAAGACCAGTACAGTTCCTCCAGCCCAGTACAGTTCCTCCAGACCAGTACAGTTCCTCCAGACCAGTACAGTTCCTCCAGACCAGTACAGTTCCTCAAGCCCAGTACAGTTCCTCAAGACCAGTACAGTTCCTCCAGACCAGTACAGTTCCTCCAGACCAGTACAGTTCCTCAAGCCCAGTACAGTTCCTCCTGCCCAGTACAGTTCCTCAAGACCAGTACATTCCTCCAGACCAGTACAGTTCCACAAGCCCAGCACAGTTCCTCCAGACCAGTACAGTTCCTCCAGACCAACACAGGTCCTCCAGACCAGTACAGTTCTTCAAACCCAGTACAGTTCCTCCAGCCCAGTACAGTTCCTCAAGCCCAGTACATCTCCTCCGGACCAGTACAGTTCCTCAAGCCCAGTACAGTTCCTTCAGACCAGTACAGTTCCTCAGGCCCAGTACAGTTCCTCCAGACCAGTACAGTTCCTCCAGACCAGTACAGTTCTTCCAGACCAGTATATTTCCTCAAGCCCAGTACAGTTCCTCAAGGCCAGTACAGTTCCTCCAGCCCAGTACAGTTCCTCAAGCCCAGTACAGTTCGTCCAGACCAGTACAGTTCCTCAAGCCCAGTACAGTTCCTCAAGACCAGTAGTTATTTCAGACCAGTACAGTTCCTCAAGCCCAGTACAGTTCCTCCAGACCAGTACAGTTCCACAAGCCCAGTACAGTTCCTCCAGACCTGTACAGTTCCTCAAGCCCAGTACAGTTCTTCCAGACCAGTACAGTTCCTCAAGCCCAGTACAGTTCCTATAGCCCAGAACAGTTCCTCAAGACCAGTACAGTTCCTCCAGACCAGTACAGTTCCTCCAGACCAGTACAGTTCCTCCAGCCCAGTACAGTTCCTCAAGACCAGTACATTCCTCAAGACCAGTACAGTTCCACAAGCCCAGTACAGTTCCTCCAGACCAGTACAGTTCCTCAAGCCCAGTACAGTTCCTCCAGACCAATACAGGTCCTCCAGACCAGTACAGTTCTTCAAGCCCAGTACAGTTCCTCCAGCCCAGTACAGTTCCTCAAGCCCAGTACATCTCCTCCGGACCAGTACAGTTCCTCAAGCCCAGTACAGTTCCTCCAGACCAGTACAGTTCCTCCAGACCAGTACAGTTCCTCAAGCCCAGTACAGTTCCTCCAGACCAGTACAGTTCCTCAAGCCCAGTACAGTTCTTCCAGACCAGTACAGTTCCTCAAGCCCAGTACAGTTCCTCAAGCCCAGTACAGTTCCTCAAGATCAGTACAGTTCCTCCAGACCAGTACAGTTCCTCCAGCCCAGTACATTTCCTCAAGCCCAGTACAGTTCCTCCAGCCCAGTACAGTTCCTCCAGCCCAGTACATTTCCGCCAGCCCAGTACAGTTCCTCCAGACCAGTACAGGTCCTCCAGACCAGTACAGGTCCTCCAGACCAGTACTGGTCCTCCAGAACAGTACAGTTCCTCCAGACCAGTACAGTTCGTCCAGACCAGTACAGTTCCTCAAGCCCAGTACAGTTCCTCCAGCCCAGTACAGTTCCTCCAGCCCAGTACAGTTCCTCAAGACCAGTACAGTTCCTCCAGACCAGTACAGTTCCTCCAGAGCAGTACAGTTCCTCAAGCCCAGTACAGTTCCTCAAGACCAGTACAGTTCCTCCAGACCAGTACAGTTCCTCCAGACCAGTACAGTTCCTCAAGCCCAGTACAGTTCCTCCAGCCCAGTAGAGTTCCTCAAGACCAGTACAGTTCCTCAAGACCAGTACATTCCTCCAGACCAGTACAGTTCCTCAAGCCCAGTACAGTTCCTCCAGACCAATACAGGTCCTCCAGACCAGTACATCTCCTCCGGACCAATACAGTTCCTCAAGCCCAGTACAGTTCCTTCAGACCAGTACAGTTCCTCAAGCCCAGTACAGTTCCTCCAGACCAGTACAGTTCCTCAAGCCCAGTACAGTTCCTCCAGACCAGTACAGTTCCTCAAGCCCAGTACAGTTCTTCCAGACCAGTATAGTTCCTCAAGCCCAGTACAGTTCCTCAAGCCCAGTACAGTTCCTCCAGACCAGTAAAGTTCCTCCAGCCCAGTACAGTTCCTCCAGCCCAGTACAGTTCCTCAAGCCCAGTACAGTTCCTCCAGACCAGTACAGTTCCTCAAGCCCAGTACAGTTCCTCAAGACCAGTACAGTTCCTCAAGCCCAGTACAGTTCCTCCAGCCCAGTACAGTTCCTCAAACCCAGTACATCTTCTCCGGACCAGTACAGTTCCTCAAGCCCAGTACAGTTCCTTCAGACCAGTACAGTTCCTCAAGCCCAGTACAGTTACTCCAAACCAGTACAGTTACTCCAGACCAGTACAGTTCCTCCAGACCAGTACAGTTCCTCAAGCCCAGTACAGTTCCTCCAGTCCAGAAAAGTTCCTCAAGCCCAGTACAGTTCCTCAAGCCCAGTACAGTTCCTCAAGCCCAGTACAGTTCCTCCAGACGAGTACAGTTCCTCCAGACCAGTACAGTTCCTCAAGACCAGTACAGTTATTTCAGACCAGTACAGTTCCTCAAGACCAGTACAGTTCCTCCAGACCAGTACAGTTCCTCCAGACCAGTACAGTTCCTAAAGCCCAGTACAGTTCCTCCAGACCAGTACAGTTCCTCAAGCCCAGTACAGTTCTTCCAGACCAGTATAGTTCCTCAAGCCCAGTACAGTTCCTCAAGCCCAGTACAGTTCCTCCAGACCAGTACAGTTCCTCAAGTCCAGTACAGTTCCTCCAGACCAGTACAGCTCCTCAAGACCAGTACAGTTATTTCAGACCAGTACAGTTCCACAAGCCCAGTACAGTTCCTCCAGACCAGTACAGTTCCTCAAGCCCTGTACAGTTCCTCCAGACCTGTACAGTTCCTCAAGCCCAGTACAGTTCTTCCAGACCAGTACAGTTCCTCAAGCCCAGTACAGTTCCTATAGCCCAGAACAGTTCCTCCAGACCAGTACATTTCCTCCAGACCAGTACAGTTCCTCCAGACCAGTACAGTTCCTCAAGCCCAGTACAGTTCCTCCAGACCACTACAGTTCCTCCAACACAGTACAGTTCCTCCAGACCAGTACAGTTCCTCCAGACCAGTACAGGTCCTCCAGACCAGTACAGTTCCTCCAGACCAGTACAGGTCCTCCAGACCAGTACAGTTCCTCAAGCCCAGTACAGTTCCTCCAGATCAGTACAGTTCATCCAGCCCAGTACAGTTCCTCAAGACCAGTACAGTTCCTCAGGCCCAGTACAGTTCCTCCAGACCAGTACAGTTCCTCAAGACCAGTACAGTTCCTCCAGACCAGTACAGTTCCTCCAGACCAGTACAGTTCCTCAAGCCCAGTACAGTTCCTCCAGCCGAGTACAGTTCTTCCAGCCCAGTACAGTTTCTCCAACCCAGTACAGTTCCTCCAGCCCAGTAGAGTTCCTCAAGCACAGTACAGGTCCTCCAGTCAAGTACAGTTCCTCCAGACCAGTACAGGTCCTCCAGACCAGTACAGGTCCTCCAGGCCAGTACAGTTCCTCCAGTCCAGTACAGGTATTCCAGACTAGTACAGTTCCTCAAGCCCAGTACAGTTCCTCCAGCCCAGTACAGTTCCTCAAGCCCAGTACAGTTCCTCCAACCCAGTACAGGTCCTCCAGACCAGTACAGGTCCTCCAGCCCAGTACAGTTCCTCCAGACCAGTACAGGTCCTACAGACCAGTACAGGTCCTCCAGCCCAGTACAGTTCCTCCAGCCCAGTACAGTTCCTTCAGACGAGTACAGTTCCTCAAACCCAGTAGAGTTCCTCCAGCCCAGTACAGTTCCTCAAGCCCAGTACAGTTCCACCAGCCCAGTACAGTTCCTCAAGCCCAAGACAGGTCCTCCAGACCAGTACAGTTCCTCAAGCCCAGTACAGTTCCTATAGCCCAGTACAGTTCCTCAAGACCAGTACATTCCTCCAGACCAGTACAGTTCCACAAGCCCAGTACAGTTCCTCCAGACCAGTACAGTTCCACCAGACCAGTACAGTTCCTCAAGCCCAGTACAGTTCCTCAAGCCCGGTACAGTTCCTCAAGACCAGTACATTCCTCAAGACCAGTACATTCCTCCAGACCAGTACAGTTCCTCCAGACCAGTACAGTTCCTCAAGCCCAGTATAGTTCCTCAAGGCCAGTACATTCCTCCAGACCAGTACAGTTCCTCCAGCCCAGTACAGTTCCTCCAGACCAGTACAGTTCCTCCAGACCAGTACAGTTCTTCAAGACCAGTACAGTTCCTCCAGCCCAGTACAGTTCCTCCAGACCAGTACAGTTCCTCCAGACCACTACAGTTCCTCCAGACCGGTACAGTTCCTCAAGCCCAGTACAGTTCCTCAAGCTCAGTACAGTTCCTCCAGCCCAGTACATTTCCTCCAAACCAGTACAGTTCCTCAAGACCAGTACAGTTCCTCCAGACCAGTACAGTTCCTCCAGCCCAGACCAGTTCCTCAAGCCCAGTACAGTTCCTCCAGACGAGTACAGTTCTTCCAGCCCAGTACAGTTTCTCCAACCCAGTACAGTTCCTCCAGCCCAGTACAGTTCCTCAAGCACAGTACAGGTCCTCCAGTCAAGTACAGTTCCTCCAGACCAGTACAGTTCCTCCAGACCAGTACAGTTCCTCCAGACCACTACAGTTCCTCCACACCAGTACAGGTCCTCCAGACCAGTACAGTTCCTCCAGTCCAGTACAGGTACTCCAGACCAGTACAGTTATTTCAGACCAGTACTGTTCCTCAAGCCCAGTACAGTTCCTCCACACCAGTACAGTTCCTCCAGCCCAGTACAGTTCCTCCAGACCTGTACAGTTCCTCAAGCCCAGTACAGTTCTTCCAGACCAGTAAAGTTCCTCCAGCCAAGTACAGTTCCTCAAGCCCAGTACAGGTCCTCCAGACCAGTACAGTTCCTCCAGACCAGTACAGTTCCTCAAGCCCAGTACAGTTCCTCAAGATCAGTACAGTTCCTCCAGCCCAGTACAGTTCCTCCAACCCAGTACAGTTCCTCCAGCCCAGTACAGTTCCTCCAGACCAGTACAGTTCCTCCAGACCAGTACAGGTCCTCCAGACCAGTACAGTTCCTCCAGACCAGTACAGGTCCTCCAGACCAGTACAGTTCCTCCAGACCAGTACAGTTACTCCAGACCAATACAGTTCCTCAAGCCCAGTACAGTTCCTCCAGCCCAGTACAGTTCCTCCAGCCCAGTACAGTTCCTCCAAACCAGTACAGTTCCTCCAGACCAGTACAGTTCGTCCAGACCAGTACAGGTCCTCCAGACCAGTACAGTTCCTTCAGACCAGTACAGGTCCTCCAGACCAGTACAGTTCCTCAAGCCCAGTACAGTTCCTCAAGCCCAGTACAGTTCCTCCAGACCAGTACAGTTCCTCCAGATCAGTACAGTTTCTCAAGACCAGTACAGTTCCTCCAGACCAGTACAGTTCCTCAAGCCCAGTACAGTTCCTCCAGACGAGTACAGTTCTTCCAGCCCAGTACAGTTTCTCCAACCCAGTATAGTTCCTCCAACCCAGTACAGTTCCTCCAGACCAGTACAGTTCCTCAAGCCCAGTACAGTTCCTCCAGACGAGTACAGTTCTTCCAGCCCAGTACAGTTTCTCCAACCCAGTATAGTTCCTCCAACCCAGTACAGTTCCTCAAGCACAGTACAGGTCCTCCAGACCAGTACAGGTCCTCCAGACCAGTACAGTTCCTCCAGACCAGTACAGGTCCTCCAGACCAGTACAGTTCCTCCAGTCCAGTACAGGTACTCCAGACCAGTACAGTTATTTCAGACCAGTACTGTTCCTCAAGCCCAGTACAGTTCCTCCACACCAGTACAGTTCCTCCAGCCCAGTACAGTTCCTCCAGACCTGTACATTTCCTCAAGCCCAGTACAGTTCTTCCAGAAAAGTAAAGTTCCTCCAGCCAAGTACAGTTCCTCAAGCCCAGTACAGGTCCTCCAGAACAGTACAGTTCCTCCAGACCAGTACAGTTCCTCAAGCCCAGTACAGTTCCTCAAGATCAGTACAGTTCCTCCAGCACAGTACAGTTCCTCCAGCCCAGTACAGTTCCTCCAACCCAGTACAGTTCCTCCAGCCCAGTACAGTTCCTCCAGACCAGTACAGTTCCTCCAGACCAGTACAGGTCCTCCAGACCAGTACAGTTCCTCCAGACCAGTACAGGTCCTCCAGACCAGTACAGTTCCTCCAGACCAGTACAGGTCCTCCAGACCAGTACAGTTCCTCCAGACCAGTACTGGTCCTCCAGACCAGTACAGTTCCTCCAGACCAATACAGTTCCTCAAGCCCAGTACAGTTCCTCCAGCCCAGTACAGTTCCTCCAACCCAGTACAGTTCCTCCAGACCAGTACAGTTCCTCCAGACCAGTACAGTTCGTCCAGACCAGTACAGGTCCTCCAGACCAGTACAGTTCCTCCAGACCAGTACAGGTCCTCCAGACCAGTACAGTTCCTCCAGACCAGTACAGGTCCTCCAGACCAGTACAGTTCCTCCAGACCAGTACAGGTCCTCCAGACCAGTACAGTTCCTCCAGACCAGTACAGGTCCTCCAGACCAGTACTGGTCCTCCAGACCAGTACTGGTCCTCCAGACCAGTACAGTTCCTCCAGACCAGTACAGTTCCTCCAGACCAGTACAGTTCCTCAAGCCCAGTACAGTTCCTCCAGCCCAGTACAGTTCCTCCAACCCAGTACAGTTCCTCAAAACCAGTACAGTTCCTCCAGACCAGTACAGTTCGTCCAGAACAGTACAGGTCCTCCAGACCAGTACAGTTCCTCCAGACCAGTACAGGTCCTCCAGACCAGTACAGTTCCTCAAGCCCAGTACAGTTCCTCAAGCCCAGTACAGTTCCTCCAGACCAGTACAGTTCCTCCAGACCAGTACAGTTCCTCAAGACCAGTACAGTTCCTCCAGACCAGTACAGTTCCTCAAGCCCAGTACAGTTCCTCCAGACGAGTACAGTTCTTCCAGCCCAGTACAGTTTCTCCAACCCAGTACAGTTCCTCCAACCCAGTACAGTTCCTCAAGCACAGTACAGGTCCTCCAGTCCAGTACAGGTACTCCAGACCAGTACAGTTATTTCAGACCAGTACTGTTCCTCAAGCCCAGTACAGTTCCTCCACACCAGTACAGTTCCTCCAGCCCAGTACAGTTCCTCCAGACCTGTACATTTCCTCAAGCCCAGTACAGTTCTTCCAGACAAGTAAAGTTCCTCCAGCCAAGTACAGTTCCTCAAGCCCAGTACAGGTCCTCCAGAACAGTACAGTTCCTCCAGACCAGTACAGTTCCTCAAGCCCAGTACAGTTCCTCAAGATCAGTACAGTTCCTCCAGCACAGTACAGTTCCTCCAGCCCTGTACAGTTCCTCCAACCCAGTACAGTTCCTCCAGCCCAGTACAGGTCCTCCAGACCAGTACAGTTCCTCCAGACCAGTACAGGTCCTCCAGACCAGTACAGTTCCTCCAGACCAGTACAGTTACTCCAGACCAATACAGTTCCTCAAGCCCAGTACAGTTCCTCCAGCCCAGTACAGTTCCTCCAGCCCAGTACAGTTCCTCCAAACCAGTACAGTTCCTCCAGACCAGTACAGTTCGTCCAGACCAGTACAGGTCCTCCAGACCAGTACAGTTCCTTCAGACCAGTACAGGTCCTCCAGACCAGTACAGTTCCTCAAGCCCAGTACAGTTCCTCAAGCCCAGTACAGTTCCTCCAGACCAGTACAGTTCCTCCAGATCAGTACAGTTTCTCAAGACCAGTACAGTTCCTCCAGACCAGTACAGTTCCTCAAGCCCAGTACAGTTCCTCCAGACGAGTACAGTTCTTCCAGCCCAGTACAGTTTCTCCAACCCAGTATAGTTCCTCCAACCCAGTACAGTTCCTCCAGACCAGTACAGTTCCTCAAGCCCAGTACAGTTCCTCCAGACGAGTACAGTTCTTCCAGCCCAGTACAGTTTCTCCAACCCAGTATAGTTCCTCCAACCCAGTACAGTTCCTCAAGCACAGTACAGGTCCTCCAGACCAGTACAGGTCCTCCAGACCAGTACAGTTCCTCCAGACCAGTACAGGTCCTCCAGACCAGTACAGTTCCTCCAGTCCAGTACAGGTACTCCAGACCAGTACAGTTATTTCAGACCAGTACTGTTCCTCAAGCCCAGTACAGTTCCTCCACACCAGTACAGTTCCTCCAGCCCAGTACAGTTCCTCCAGACCTGTACATTTCCTCAAGCCCAGTACAGTTCTTCCAGAAAAGTAAAGTTCCTCCAGCCAAGTACAGTTCCTCAAGCCCAGTACAGGTCCTCCAGAACAGTACAGTTCCTCCAGACCAGTACAGTTCCTCAAGCCCAGTACAGTTCCTCAAGATCAGTACAGTTCCTCCAGCACAGTACAGTTCCTCCAGCCCAGTACAGTTCCTCCAACCCAGTACAGTTCCTCCAGCCCAGTACAGTTCCTCCAGACCAGTACAGTTCCTCCAGACCAGTACAGGTCCTCCAGACCAGTACAGTTCCTCCAGACCAGTACAGGTCCTCCAGACCAGTACAGTTCCTCCAGACCAGTACAGGTCCTCCAGACCAGTACAGTTCCTCCAGACCAGTACTGGTCCTCCAGACCAGTACAGTTCCTCCAGACCAATACAGTTCCTCAAGCCCAGTACAGTTCCTCCAGCCCAGTACAGTTCCTCCAACCCAGTACAGTTCCTCCAGACCAGTACAGTTCCTCCAGACCAGTACAGTTCGTCCAGACCAGTACAGGTCCTCCAGACCAGTACAGTTCCTCCAGACCAGTACAGGTCCTCCAGACCAGTACAGTTCCTCCAGACCAGTACAGGTCCTCCAGACCAGTACAGTTCCTCCAGACCAGTACAGGTCCTCCAGACCAGTACAGTTCCTCCAGACCAGTACAGGTCCTCCAGACCAGTACTGGTCCTCCAGACCAGTACTGGTCCTCCAGACCAGTACAGTTCCTCCAGACCAGTACAGTTCCTCCAGACCAGTACAGTTCCTCAAGCCCAGTACAGTTCCTCCAGCCCAGTACAGTTCCTCCAACCCAGTACAGTTCCTCCAAACCAGTACAGTTCCTCCAGACCAGTACAGTTCGTCCAGAACAGTACAGGTCCTCCAGACCAGTACAGTTCCTCCAGACCAGTACAGGTCCTCCAGACCAGTACAGTTCCTCAAGCCCAGTACAGTTCCTCAAGCCCAGTACAGTTCCTCCAGACCAGTACAGTTCCTCCAGACCAGTACAGTTCCTCAAGACCAGTACAGTTCCTCCAGACCAGTACAGTTCCTCAAGCCCAGTACAGTTCCTCCAGACGAGTACAGTTCTTCCAGCCCAGTACAGTTTCTCCAACCCAGTACAGTTCCTCCAACCCAGTACAGTTCCTCAAGCACAGTACAGGTCCTCCAGTCCAGTACAGGTACTCCAGACCAGTACAGTTATTTCAGACCAGTACTGTTCCTCAAGCCCAGTACAGTTCCTCCACACCAGTACAGTTCCTCCAGCCCAGTACAGTTCCTCCAGACCTGTACATTTCCTCAAGCCCAGTACAGTTCTTCCAGACAAGTAAAGTTCCTCCAGCCAAGTACAGTTCCTCAAGCCCAGTACAGGTCCTCCAGAACAGTACAGTTCCTCCAGACCAGTACAGATCCTCAAGCCCAGCACAGTTCCTCAAGATCAGTACAGTTCCTCCAGCACAGTACAGTTCCTCCAGCCCTGTACAGTTCCTCCAACCCAGTACAGTTCCTCCAGCCCAGTACAGTTCCTCCAGACCAGTACAGTTCCTCCAGACCAGTACAGGTCCTCCAGACCAGTACAGTTCCTCCAGACCAGTACAGGTCCTCCAGACCAGTACTGGTCCTCCAGACCAGTACAGTTCCTCCAGACCAGTACAGTTCCTCCAGACCAATACAGTTCCTCAAGCCCAGTACAGTTCCTCCAGCCCAGTACAGTTCCTCCAGCCCAGTACAGTTCCTCCAAACCAGTACAGTTCCTCCAGACGAGTACAGTTCTTCCAGCCCAGTACAGTTCCTCCAGCCCAGTACAGTTCCTCCAAACCAGTACAGTTCCTCCAGACCAATACAGTTCCTCAAGCCCAGTACAGTTCCTCCAGCCCAGTACAGTTCCTCCAACCCAGTACAGTTCCTCCAGACCAGTACAGTTCCTCCAGACCAGTACAGTTCGTCCAGACCAGTACAGGTCCTCCAGACCAGTACAGTTCCTCCAGACCAGTACAGGTCCTCCAGACCAGTACAGTTCCTCCAGACCAGTACAGGTCCTCCAGACCAGTACAGTTCCTCCAGACCAGTACAGGTCCTCCAGACCAGTACAGTTCCTCCAGACCAGTACAGGTCCTCCAGACCAGTACTGGTCCTCCAGACCAGTACTGGTCCTCCAGACCAGTACAGTTCCTCCAGACCAGTACAGTTCCTCCAGACCAGTACAGTTCCTCAAGCCCAGTACAGTTCCTCCAGCCCAGTACAGTTCCTCCAACCCAGTACAGTTCCTCAAAACCAGTACAGTTCCTCCAGACCAGTACAGTTCGTCCAGAACAGTACAGGTCCTCCAGACCAGTACAGTTCCTCCAGACCAGTACAGGTCCTCCAGACCAGTACAGTTCCTCAAGCCCAGTACAGTTCCTCAAGCCCAGTACAGTTCCTCCAGACCAGTACAGTTCCTCCAGACCAGTACAGTTCCTCAAGACCAGTACAGTTCCTCCAGACCAGTACAGTTCCTCAAGCCCAGTACAGTTCCTCCAGACGAGTACAGTTCTTCCAGCCCAGTACAGTTTCTCCAACCCAGTACAGTTCCTCCAACCCAGTACAGTTCCTCAAGCACAGTACAGGTCCTCCAGTCCAGTACAGGTACTCCAGACCAGTACAGTTATTTCAGACCAGTACTGTTCCTCAAGCCCAGTACAGTTCCTCCACACCAGTACAGTTCCTCCAGCCCAGTACAGTTCCTCCAGACCTGTACATTTCCTCAAGCCCAGTACAGTTCTTCCAGACAAGTAAAGTTCCTCCAGCCAAGTACAGTTCCTCAAGCCCAGTACAGGTCCTCCAGAACAGTACAGTTCCTCCAGACCAGTACAGTTCCTCAAGCCCAGTACAGTTCCTCAAGATCAGTACAGTTCCTCCAGCACAGTACAGTTCCTCCAGCCCTGTACAGTTCCTCCAACCCAGTACAGTTCCTCCAGCCCAGTACAGGTCCTCCAGACCAGTACAGTTCCTCCAGACCAGTACAGGTCCTCCAGACCAGTACAGTTCCTCCAGACCAGTACAGTTACTCCAGACCAATACAGTTCCTCAAGCCCAGTACAGTTCCTCCAGCCCAGTACAGTTCCTCCAGCCCAGTACAGTTCCTCCAAACCAGTACAGTTCCTCCAGACCAGTACAGTTCGTCCAGACCAGTACAGGTCCTCCAGACCAGTACAGTTCCTTCAGACCAGTACAGGTCCTCCAGACCAGTACAGTTCCTCAAGCCCAGTACAGTTCCTCAAGCCCAGTACAGTTCCTCCAGACCAGTACAGTTCCTCCAGATCAGTACAGTTTCTCAAGACCAGTACAGTTCCTCCAGACCAGTACAGTTCCTCAAGCCCAGTACAGTTCCTCCAGACGAGTACAGTTCTTCCAGCCCAGTACAGTTTCTCCAACCCAGTATAGTTCCTCCAACCCAGTACAGTTCCTCCAGACCAGTACAGTTCCTCAAGCCCAGTACAGTTCCTCCAGACGAGTACAGTTCTTCCAGCCCAGTACAGTTTCTCCAACCCAGTATAGTTCCTCCAACCCAGTACAGTTCCTCAAGCACAGTACAGGTCCTCCAGACCAGTACAGGTCCTCCAGACCAGTACAGTTCCTCCAGACCAGTACAGGTCCTCCAGACCAGTACAGTTCCTCCAGTCCAGTACAGGTACTCCAGACCAGTACAGTTATTTCAGACCAGTACTGTTCCTCAAGCCCAGTACAGTTCCTCCACACCAGTACAGTTCCTCCAGCCCAGTACAGTTCCTCCAGACCTGTACATTTCCTCAAGCCCAGTACAGTTCTTCCAGAAAAGTAAAGTTCCTCCAGCCAAGTACAGTTCCTCAAGCCCAGTACAGGTCCTCCAGAACAGTACAGTTCCTCCAGACCAGTACAGTTCCTCAAGCCCAGTACAGTTCCTCAAGATCAGTACAGTTCCTCCAGCACAGTACAGTTCCTCCAGCCCAGTACAGTTCCTCCAACCCAGTACAGTTCCTCCAGCCCAGTACAGTTCCTCCAGACCAGTACAGTTCCTCCAGACCAGTACAGGTCCTCCAGACCAGTACAGTTCCTCCAGACCAGTACAGGTCCTCCAGACCAGTACAGTTCCTCCAGACCAGTACAGGTCCTCCAGACCAGTACAGTTCCTCCAGACCAGTACTGGTCCTCCAGACCAGTACAGTTCCTCCAGACCAATACAGTTCCTCAAGCCCAGTACAGTTCCTCCAGCCCAGTACAGTTCCTCCAACCCAGTACAGTTCCTCCAGACCAGTACAGTTCCTCCAGACCAGTACAGTTCGTCCAGACCAGTACAGGTCCTCCAGACCAGTACAGTTCCTCCAGACCAGTACAGGTCCTCCAGACCAGTACAGTTCCTCCAGACCAGTACAGGTCCTCCAGACCAGTACAGTTCCTCCAGACCAGTACAGGTCCTCCAGACCAGTACAGTTCCTCCAGACCAGTACAGTTCGTCCAGACCAGTACAGGTCCTCCAGACCAGTACAGTTCCTCCAGACCAGTACAGGTCCTCCAGACCAGTACAGTTCCTCCAGACCAGTACAGGTCCTCCAGACCAGTACAGTTCCTCCAGACCAGTACAGGTCCTCCAGACCAGTACTGGTCCTCCAGACCAGTACAGTTCCTCCAGACCAGTACAGTTCCTCCAGACCAGTACAGTTCCTCAAGCCCAGTACAGTTCCTCCAGCCCAGTACAGTTCCTCCAACCCAGTACAGTTCCTCCAAACCAGTACAGTTCCTCCAGACCAGTACAGTTCGTCCAGAACAGTACAGGTCCTCCAGACCAGTACAGTTCCTCCAGACCAGTACAGGTCCTCCAGACCAGTACAGTTCCTCAAGCCCAGTACAGTTCCTCAAGCCCAGTACAGTTCCTCCAGACCAGTACAGTTCCTCCAGACCAGTACAGTTCCTCAAGACCAGTACAGTTCCTCCAGACCAGTACAGTTCCTCAAGCCCAGTACAGTTCCTCCAGACGAGTACAGTTCTTCCAGCCCAGTACAGTTTCTCCAACCCAGTACAGTTCCTCCAACCCAGTACAGTTCCTCAAGCACAGTACAGGTCCTCCAGTCCAGTACAGGTACTCCAGACCAGTACAGTTATTTCAGACCAGTACTGTTCCTCAAGCCCAGTACAGTTCCTCCACACCAGTACAGTTCCTCCAGCCCAGTACAGTTCCTCCAGACCTGTACATTTCCTCAAGCCCAGTACAGTTCTTCCAGACAAGTAAAGTTCCTCCAGCCAAGTACAGTTCCTCAAGCCCAGTACAGGTCCTCCAGAACAGTACAGTTCCTCCAGACCAGTACAGATCCTCAAGCCCAGCACAGTTCCTCAAGATCAGTACAGTTCCTCCAGCACAGTACAGTTCCTCCAGCCCTGTACAGTTCCTCCAACCCAGTACAGTTCCTCCAGCCCAGTACAGTTCCTCCAGACCAGTACAGTTCCTCCAGACCAGTACAGGTCCTCCAGACCAGTACAGTTCCTCCAGACCAGTACAGGTCCTCCAGACCAGTACTGGTCCTCCAGACCAGTACAGTTCCTCCAGACCAGTACAGTTCCTCCAGACCAATACAGTTCCTCAAGCCCAGTACAGTTCCTCCAGCCCAGTACAGTTCCTCCAGCCCAGTACAGTTCCTCCAAACCAGTACAGTTCCTCCAGACGAGTACAGTTCTTCCAGCCCAGTACAGTTCCTCCAGCCAGTACAGTTCCTCCAGCCCAGTACAGTTCCTCAAGCCCAGTACAGTTCCTCCAGACGAGTACAGTTCTTCCAGCCCAGTACAGTTCCTCAAGCCCAGTACAGTTCCTCCAGACGAGTACAGTTCTTCCAGCCCAGTACAGTTCCTCCAACCCAGTACAGTTCCTCCAGCCCAGTACAGTTCCTCCAGACCAGTACAGGTCCTCCAGTCAAGTACAGTTCCTCAAGACCAGTACAGTTCCTCCAGACCAGTACAGTTCCTCAAGCCCAGTACAGTTCCTCCAGACCAGTACAGTTCCTCCAGACCAGTACAGTTCCTCCAGACCAGTACAGGTCCTCCAGACAAGTACAGTTCCTCAAGACCAGTACAGTTCCTCCAGACCAGTACAGTTCCTCAAGCCCAGTACAGTTCCTCCAGACGAGTACAGTTCTTCCAGCCCAGTACAGTTCCTCAAGCCCAGTACAGTTCCTCCAGACGAGTACAGTTCCTCCAGCCCAGTACAGTTCCTCCAGACCAGTACAGGTCCTCCAGTCAAGTACAGTTCCTCAAGACCAGTACAGTTCCTCCAGACCAGTACAGTTCCTCAAGCCCAGTACAGTTCCTCCAGACCAGTACAGTTCCTCCAGACCAGTACAGTTCCTCCAGACCAGTACAGGTCCTCCAGTCAAGTACAGTTCCTCAAGACCAGTACAGTTCCTCCAGACCAGTACAGTTCCTCAAGCCCAGTACAGTTCCTCCAGACGAGTACAGTTCTTCCAGCCCAGTACAGTTCCTCCAACCCAGTACAGTTCCTCCAGCCCAGTACAGTTCCTCCAGACCAGTACAGGTCCTCCAGACCAGTACAGTTCCTCCAGACCAGTACAGTTCCTCCAGACCAGTACAGGTCCTCCAGACCAGTACAGTTCCTCCAGTCCAATACAGGTACTCCAGACCAGTACAGTTCCTCCAGCCCAGTACAGTTCCTCAAGCCCAGTACAGTTCCTCCAGCCCAGTACAGTTCCTCAAGCCCAGTACAGTTCCTCCAGACGAGTACAGTTCTTCCAGCCCAGTACAGTTTCTCCAACCCAGTACAGTTCCTCCAGCCTAGTACAGTTCCTCAAGCACAGTACAGGTCCTCCAGTCAAGTACAGTTCCTCCAGACCAGTACAGGTCCTCCAGACCAGTACAGTTCCTCCAGACCAGTACAGTTCCTCAAGCCCAGTACAGTTCCTCCAGCCCAGTACAGTTCCTCAATCCCAGTACAGTCCCTCCAGCCCAGTTCACATCTCCAGAGGAGTACAGTTCCTCCAGCCCAGTACAGTTCCTCCAGACCAGTACAGTTCCTCCAGACCAGTACAGTTCTTCAAGACCAGTACAGTTCCTCCAGCCCAGTACAGTTCCTCCAGACCAGTACAGTTCCTCCAGACCAGTACAGTTCCTCCAGACCAGTACAGTTACTCAAGCCCAGTACAGTTCCTCAAGACCAGTACAGTTCCTCCAGACCAGTACAGTTCCTCCAGACCAGTACAGTTCCTCAAGCCCAGTACAGTTCCTCCAGCCCAGTACAGTTCCTCAAGACCAGTACATTCCTCCAGACCAGTACAGTTCCACAAGCCCAGTACAGTTCCTCCAGACCAGTACAGTTCCTCCATACCAATACAGGTCCTCCAGACCAGTACAGTTCTTCAAACCCAGTACAGTTCCTCCAGCCCAGTACAGTTCCTCAAGCCCAGTACATCTCCTCCGGACCAGTACAGTTCCTCAAGCCCAGTACAGTTCCTTCAGACCAGTACAGTTCCTCAGGCCCAGTACAGTTCCTCCAGACCAGTACAGTTCCTCCAGACCAGTACAGTTCTTCCAGACCAGTATAGTTCCTCAAGCCCAGTACAGTTCCTCAAGGCCAGTACAGTTCCTCCAGCCCAGTACAATTCCTCAAGCCCAGTACAGTTCCTCCAGACCAGTACAGTTCCTCAAGCCCAGTACAGTTCCTCAAAACCAGTAGTTATTTCAGACCATTACAGTTCCTCAAGCCCAGTACAGTTCCTCCAGACCAGTACAGGTCCTCAAGCCCAGTACAGTTCCTCCAGACCTGTACAGTTCCTCAAGCCCAGTACAGTTCTTCCAGACCAGTACAGTTCCTCAAGCCCAGTACAGTTCCTATAGCCCAGAACAGTTCCTCAAGACCAGTACAGTTCCTCCAGACCAGTACAGTTCCTCAAGAGCAGTACAGTTCCTCCAGCCCAGTACAGTTCCTCAAGACCAGTACATTCCTCAAGACCAGTATACTTCCTCCAGACCAGTACATTTCCACAAGCCCAGTACAGTTCCTCCAGACCAGTACAGTTCCTCAAGCCCAGTACATCTCCTCCAGACCAGTACAGTTCCTCAAGCCCAGTACAGTTCCTTCAGACCAGTACAGTTCCTCAAGCCCAGTACAGTTCCTCCAGACCAGTACAGTTCCTCAAGCCCAGTACAGTTCCTCCAGACGAGTACAGTTCTTCCAGCCCAGTACAGTTCCTCAAGCCCAGTACAGGTCCTCCAGAACAGTACAGTTCCTCCAGACCAGTACAGTTCCTCAAGTCCAGTACAGTTCCTCAAGATCAGTACAGTTCCTCCAGCACAGTACAGTTCCTCCAGCCCAGTACAGTTCCTCCAACCCAGTACAGTTCCTCCAGCCCAGTACAGTTCCTCCAGACCAGTACAGGTCCTCCAGACCAGTACAGTTCCTCCTGACCAGTACAGGTCCTCCAGACCAGTACAGTTCCTCCAGACCAATACAGTTCCTCAAGCCCAGTACAGTTCCTCCAGCCCAGTACAGTTCCTCCAGCCCAGTACAGTTCCTCCAAACCAGTACAGTTCCTCCAGCCCAGTACAGTTCGTCCAGACCAGTACAGGTCCTCCAGACCAGTACAGTTCCTCCAGACCAGTACAGGTCCTCCAGACCAGTACAGTTCCTCCAGACCAGTACAGGTCCTCCAGACCAGTACAGTTCCTCCAGACCAGTACAGTTCCTCCAAACCAGTACCGTTCCTCCAGACCAGTACAGTTCGTCCAGACCAGTACAGGTCCTCCAGACCAGTACAGTTCCTCCAGACCAGTACAGTTCCTCAAGCCCAGTACAGTTCCTCAAGCCCAGTACAGTTCCTCCAGACCAGTACAGTTCCTCCAGACCAGTACAGTTCCTCAAGACCAGTACAGTTCCTCCAGACCAGTACAGTTCCTCCAGACGAGTACAGTTCTTCCAGCCCAGTACAGTTTCTCCAACCCAGTACAGTTCCTCCAACCCAGTACAGTTCCTCAAGCACAGTACAGGTCCTCCAGTCCAGTACAGGTACTCCAGACCAGTACAGTTATTTCAGACCAGTACTGTTCCTCAAGCCCAGTACAGTTCCTCCACACCAGTACAGTTCCTCCAGCCCAGTACAGTTCCTCCAGACCTGTACAGTTCCTCCAACCCAGTACAGTTCCTCCAGCCCAGTACAGTTCCTCCAGACCAGTACAGTTCCTCAAGATCAGTACAGTTCCTCCAGCACAGTACAGTTCCTCCAGCCCTGTACAGTTCCTCAAGATCAGTACAGTTCCTCCAGCACAGTACAGTTCCTCCAGCCCTGTACAGTTCCTCCAACCCAGTACAGGTCCTCCAGACCAGTACAGTTCCTCCAGACCAGTACAGGTCCTCCAGACCAGTACTGGTCCTCCAGACCAGTACAGTTCCTCCAGACCAGTACAGTTCCTCCAGACCAATACAGTTCCTCAAGCCCAGTACAGTTCCTCCAGCCCAGTACAGTTCCTCCAGCCCAGTACAGTTCCTCCAAACCAGTACAGTTCCTCCAGACGAGTACAGTTCTTCCAGCCCAGTACAGTTCCTCCAGCCCAGTACAGTTCCTCCAGCCCAGTACAGTTCCTCAAGCCCAGTACAGTTCCTCCAGACGAGTACAGTTCTTCCAGCCCAGTACAGTTCCTCAAGCCCAGTACAGTTCCTCCAGACGAGTACAGTTCCTCCAGCCCAGTACAGTTCCTCCAACCCAGTACAGTTCCTCCAGCCCAGTACAGTTCCTCCAGACCAGTACAGGTCCTCCAGTCAAGTACAGTTCCTCCAGACCAGTACAGTTCCTCCAGACCAGTACAGTTCCTCAAGCCCAGTACAGTTCCTCAAGCCCAGTACAGGTCCTCCAGAACAGTACAGTTCCTCCAGACCAGTACAGTTCCTCAAGTCCAGTACAGTTCCTCAAGATCAGTACAGTTCCTCCAGCACAGTACAGTTCCTCCAGCCCAGTACAGTTCCTCCAACCCAGTACAGTTCCTCCAGCCCAGTACAGTTCCTCCAGACCAGTACAGGTCCTCCAGACCAGTACAGTTCCTCCTGACCAGTACAGGTCCTCCAGACCAGTACAGTTCCTCCAGACCAATACAGTTCCTCAAGCCCAGTACAGTTCCTCCAGCCCAGTACAGTTCCTCCAGCCCAGTACAGTTCCTCCAAACCAGTACAGTTCCTCCAGCCCAGTACAGTTCGTCCAGACCAGTACAGGTCCTCCAGACCAGTACAGTTCCTCCAGACCAGTACAGGTCCTCCAGACCAGTACAGTTCCTCCAGACCAGTACAGGTCCTCCAGACCAGTACAGTTCCTCCAGACCAGTACAGTTCCTCCAAACCAGTACCGTTCCTCCAGACCAGTACAGTTCGTCCAGACCAGTACAGGTCCTCCAGACCAGTACAGTTCCTCCAGACCAGTACAGTTCCTCAAGCCCAGTACAGTTCCTCAAGCCCAGTACAGTTCCTCCAGACCAGTACAGTTCCTCCAGACCAGTACAGTTCCTCAAGACCAGTACAGTTCCTCCAGACCAGTACAGTTCCTCCAGACGAGTACAGTTCTTCCAGCCCAGTACAGTTTCTCCAACCCAGTACAGTTCCTCCAACCCAGTACAGTTCCTCAAGCACAGTACAGGTCCTCCAGTCCAGTACAGGTACTCCAGACCAGTACAGTTATTTCAGACCAGTACTGTTCCTCAAGCCCAGTACAGTTCCTCCACACCAGTACAGTTCCTCCAGCCCAGTACAGTTCCTCCAGACCTGTACAGTTCCTCCAACCCAGTACAGTTCCTCCAGCCCAGTACAGTTCCTCCAGACCAGTACAGTTCCTCAAGATCAGTACAGTTCCTCCAGCACAGTACAGTTCCTCCAGCCCTGTACAGTTCCTCAAGATCAGTACAGTTCCTCCAGCACAGTACAGTTCCTCCAGCCCTGTACAGTTCCTCCAACCCAGTACAGGTCCTCCAGACCAGTACAGTTCCTCCAGACCAGTACAGGTCCTCCAGACCAGTACTGGTCCTCCAGACCAGTACAGTTCCTCCAGACCAGTACAGTTCCTCCAGACCAATACAGTTCCTCAAGCCCAGTACAGTTCCTCCAGCCCAGTACAGTTCCTCCAGCCCAGTACAGTTCCTCCAAACCAGTACAGTTCCTCCAGACGAGTACAGTTCTTCCAGCCCAGTACAGTTCCTCCAGCCCAGTACAGTTCCTCCAGCCCAGTACAGTTCCTCAAGCCCAGTACAGTTCCTCCAGACGAGTACAGTTCTTCCAGCCCAGTACAGTTCCTCAAGCCCAGTACAGTTCCTCCAGACGAGTACAGTTCCTCCAGCCCAGTACAGTTCCTCCAACCCAGTACAGTTCCTCCAGCCCAGTACAGTTCCTCCAGACCAGTACAGGTCCTCCAGTCAAGTACAGTTCCTCCAGACCAGTACAGTTCCTCCAGACCAGTACAGTTCCTCAAGCCCAGTACAGTTCCTCCAGACCAGTACAGTTCCTCCAGACCAGTACAGTTCCTCCAGACCAGTACAGGTCCTCCAGTCAAGTACAGTTCCTCAAGACCAGTACAGTTCCTCCAGACCAGTACAGTTCCTCAAGCCCAGTACAGTTCCTCCAGACGAGTACAGTTCATCCAGCCCAGTACAGTTCCTCAAGCCCAGTACAGTTCCTCCAGACGAGTACAGTTCCTCCAGCCCAGTACAGTTCCTCCAGACCAGTACAGGTCCTCCAGTCAAGTACAGTTCCTCAAGACCAGTACAGTTCCTCCAGACCAGTACAGTTCCTCAAGCCCAGTACAGTTCCTCCAGACCAGTACAGTTCCTCCAGACCAGTACAGTTCCTCCAGACCAGTACAGGTCCTCCAGTCAAGTACAGTTCCTCAAGACCAGTACAGTTCCTCCAGACCAGTACAGTTCCTCAAGCCCAGTACAGTTCCTCCAGACGAGTACAGTTCTTCCAGCCCAGTACAGTTCCTCCAACCCAGTACAGTTCCTCCAGCCCAGTACAGTTCCTCCAGACCAGTACAGGTCCTCCAGACCAGTACAGTTCCTCCAGACCAGTACAGTTCCTCCAGACCAGTACAGGTCCTCCAGACCAGTACAGTTCCTCCAGTCCAATACAGGTACTCCAGACCAGTACAGTTCCTCCAGCCCAGTACAGTTCCTCAAGCCCAGTACAGTTCCTAAAGCCCAGTACAGTTCCTCAAGCCCAGTACAGTTCCTCCAGACGAGTACAGTTCTTCCAGCCCAGTACAGTTTCTCCAACCCAGTACAGTTCCTCCAGCCTAGTACAGTTCCTCAAGCACAGTACAGGTCCTCCAGTCAAGTACAGTTCCTCCAGACCAGTACAGTTCCTCCAGACCAGTACAGTTCCTCAAGCCCAGTACAGTTCCTCCAGCCCAGTACAGTTCCTCAATCCCAGTACAGTCCCTCCAGCCCAGTTCACATCTCCAGAGGAGTACAGTTCCTCCAGCCCAGTACAGTTCCTCCAGACCAGTACAGTTCCTCCAGACCAGTACAGTTCTTCAAGACCAGTACAGTTCCTCCAGCCCAGTACAGTTCCTCCAGACCAGTACAGTTCCTCCAGACCAGTACAGTTCCTCCAGACCAGTACAGTTACTCAAGCCCAGTACAGTTCCTCAAGACCAGTACAGTTCCTCCAGACCAGTACAGTTTCTCCAGACCAGTACAGTTCCTCAAGCCCAGTACAGTTCCTTTAGCCCAGTACAGTTCCTCAAGACCAGTACATTCCTCCAGACCAGTACAGTTCCACAAGCCCAGTACAGTTCCTCCAGACCAGTACAGTTCCTCAAGCCCAGTACAGTTCCTTCAGACCAGTACAGTTCCTCAGGCCCAGTACAGTTCCTCCAGACCAGTACAGTTCCTCCAGACCAGTACAGTTCTTCCAGACCAGTATAGTTCCTCAAGCCCAGTACAGTTCCTCAAGGCCAGTACAGTTCCTCCAGCCCAGTACAATTCCTCAAGCCCAGTACAGTTCCTCCAGACCAGTACAGTTCCTCAAGCCCAGTACAGTTCCTCAAAACCAGTAGTTATTTCAGACCAGTACAGTTCCTCAAGCCCAGTACAGTTCCTCCAGACCAGTACAGTTCCTCAAGCCCAGTACAGTTCCTCCAGACCTGTACAGTTCCTCAAGCCCAGTACAGTTCTTCCAGACCAGTACAGTTCCTCAAGCCCAGTACAGTTCCTATAGCCCAGAACAGTTCCTCAAGACCAGTACAGTTCCTCCAGACCAGTACAGTTCCTCAAGAGCAGTACAGTTCCTCCAGCCCAGTACAGTTCCTCAAGACCAGTACATTCCTCAAGACCAGTATACTTCCTCCAGACCAGTACATTTCCACAAGCCCAGTACAGTTCCTCCAGACCAGTACAGTTCCTCAAGCCCAGTACATCTCCTCCAGACCAGTACAGTTCCTCAAGCCCAGTACAGTTCCTTCAGACCAGTACAGTTCCTCAAGCCCAGTACAGTTCCTCCAGACCAGTACAGTTCCTCAAGCCCAGTACAGTTCCTCCAGACCAGTACAGTTCCTCAAGCCCAGTACAGTTCTTCCAGACCAGTACAGTTCCTCAAGCCCTGTACAGTTCCTCAAGCCCAGTACAGTTCCTCCAGACCAGTAAAGTTCCTCAAGCCCAGTACAGTTCCTCCAGACCAGTACAGTTCCTCAAGCCCAGTACAGTTCCTCAAGACCAGTAAAGTTCCTCAAGCCCAGTACAGTTCCTCCAGTCCAGTACAGTTCCTCAAGCCCAGTACAGTTCCTCAAACTCAGTACAGTTCCTCCAGCCCAGTACATTTCCTCCAGACCAGTACAGTTCCTCAAGACCAGTACAGTTCCTCCAGACCAGTACAGTTCCTCCAGCCCAGACCAGTTCCTCAAGCCCAGTACAGTTCCTCCAGACGAGTACAGTTCTTCCAGCCCAGTACAGTTTCTCCAACCCAGTACAGTTCCTCCAGCCCAGTACAGTTCCTCAAGCACAGTACAGGTCCTCCAGTCAAGTACAGTTCCTCCAGACCAGTACAGGTCCTCCAGACCAGTACAGTTCCTCCAGACCACTACAGTTCCTCCAGACCAGTACAGGTCCTCCAGACCAGTACAGTTCCTCCAGTCCAGTACAGGTACTCCAGACCAGTACAGTTATTTCAGACCAGTACGGTTCCTCAAGCCCAGTACAGTTCCTCCACACCAGTACAGTTCCTCCAGCCCAGTACAGTTCCTCCAGACCTGTACAGTTCCTCAAGCCCAGTACAGTTCTTCCAGACCAGTACAGGTCCTCCAGACCAGTACAGTTCCTCCAGACCACTACAGTTCCTCCAGACCAGTACAGGTCCTCCAGACCAGTACAGTTCCTCCAGTCCAGTACAGGTACTCCAGACCAGTACAGTTATTTCAGACCAGTACTGTTCCTCAAGCCCAGTACAGTTCCTCCACACCAGTACAGTTCCTCCAGCCCAGTAGAGTTCCTCCAGACCTGTACAGTTCCTCAAGACCAGTACATTTCTTCCAGACCAGTAAAGTTCCTCCAGCCAAGTACAGTTCCTCAAGCCCAGTACAGGTCCTCCAGACCAGTACAGTTCCTCCAGACCAGTACAGTTCCTCAAGCCCAGTACAGTTCCTCAAGATCAGTACAGTTCCTCCAGCCCAGTACAGTTCCTCCAACCCAGTACAGTTCCTCCAGCCCAGTACAGTTCCTCCAGACCAGTACAGTTCCTCCAGACCAGTACAGGTCCTCCAGACCAGTACAGTTCCTCCAGACCAGTACAGGTCCTCCAGACCAGTACTGGTCCTCCAGACCAGTACAGTTCCTCCAGACCAGTACAGTTCCTCCAGACCAATACAGTTCCTCAAGCCCAGTACAGTTCCTCCAGCCCAGTACAGTTCCTCCAACCCAGTACAGTTCCTCCAAACCAGTACAGTTCCTCCAGACCAGTACAGTTCGTCCAGACCAGTACAGGTCCTCCAGACCAGTACAGTTCCTCCAGACCAGTACAGGTCCTCCAGACCAGTACAGTTCCTCAAGCCCAGTACAGTTCCTCAAGCCCAGTACAGTTCCTCCAGACCAGTACAGTTCCTCCAGACCAGTACAGTTCCTCAAGACCAGTACAGTTCCTCCAGAGCAGTACAGTTCCTCAAGCCCAGTACAGTTCCTCCAGACGAGTACAGTTCTTCCAGCCCAGTACAGTTTCTCCAACCCAGTACAGTTCCTCCAACCCAGTACAGTTCCTCAAGCACAGTACAGGTCCTCCAGACCAGTACAGTTCCTCAAGCCCAGTACAGTTCCTCCAGCCCAGTACAGTTCCTCCAGCCCAGTACAGTTCCTCCAAACCAGTACAGTTCCTCCAGACGAGTACAGTTCTTCCAGCCCAGTAAAGTTCCTCCAGCCCAGTACAGTTCCTCCAGCCCAGTACAGTTCCTCAAGCCCAGTACAGTTCCTCCAGACGAGTACAGTTCTTCCAGCCCAGTACAGTTCCTCAAGCCCAGTACAGTTCCTCCAGACGAGTACAGTTCTTCCAGCCCAGTACAGTTCCTCCAACCCAGTACAGTTCCTCCAGCCCAGTACAGTTCCTCCAGACCAGTACAGGTCCTCCAGTCAAGTACAGTTCCTCAAGACCAGTACAGTTCCTCCAGACCAGTACAGTTCCTCAAGCCCAGTACAGTTCCTCCAGACCAGTACAGTTCCTCCAGACCAGTACAGTTCCTCCAGACTAGTACAGGTCCTCCAGATGAGTACAGTTCTTCCAGCCCAGTACAGTTCCTCCAGCCCAGTACAGTTCCTCCAGCCCAGTACAGTTCCTCAAGCCCAGTACAGTTCCTCCAGACGAGTACAGTTCTTCCAGCCCGGTAGAGTTCCTCAAGCCCAGTACAGTTCCTCCAGACGAGTACAGTTCTTCCAGCCCAGTACAGTTCCTCCAACCCAGTACAGTTCCTCCAACCCAGTACAGTTCCTCCAGCCCAGTACAGTTCCTCCAGACCAGTACAGGTCCTCCAGTCAAGTACAGTTCCTCAAGACCAGTACAGGTCCTCCAGACCAGTACAGTTCCTCAAGCCCAGTACAGTTCCTCCAGACGAGTACAGTTCTTCCAGCCCAGTACAGTTCCTCAAGCCCAGTACAGGTCCTCCAGAACAGTACAGTTCCTCCAGACCAGTACAGTTCCTCAAGTCCAGTACAGTTCCTCAAGATCAGTACAGTTCCTCCAGCACAGTACAGTTCCTCCAGCCCAGTACAGTTCCTCCAACCCAGTACAGTTCCTCCAGCCCAGTACAGTTCCTCCAGACCAGTACAGGTCCTCCAGACCAGTACAGTTCCTCCAGACCAGTACAGGTCCTCCAGACCAGTACAGTTCCTCCAGACCAGTACAGGTCCTCCAGACCAGTACTGGTCCTCCAGACCAGTACATTTCCTCCAGACCAGTACAGTTCCTCCAGACCAATACAGTTCCTCAAGCCCAGTACAGTTCCTCCAGCCCAGTACAGTTCCTCCAGCCCAGTACAGTTCCTCCAAACCAGTACAGTTCGTCCAGACCAGTACAGTTCGTACAGACCAGTACAGGTCCTCCAGACCAGTACAGTTCCTCCAGACCAGTACAGGTCCTCCAGACCAGTACAGTTCCTCCAGCCCAGTACAATTCCTCAAGCCCAGTACAGTTCCTCCAGACCAGTACAGTTCCTCAAGCCCAGTACAGTTCCTCAAAACCAGTAGTTATTTCAGACCAGTACAGTTCCTCAAGCCCAGTACATTTCCTCCAGACCAGTACAGTTCCTCAAGCCCAGTACAGTTCCTCCAGACCTGTACAGTTCCTCAAGCCCAGTACAGTTCTTCCAGACCAGTACAGTTCCTCAAGCCCAGTACAGTTCCTATAGCCCAGAACAGTTCCTCAAGACCAGTACAGTTCCTCCAGACCAGTACAGTTCCTCAAGAGCAGTACAGTTCCTCCAGCCCAGTACAGTTCCTCAAGACCAGTACATTCCTCAAGACCAGTATACTTCCTCCAGACCAGTACATTTCCACAAGCCCAGTACAGTTCCTCCAGACCAGTACAGTTCCTCAAGCCCAGTACATCTCCTCCAGACCAGTACAGTTCCTCAAGCCCAGTACAGTTCCTTCAGACCAGTACAGTTCCTCAAGCCCAGTACAGTTCCTCCAGACCAGTACAGTTCCTCAAGCCCAGTACAGTTCCTCCAGACCAGTACAGTTCCTCAAGCCCAGTACAGTTCTTCCAGACCAGTACAGTTCCTCAAGCCCTGTACAGTTCCTCAAGCCCAGTACAGTTCCTCCAGACCAGTAAAGTTCCTCAAGCCCAGTACAGTTCCTCCAGACCAGTACAGTCCCTCAAGCCCAGTACAGTTCCTCAAGACCAGTAAAGTTCCTCAAGCCCAGTACAGTTCCTCCAGTCCAGTACAGTTCCTCAAGCCCAGTACAGTTCCTCAAACTCAGTACAGTTCCTCCAGCCCAGTACATTTCCTCCAGACCAGTACAGTTCCTCAAGACCAGTACAGTTCCTCCAGACCAGTACAGTTCCTCCAGCCCAGACCAGTTCCTCAAGCCCAGTACAGTTCCTCCAGACGAGTACAGTTCTTCCAGCCCAGTACAGTTTCTCCAACCCAGTACAGTTCCTCCAGCCCAGTACAGTTCCTCAAGCACAGTACAGGTCCTCCAGTCAAGTACAGTTCCTCCAGACCAGTACAGGTCCTCCAGACCAGTACAGTTCCTCCAGACCACTACAGTTCCTCCAGACCAGTACAGGTCCTCCAGACCAGTACAGTTCCTCCAGTCCAGTACAGGTACTCCAGACCAGTACAGTTATTTCAGACCAGTACGGTTCCTCAAGCCCAGTACAGTTCCTCCACACCAGTACAGTTCCTCCAGCCCAGTACAGTTCCTCCAGACCTGTACAGTTCCTCAAACCCAGTACAGTTCTTCCAGACCAGTACAGGTCCTCCAGACCAGTACAGTTCCTCCAGACCACTACAGTTCCTCCAGACCAGTACAGGTCCTCCAGACCAGTACAGTTCCTCCAGTCCAGTACAGGTACTCCAGACCAGTACAGTTATTTCAGACCAGTACTGTTCCTCAAGCCCAGTACAGTTCCTCCACACCAGTACAGTTCCTCCAGCCCAGTACAGTTCCTCCAGACCTGTACAGTTCCTCAAGACCAGTACATTTCTTCCAGACCAGTAAAGTTCCTCCAGCCAAGTACAGTTCCTCAAGCCCAGTACAGGTCCTCCAGACCAGTACAGTTCCTCCAGACCAGTACAGTTCCTCAAGCTCAGTACAGTTCCTCAAGATCAGTACAGTTCCTCCAGCCCAGTACAGTTCCTCCAACCCAGTACAGTTCCTCCAGCCCAGTACAGTTCCTCCAGACCAGTACAGTTCCTCCAGACCAGTACAGGTCCTCCAGACCAGTACAGTTCCTCCAGACCAGTACAGGTCCTCCAGACCAGTACTGGTCCTCCAGACCAGTACAGTTCCTCCAGACCAGTACAGTTCCTCCAGACCAATACAGTTCCTCAAGCCCAGTACAGTTCCTCCAGCCCAGTACAGTTCCTCCAACCCAGTACAGTTCCTCCAAACCAGTACAGTTCCTCCAGACCAGTACAGTTCGTCCAGACCAGTACAGGTCCTCCAGACCAGTACAGTTCCTCCAGACCAGTACAGGTCCTCCAGACCAGTACAGTTCCTCAAGCCCAGTACAGTTCCTCAAGCCCAGTACAGTTCCTCCAGACCAGTACAGTTCCTCCAGACCAGTACAGTTCCTCAAGACCAGTACAGTTCCTCCAGAGCAGTACAGTTCCTCAAGCCCAGTACAGTTCCTCCAGACGAGTACAGTTCTTCCAGCCCAGTACAGTTTCTCCAACCCAGTACAGTTCCTCCAACCCAGTACAGTTCCTCAAGCACAGTACAGGTCCTCCAGACCAGTACAGTTCCTCAAGCCCAGTACAGTTCCTCCAGCCCAGTACAGTTCCTCCAGCCCAGTACAGTTCCTCCAAACCAGTACAGTTCCTCCAGACGAGTACAGTTCTTCCAGCCCAGTACAGTTCCTCCAGCCCAGTACAGTTCCTCCAGCCCAGTACAGTTCCTCAAGCCCAGTACAGTTCCTCCAGACGAGTACAGTTCTTCCAGCCCAGTACAGTTCCTCAAGCCCAGTACAGTTCCTCCAGACGAGTACAGTTCTTCCAGCCCAGTACAGTTCCTCCAACCCAGTACAGTTCCTCCAGCCCAGTACAGTTCCTCCAGACCAGTACAGGTCCTCCAGTCAAGTACAGTTCCTCAAGACCAGTACAGTTCCTCCAGACCAGTACAGTTCCTCAAGCCCAGTACAGTTCCTCCAGACCAGTACAGTTCCTCCAGACCAGTACAGTTCCTCCAGACCAGTACAGGTCCTCCAGATGAGTACAGTTCTTCCAGCCCAGTACAGTTCCTCCAGCCCAGTACAGTTCCTCCAGCCCAGTACAGTTCCTCAAGCCCAGTACAGTTCCTCCAGACGAGTACAGTTCTTCCAGCCCGGTAGAGTTCCTCAAGCCCAGTACAGTTCCTCCAGACGAGTACAGTTCTTCCAGCCCAGTACAGTTCCTCCAACCCAGTACAGTTCCTCCAACCCAGTACAGTTCCTCCAGCCCAGTACAGTTCCTCCAGACCAGTACAGGTCCTCCAGTCAAGTACAGTTCCTCAAGACCAGTACAGGTCCTCCAGACCAGTACAGTTCCTCAAGCCCAGTACAGTTCCTCCAGACGAGTACAGTTCTTCCAGCCCAGTACAGTTCCTCAAGCCCAGTACAGGTCCTCCAGAACAGTACAGTTCCTCCAGACCAGTACAGTTCCTCAAGTCCAGTACAGTTCCTCAAGATCAGTACAGTTCCTCCAGCACAGTACAGTTCCTCCAGCCCAGTACAGTTCCTCCAACCCAGTACAGTTCCTCCAGCCCAGTACAGTTCCTCCAGACCAGTACAGGTCCTCCAGACCAGTACAGTTCCTCCAGACCAGTACAGGTCCTCCAGACCAGTACAGTTCCTCCAGACCAGTACAGGTCCTCCAGACCAGTACTGGTCCTCCAGACCAGTACATTTCCTCCAGACCAGTACAGTTCCTCCAGACCAATACAGTTCCTCAAGCCCAGTACAGTTCCTCCAGCCCAGTACAGTTCCTCCAGCCCAGTACAGTTCCTCCAAACCAGTACAGTTCGTCCAGACCAGTACAGTTCGTCCAGACCAGTACAGGTCCTCCAGACCAGTACAGTTCCTCCAGACCAGTACAGGTCCTCCAGACCAGTACAGTTCCTCCAGACCAGTACAGGTCCTCCAGACCAGTACAGTTCCTCCAGACCAGTACAGGTCCTCCAGACCAGTACAGTTCCTCCAGACCAGTACAGGTCCTCCAGACCAGTACTGGTCCTCCAGACCAGTACTGGTCCTCCAGACCAGTACAGTTCCTCCAGACCAGTACAGTTCCTCCAGACCAATACAGTTCCTCAAGCCCAGTACAGTTCCTCCAGCCCAGTACAGTTCCTCCAACCCAGTACAGTTCCTCCAAACCAGTACCGTTCCTCCAGACCAGTACAGTTCGTCCAGACCAGTACAGGTCCTCCAGACCAGTACAGTTCCTCCAGACCAGTACAGGTCCTCCAGACCAGTACAGTTCCTCAAGCCCAGTACAGTTCCTCAAGCCCAGTACAGTTCCTCCAGACCAGTACAGTTCCTCCAGACCAGTACAGTTCCTCAAGACCAGTACAGTTCCTCCAGACCAGTACAGTTCCTCAAGCCCAGTACAGTTCCTCCAGACGAGTACAGTTCTTCCAGCCCAGTACAGTTTCTCCAACCCAGTACAGTTCCTCCAACCCAGTACAGTTCCTCAAGCACAGTACAGGTCCTCCAGTCCAGTACAGGTACTCCAGACCAGTACAGTTATTTCAGACCAGTACTGTTCCTCAAGCCCAGTACAGTTCCTCCACACCAGTACAGTTCCTCCAGCCCAGTACAGTTCCTCCAGACCTGTACATTTCCTCAAGCCCAGTACAGTTCTTCCAGACAAGTAAAGTTCCTCCAGCCAAGTACAGTTCCTCAAGCCCAGTACAGGTCCTCCAGAACAGTACAGTTCCTCCAGACCAGTACAGTTCCTCAAGCCCAGTACAGTTCCTCAAGATCAGTACAGTTCCTCCAGCACAGTACAGTTCCTCCAGCCCTGTACAGTTCCTCCAACCCAGTACAGTTCCTCCAGCCCAGTACAGTTCCTCCAGACCAGTACAGTTCCTCCAGACCAGTACAGGTCCTCCAGACCAGTACAGTTCCTCCAGACCAGTACAGGTCCTCCAGACCAGTACTGGTCCTCCAGACCAGTACAGTTCCTCCAGACCAGTACAGTTCCTCCAGACCAATACAGTTCCTCAAGCCCAGTACAGTTCCTCCAGCCCAGTACAGTTCCTCCAGCCCAGTACAGTTCCTCCAAACCAGTACAGTTCCTCCAGACGAGTACAGTTCTTCCAGCCCAGTACAGTTCCTCCAGCCCAGTACAGTTCCTCCAGCCCAGTACAGTTCCTCAAGCCCAGTACAGTTCCTCCAGACGAGTACAGTTCTTCCAGCCCAGTACAGTTCCTCAAGCCCAGTACAGTTCCTCCAGACGAGTACAGTTCTTCCAGCCCAGTACAGTTCCTCCAACCCAGTACAGTTCCTCC
This sequence comes from Hemitrygon akajei, assembly GCF_048418815.1. Classification (NCBI taxonomy): domain Eukaryota; kingdom Metazoa; phylum Chordata; class Chondrichthyes; order Myliobatiformes; family Dasyatidae; genus Hemitrygon; species Hemitrygon akajei. The sequence goes on from NC_133149.1 coordinate 51,044,654, forward strand.
AGCCCAGTACAGTTCCTCCAGACCAGTACAGGTCCTCCAGTCAAGTACAGTTCCTCAAGACCAGTACAGTTCCTCCAGACCAGTACAGTTCCTCAAGCCCAGTACAGTTCCTCCAGACCAGTACAGTTCCTCCAGACCAGTACAGTTCCTCCAGACCAGTACAGGTCCTCCAGACAAGTACAGTTCCTCAAGACCAGTACAGTTCCTCCAGACCAGTACAGTTCCTCAAGCCCAGTACAGTTCCTCCAGACAAGTACAGTTCTTCCAGCCCAGTACAGTTCCTCAAGCCCAGTACAGTTCCTCCAGACGAGTACAGTTCCTCCAGCCCAGTACAGTTCCTCCAGACCAGTACAGGTCCTCCAGTCAAGTACAGTTCCTCAAGACCAGTACAGTTCCTCCAGACCAGTACAGTTCCTCAAGCCCAGTACAGTTCCTCCAGACCAGTACAGTTCCTCCAGACCAGTACAGTTCCTCCAGACCAGTACAGGTCCTCCAGTCAAGTACAGTTCCTCAAGACCAGTACAGTTCCTCCAGACCAGTACAGTTCCTCAAGCCCAGTACAGTTCCTCCAGACGAGTACAGTTCTTCCAGCCCAGTACAGTTCCTCAAGCCCAGTACAGTTCCTCCAGACGAGTACAGTTCCTCCAGCCCAGTACAGTTCCTCCAGACCAGTACAGTTCCTCAAGACCAGTACAGTTCCTCCAGACCAGTACAGTTCCTCAAGCCCAGTACAGTTCCTCCAGACCAGTACAGTTCCTCCAGACCAGTACAGTTCCTCCAGACCAGTACAGGTCCTCCAGATGAGTACAGTTCTTCCAGCCCAGTACAGTTCCTCCAGCCCAGTACAGTTCCTCCAGCCCAGTACAGTTCCTCAAGCCCAGTACAGTTCCTCCAGACGAGTACAGTTCTTCCAGCCCGGTAGAGTTCCTCAAGCCCAGTACAGTTCCTCCAGACGAGTACAGTTCTTCCAGCCCAGTACAGTTCCTCCAACCCAGTACAGTTCCTCCAACCCAGTACAGTTCCTCCAGCCCAGTACAGTTCCTCCAGACCAGTACAGGTCCTCCAGTCAAGTACAGTTCCTCAAGACCAGTACAGGTCCTCCAGACCAGTACAGTTCCTCAAGCCCAGTACAGTTCCTCCAGACGAGTACAGTTCTTCCAGCCCAGTACAGTTCCTCAAGCCCAGTACAGGTCCTCCAGAACAGTACAGTTCCTCCAGACCAGTACAGTTCCTCAAGTCCAGTACAGTTCCTCAAGATCAGTACAGTTCCTCCAGCACAGTACAGTTCCTCCAGCCCAGTACAGTTCCTCCAACCCAGTACAGTTCCTCCAGCCCAGTACAGTTCCTCCAGACCAGTACAGGTCCTCCAGACCAGTACAGTTCCTCCAGACCAGTACAGGTCCTCCAGACCAGTACAGTTCCTCCAGACCAGTACAGGTCCTCCAGACCAGTACTGGTCCTCCAGACCAGTACATTTCCTCCAGACCAGTACAGTTCCTCCAGACCAATACAGTTCCTCAAGCCCAGTACAGTTCCTCCAGCCCAGTACAGTTCCTCCAGCCCAGTACAGTTCCTCCAAACCAGTACAGTTCGTCCAGACCAGTACAGTTCGTCCAGACCAGTACAGGTCCTCCAGACCAGTACAGTTCCTCCAGACCAGTACAGGTCCTCCAGACCAGTACAGTTCCTCCAGACCAGTACAGGTCCTCCAGACCAGTACAGTTCCTCCAGACCAGTACAGGTCCTCCAGACCAGTACAGTTCCTCCAGACCAGTACAGGTCCTCCAGACCAGTACTGGTCCTCCAGACCAGTACTGGTCCTCCAGACCAGTACAGTTCCTCCAGACCAGTACAGTTCCTCCAGACCAATACAGTTCCTCAAGCCCAGTACAGTTCCTCCAGCCCAGTACAGTTCCTCCAACCCAGTACAGTTCCTCCAAACCAGTACCGTTCCTCCAGACCAGTACAGTTCGTCCAGACCAGTACAGGTCCTCCAGACCAGTACAGTTCCTCCAGACCAGTACAGGTCCTCCAGACCAGTACAGTTCCTCAAGCCCAGTACAGTTCCTCAAGCCCAGTACAGTTCCTCCAGACCAGTACAGTTCCTCCAGACCAGTACAGTTCCTCAAGACCAGTACAGTTCCTCCAGACCAGTACAGTTCCTCAAGCCCAGTACAGTTCCTCCAGACGAGTACAGTTCTTCCAGCCCAGTACAGTTTCTCCAACCCAGTACAGTTCCTCCAACCCAGTACAGTTCCTCAAGCACAGTACAGGTCCTCCAGTCCAGTACAGGTACTCCAGACCAGTACAGTTATTTCAGACCAGTACTGTTCCTCAAGCCCAGTACAGTTCCTCCACACCAGTACAGTTCCTCCAGCCCAGTACAGTTCCTCCAGACCTGTACATTTCCTCAAGCCCAGTACAGTTCTTCCAGACAAGTAAAGTTCCTCCAGCCAAGTACAGTTCCTCAAGCCCAGTACAGGTCCTCCAGAACAGTACAGTTCCTCCAGACCAGTACAGTTCCTCAAGCCCAGTACAGTTCCTAAAGATCAGTACAGTTCCTCCAGCACAGTACAGTTCCTCCAGCCCTGTACAGTTCCTCCAACCCAGTACAGTTCCTCCAGCCCAGTACAGTTCCTCCAGACCAGTACAGTTCCTCCAGACCAGTACAGGTCCTCCAGACCAGTACAGTTCCTCCAGACCAGTACAGGTCCTCCAGACCAGTACTGGTCCTCCAGACCAGTACAGTTCCTCCAGACCAGTACAGTTCCTCCAGACCAATACAGTTCCTCAAGCCCAGTACAGTTCCTCCAGCCCAGTACAGTTCCTCCAGCCCAGTACAGTTCCTCCAAACCAGTACAGTTCCTCCAGACGAGTACAGTTCTTCCAGCCCAGTACAGTTCCTCCAGCCCAGTACAGTTCCTCCAGCCCAGTACAGTTCCTCAAGCCCAGTACAGTTCCTCCAGACGAGTACAGTTCTTCCAGCCCAGTACAGTTCCTCAAGCCCAGTACAGTTCCTCCAGACGAGTACAGTTCTTCCAGCCCAGTACAGTTCCTCCAACCCAGTACAGTTCCTCCAGCCCAGTACAGTTCCTCCAGACCAGTACAGGTCCTCCAGTCAAGTACAGTTCCTCAAGACCAGTACAGTTCCTCCAGACCAGTACAGTTCCTCAAGCCCAGTACAGTTCCTCCAGACCAGTACAGTTCCTCCAGACCAGTACAGTTCCTCCAGACCAGTACAGGTCCTCCAGACAAGTACAGTTCCTCAAGACCAGTACAGTTCCTCCAGACCAGTACAGTTCCTCAAGCCCAGTACAGTTCCTCCAGACAAGTACAGTTCTTCCAGCCCAGTACAGTTCCTCAAGCCCAGTACAGTTCCTCCAGACGAGTACAGTTCCTCCAGCCCAGTACAGTTCCTCCAGACCAGTACAGGTCCTCCAGTCAAGTACAGTTCCTCAAGACCAGTACAGTTCCTCCAGACCAGTACAGTTCCTCAAGCCCAGTACAGTTCCTCCAGACCAGTACAGTTCCTCCAGACCAGTACAGTTCCTCCAGACCAGTACAGGTCCTCCAGTCAAGTACAGTTCCTCAAGACCAGTACAGTTCCTCCAGACCAGTACAGTTCCTCAAGCCCAGTACAGTTCCTCCAGACGAGTACAGTTCTTCCAGCCCAGTACAGTTCCTCCAACCCAGTACAGTTCCTCCAGCCCAGTACAGTTCCTCCAGACCAGTACAGGTCCTCCAGACCAGTACAGTTCCTCCAGACCAGTACAGTTCCTCCAGACCAGTACAGGTCCTCCAGACCAGTACAGTTCCTCCAGTCCAATACAGGTACTCCAGACCAGTACAGTTCCTCCAGCCCAGTACAGTTCCTCAAGCCCAGTACAGTTCCTCCAGCCCAGTACAGTTCCTCAAGCCCAGTACAGTTCCTCCAGACGAGTACAGTTCTTCCAGCCCAGTACAGTTTCTCCAACCCAGTACAGTTCCTCCAGCCTAGTACAGTTCCTCAAGCACAGTACAGGTCCTCCAGTCAAGTACAGTTCCTCCAGACCAGTACAGGTCCTCCAGACCAGTACAGTTCCTCCAGACCAGTACAGTTCCTCAAGCCCAGTACAGTTCCTCCAGCCCAGTACAGTTCCTCAATCCCAGTACAGTCCCTCCATCCCAGTTCACATCTCCAGAGGAGTACAGTTCCTCCAGCCCAGTACAGTTCCTCCAGACCAGTACAGTTCCTCCAGACCAGTACAGTTCTTCAAGACCAGTACAGTTCCTCCAGCCCAGTACAGTTCCTCCAGACCAGTACAGTTCCTCCAGACCAGTACAGTTACTCAAGCCCAGTACAGTTCCTCAAGACCAGACCAGTACAGTTCCTCCAGACCAGTACAGTTCCTCAAGCCCAGTACAGTTCCTCCAGCCCAGTACAGTTCCTCAAGACCAGTACATTCCTCCAGACCAGTACAGTTCCACAAGCCCAGTACAGTTCCTCCAGACCAGTACAGTTCCTCCATACCAATACAGGTCCTCCAGACCAGTACAGTTCTTCAAACCCAGTACAGTTCCTCCAGCCCAGTACAGTTCCTCAAGCCCAGTACATCTCCTCCGGACCAGTACAGTTCCTCAAGCCCAGTACAGTTCCTTCAGACCAGTACAGTTCCTCAGGCCCAGTACAGTTCCTCCAGACCAGTACAGTTCCTCCAGACCAGTACAGTTCTTCCAGACCAGTATAGTTCCTCAAGCCCAGTACAGTTCCTCAAGGCCAGTACAGTTCCTCCAGCCCAGTACAATTCCTCAAGCCCAGTACAGTTCCTCCAGACCAGTACAGTTCCTCAAGCCCAGTACAGTTCCTCAAAACCAGTAGTTATTTCAGACCAGTACAGTTCCTCAAGCCCAGTACAGTTCCTCCAGACCAGTACAGTTCCTCAAGCCCAGTACAGTTCCTCCAGACCTGTACAGTTCCTCAAGCCCAGTACAGTTCTTCCAGACCAGTACAGTTCCTCAAGCCCAGTACAGTTCCTATAGCCCAGAACAGTTCCTCAAGACCAGTACAGTTCCTCCAGACCAGTACAGTTCCTCAAGAGCAGTACAGTTCCACCAGCCCAGTACAGTTCCTCAAGACCAGTACATTCCTCAAGACCAGTATACTTCCTCCAGACCAGTACATTTCCACAAGCCCAGTACAGTTCCTCCAGACCAGTACAGGTCCTCAAGCCCAGTACATCTCCTCCAGACCAGTACAGTTCCTCAAGCCCAGTACAGTTCCTTCAGACCAGTACAGTTCCTCAAGCCCAGTACAGTTCCTCCAGACCAGTACAGTTCCTCAAGCCCAGTACAGTTCCTCCAGACCAGTACAGTTCCTCAAGCCCTGTACAGTTCTTCCAGACCAGTACAGTTCCTCAAGCCCTGTACAGTTCCTCAAGCCCAGTACAGTTCCTCCAGACCAGTAAAGTTCCTCAAGCCCAGTACAGTTCCTCCAGACCAGTACAGTTCCTCAAGCCCAGTACAGTTCCTCAAGACCAGTAAAGTTCCTCAAGCCCAGTACAGTTCCTCCAGTCCAGTACAGTTCCTCAAGCCCAGTACAGTTCCTCAAACTCAGTACAGTTCCTCCAGCCCAGTACATTTCCTCCAGACCAGTACAGTTCCTCAAGACCAGTACAGTTCCTCCAGACCAGTACAGTTCCTCCAGCCCAGACCAGTTCCTCAAGCCCAGTACAGTTCCTCCAGACGAATACAGTTCTTCCAGCCCAGTACAGTTTCTCCAACCCAGTACAGTTCCTCCAGCCCAGTACAGTTCCTCAAGCACAGTACAGGTCCTCCAGTCAAGTACAGTTCCTCCAGACCAGTACAGGTCCTCCAGACCAGTACAGTTCCTCCAGACCACTACAGTTCCTCCAGACCAGTACAGGTCCTCCAGACCAGTACAGTTCCTCCAGTCCAGTACAGGTACTCCAGACCAGTACAGTTATTTCAGACCAGTACGGTTCCTCAAGCCCAGTACAGTTCCTCCACACCAGTACAGTTCCTCCAGCCCAGTACAGTTCCTCCAGACCTGTACAGTTCCTCAAGCCCAGTACAGTTCTTCCAGACCAGTACAGGTCCTCCAGACCAGTACAGTTCCTCCAGACCACTACAGTTCCTCCAGACCAGTACAGGTCCTCCAGACCAGTACAGTTCCTCCAGTCCAGTACAGGTACTCCAGACCAGTACAGTTATTTCAGACCAGTACTGTTCCTCCAGCCCAGTACAGTTCCTCCAGACCTGTACAGTTCCTCAAGACCAGTACATTTCTTCCAGACCAGTAAAGTTCCTCCAGCCAAGTACAGTTCCTCAAGCCCAGTACAGGTCCTCCAGACCAGTACAGTTCCTCCAGACCAGTACAGTTCCTCAAGCCCAGTACAGTTCCTCAAGATCAGTACAGTTCCTCCAGCCCAGTACAGTTCCTCCAACCCAGTACAGTTCCTCCAGCCCAGTACAGTTCCTCCAGACCAGTACAGTTCCTCCAGACCAGTACAGGTCCTCCAGACCAGTACAGTTCCTCCAGACCAGTACAGGTCCTCCAGACCAGTACTGGTCCTCCAGACCAGTACAGTTCCTCCAGACCAGTACAGTTCCTCCAGACCAATACAGTTCCTCAAGCCCAGTACAGTTCCTCCAGCCCAGTACAGTTCCTCCAACCCAGTACAGTTCCTCCAAACCAGTACAGTTCCTCCAGACCAGTACAGTTCGTCCAGACCAGTACAGGTCCTCCAGACCAGTACAGTTCCTCCAGACCAGTACAGGTCCTCCAGACCAGTACAGTTCCTCAAGCCCAGTACAGTTCCTCAAGCCCAGTACAGTTCCTCCAGACCAGTACAGTTCCTCCAGACCAGTACAGTTCCTCAAGACCAGTACAGTTCCTCCAGAGCAGTACAGTTCCTCAAGCCCAGTACAGTTCCTCCAGACGAGTACAGTTCTTCCAGCCCAGTACAGTTTCTCCAACCCAGTACAGTTCCTCCAACCCAGTACAGTTCCTCAAGCACAGTACAGGTCCTCCAGACCAGTACAGTTCCTCAAGCCCAGTACAGTTCCTCCAGCCCAGTACAGTTCCTCCAGCCCAGTACAGTTCCTCCAAACCAGTACAGTTCCTCCAGACGAGTACAGTTCTTCCAGCCCAGTACAGTTCCTCCAGCCCAGTACAGTTCCTCCAGCCCAGTACAGTTCCTCAAGCCCAGTACAGTTCCTCCAGACGAGTACAGTTCTTCCAGCCCAGTACAGTTCCTCAAGCCCAGTACAGTTCCTCCAGACGAGTACAGTTCTTCCAGCCCAGTACAGTTCCTCCAACCCAGTACAGTTCCTCCAGCCCAGTACAGTTCCTCCAGACCAGTACAGGTCCTCCAGTCAAGTACAGTTCCTCAAGACCAGTACAGTTCCTCCAGACCAGTACAGTTCCTCAAGCCCAGTACAGTTCCTCCAGACCAGTACAGTTCCTCCAGACCAGTACAGTTCCTCCAGACCAGTACAGGTCCTCCAGATGAGTACAGTTCCTCCAGCCCAGTACAGTTCCTCCAGCCCAGTACAGTTCCTCCAGCCCAGTACAGTTCCTCAAGCCCAGTACAGTTCCTCCAGACGAGTACAGTTCTTCCAGCCCGGTAGAGTTCCTCAAGCCCAGTACAGTTCCTCCAGACGAGTACAGTTCTTCCAGCCCAGTACAGTTCCTCCAACCCAGTACAGTTCCTCCAACCCAGTACAGTTCCTCCAGCCCAGTACAGTTCCTCCAGACCAGTACAGGTCCTCCAGTCAAGTACAGTTCCTCAAGACCAGTACAGGTCCTCCAGACCAGTACAGTTCCTCAAGCCCAGTACAGTTCCTCCAGACGAGTACAGTTCTTCCAGCCCAGTACAGTTCCTCAAGCCCAGTACAGGTCCTCCAGAACAGTACAGTTCCTCCAGACCAGTAGAGTTCCTCAAGTCCAGTACAGTTCCTCAAGATCAGTACAGTTCCTCCAGCACAGTACAGTTCCTCCAGCCCAGTACAGTTCCTCCAACCCAGTACAGTTCCTCCAGCCCAGTACAGTTCCTCCAGACCAGTACAGGTCCTCCAGACCAGTACAGTTCCTCCTGACCAGTACAGGTCCTCCAGACCAGTACAGTTCCTCCAGACCAGTACAGGTCCTCCAGACCAGTACTGGTCCTCCAGACCAGTACATTTCCTCCAGACCAGTACAGTTCCTCCAGACCAATACAGTTCCTCAAGCCCAGTACAGTTCCTCCAGCCCAGTACAGTTCCTCCAGCCCAGTACAGTTCCTCCAAACCAGTACAGTTCGTCCAGACCAGTACAGTTCGTCCAGACCAGTACAGGTCCTCCAGACCAGTACAGTTCCTCCAGACCAGTACAGGTCCTCCAGACCAGTACAGTTCCTCCAGACCAGTACAGGTCCTCCAGACCAGTACAGTTCCTCCAGACCAGTACAGGTCCTCCAGACCAGTACAGTTCCTCCAGACCAGTACAGGTCCTCCAGACCAGTACAGTTCCTCCAGACCAGTACAGTTCCTCCAGACCAATACAGATCCTCAAGCCCAGTACAGTTCCTCCAGCCCAGTACAGTTCCTCCAACCCAGTACAGTTCCTCCAAACCAGTACCGTTCCTCCAGACCAGTACAGTTCGTCCAGACCAGTACAGGTCCTCCAGACCAGTACAGTTCCTCCAGACCAGTACAGTTCCTCAAGCCCAGTACAGTTCCTCAAGCCCAGTACAGTTCCTCCAGACCAGTACAGTTCCTCCAGACCAGTACAGTTCCTCAAGACCAGTACAGTTCCTCCAGACCAGTACAGTTCCTCCAGACGAGTACAGTTCTTCCAGCCCAGTACAGTTTCTCCAACCCAGTACAGTTCCTCCAACCCAGTACAGTTCCTCAAGCACAGTACAGGTCCTCCAGTCCAGTACAGGTACTCCAGACCAGTACAGTTATTTCAGACCAGTACTGTTCCTCAAGCCCAGTACAGTTCCTCCACACCAGTACAGTTCCTCCAGCCCAGTACAGTTCCTCCAGACCTGTACAGTTCCTCCAACCCAGTACAGTTCCTCCAGCCCAGTACAGTTCCTCCAGACCAGTACAGTTCCTCAAGATCAGTACAGTTCCTCCAGCACAGTACAGTTCCTCCAGCCCTGTACAGTTCCTCAAGATCAGTACAGTTCCTCCAGCACAGTACAGTTCCTCCAGCCCTGTACAGTTCCTCCAACCCAGTACAGTTCCTCCAGCCCAGTACAGTTCCTCCAGACCAGTACAGTTCCTCCAGACCAGTACAGGTCCTCCAGACCAGTACAGTTCCACCAGACCAGTACAGGTCCTCCAGACCAGTACTGGTCCTCCAGACCAGTACAGTTCCTCCAGACCAGTACAGTTCCTCCAGACCAATACAGTTCCTCAAGCCCAGTACAGTTCCTCCAGCCCAGTACAGTTCCTCCAGCCCAGTACAGTTCCTCCAAACCAGTACAGTTCCTCCAGAGGAGTACAGTTCTTCCAGCCCAGTACAGTTCCTCCAGCCCAGTACAGTTCCTCCAGCCCAGTACAGTTCCTCAAGCCCAGTACAGTTCCTCCAGACGAGTACAGTTCTTCCAGCCCAGTACAGTTCCTCAAGCCCAGTACAGTTCCTCCAGACGAGTACAGTTCCTCCAGCCCAGTACAGTTCCTCCAACCCAGTACAGTTCCTCCAGCCCAGTACAGTTCCTCCAGACCAGTACAGGTCCTCCAGTCAAGTACAGTTCCTCCAGACCAGTACAGTTCCTCCAGACCAGTACAGTTCCTCAAGCCCAGTACAGTTCCTCCAGACTAGTACAGTTCCTCCAGACCAGTACAGTTCCTCCAGACCAGTACAGGTCCTCCAGTCAAGTACAGTTCCTCAAGACCAGTACAGTTCCTCCAGACCAGTACAGTTCCTCAAGCCCAGTACAGTTCCTCCAGACGAGTACAGTTCATCCAGCCCAGTACAGTTCCTCAAGCCCAGTACAGTTCCTCCAGACGAGTACAGTTCCTCCAGCCCAGTACAGTTCCTCCAGACCAGTACAGGTCCTCCAGTCAAGTACAGTTCCTCAAGACCAGTACAGTTCCTCCAGACCAGTACAGTTCCTCAAGCCCAGTACAGTTCCTCCAGACCAGTACAGTTCCTCCAGACCAGTACAGTTCCTCCAGACCAGTACAGGTCCTCCAGTCAAGTACAGTTCCTCAAGACCAGTACAGTTCCTCCAGACCAGTACAGTTCCTCAAGCCCAGTACAGTTCCTCCAGACGAGTACAGTTCTTCCAGCCCAGTACAGTTCCTCCAACCCAGTACAGTTCCTCCAGCCCAGTACAGTTCCTCCAGACCAGTACAGGTCCTCCAGACCAGTACAGTTCCTCCAGACCAGTACAGTTCCTCCAGACCAGTACAGGTCCTCCAGACCAGTACAGTTCCTCCAGTCCAATACAGGTACTCCAGACCAGTACAGTTCCTCCAGCCCAGTACAGTTCCTCAAGCCCAGTACAGTTCCTCCAGCCCAGTACAGTTCCTCAAGCCCAGTACAGTTCCTCCAGACGAGTACAGTTCTTCCAGCCCAGTACAGATTCTCCAACCCAGTACAGTTCCTCCAGCCTAGTACAGTTCCTCAAGCACAGTACAGGTCCTCCAGTCAAGTACAGTTCCTCCAGACCAGTACAGTTCCTCCAGACCAGTACAGTTCCTCAAGCCCAGTACAGTTCCTCCAGCCCAGTACAGTTCCTCAATCCCAGTACAGTCCCTCCAGCCCAGTTCACATCTCCAGAGGAGTACAGTTCCTCCAGCCCAGTACAGTTCCTCCAGACCAGTACAGTTCCTCCAGACCAGTACAGTTCTTCAAGACCAGTACAGTTCCTCCAGCCCAGTACAGTTCCTCCAGACCAGTACAGTTCCTCCAGACCAGTACAGTTCCTCCAGACCAGTACAGTTACTCAAGCCCAGTACAGTTCCTCAAGACCAGTACAGTTCCTCCAGACCAGTACAGTTCCTCCAGACCAGTACAGTTCCTCAAGCCCAGTACAGTTCCTTTAGCCCAGTACAGTTCCTCAAGACCAGTACATTCCTCCAGACCAGTACAGTTCCACAAGCCCAGTACAGTTCCTCCAGACCAGTACAGTTCCTCCAGACCAATACAGGTCCTCCAGACCAGTACAGTTCTTCAAACCCAGTACAGTTCCTCCAGCCCAGTACAGTTCCTCAAACCCAGTACATCTCCTCCGGACCAGTACAGTTCCTCAAGCCCAGTACAGTTCCTTCAGACCAGTACAGTTCCTCAGGCCCAGTACAGTTCCTCCAGACCAGTACAGTTCCTCCAGACCAGTACAGTTCTTCCAGACCAGTATAGTTCCTCAAGCCCAGTACAGTTCCTCAAGGCCAGTACAGTTCCTCCAGCCCAGTACAATTCCTCAAGCCCAGTACAGTTCCTCCAGACCAGTACAGTTCCTCAAGCCCAGTACAGTTCCTCAAGACCAGTAGTTATTTCAGACCAGTACAGTTCCTCAAGCCCAGTACAGTTCCTCCAGACCAGTACAGTTCCTCAAGCCCAGTACAGTTCCTCCAGACCTGTACAGTTCCTCAAGCCCAGTACAGTTCTTCCAGACCAGTACAGTTCCTCAAGCCCAGTACAGTTCCTATAGCCCAGAACAGTTCCTCAAGACCAGTACAGTTCCTCCAGACCAGTACAGGTCCTCCAGACCAGTACAGTTCCTCCAGACCAGTACAGTTCCTCAAGCCCAGTACAGTTCCTCAAGATCAGTACAGTTCCTCCAGCCCAGTACAGTTCCTGCAACCCAGTACAGTTCCTCCAGCCCAGTACAGTTCCTCCAGACCAGTACAGTTCCTCCAGACCAGTACAGGTCCTCCAGACCAGTACAGTTCCTCCAGACCAGTACAGGTCCTCCAGACCAGTACAGGTCCTCCAGACCAGTACTGGTCCTCCAGACCAGTACAGTTCCTCCAGACCAGTACAGTTACTCCAGACCAATACAGTTCCTCAAGCCCAGTACAGTTCCTCCAGCCCAGTACAGTTCCTCCAGCCCAGTACAGTTCCTCCAAACCAGTACAGTTCCTCCAGACCAGTACAGTTCGTCCAGACCAGTACAGGTCCTCCAGACCAGTACAGTTCCTCCAGACCAGTACAGGTCCTCCAGACCAGTACAGTTCCTCCAGACCAGTACAGGTCCTCCAGACCAGTACAGTTCCTCAAGCCCAGTACAGTTCCTCAAGCCCAGTACAGTTCCTCCAGACCAGTACAGTTCCTCCAGATCAGTACAGTTTCTCAAGACCAGTACAGTTCCTCCAGACCAGTACAGTTCCTCAAGCCCAGTACAGTTCCTCCAGACGAGTACAGTTCTTCCAGCCCAGTACAGTTTCTCCAACCCAGTATAGTTCCTCCAACCCAGTACAGTTCCTCCAGACCAGTACAGTTCCTCAAGCCCAGTACAGTTCCTCCAGACGAGTACAGTTCTTCCAGCCCAGTACAGTTTCTCCAACCCAGTATAGTTCCTCCAACCCAGTACAGTTCCTCAAGCACAGTACAGGTCCTCCAGACCAGTACAGGTCCTGCAGACCAGTACAGTTCCTCCAGACCAGTACAGGTCCTCCAGACCAGTACAGTTCCTCCAGTCCAGTACAGGTACTCCAGACCAGTACAGTTATTTCAGACCAGTACTGTTCCTCAAGCCCAGTACAGTTCCTCCACACCAGTACAGTTCCTCCAGCCCAGTACAGTTCCTCCAGACCTGTACATTTCCTCAAGCCCAGTACAGTTCTTCCAGAAAAGTAAAGTTCCTCCAGCCAAGTACAGTTCCTCAAGCCCAGTACAGGTCCTCCAGAACAGTACAGTTCCTCCAGACCAGTACAGTTCCTCAAGCCCAGTACAGTTCCTCAAGATCAGTACAGTTCCTCCAGCACAGTACAGTTCCTCCAGCCCAGTACAGTTCCTCCAACCCAGTACAGTTCCTCCAGCCCAGTACAGTTCCTCCAGACCAGTACAGTTCCTCCAGACCAGTACAGGTCCTCCAGACCAGTACAGTTCCTCCAGACCAGTACAGGTCCTCCAGACCAGTACAGTTCCTCCAGACCAGTACAGGTCCTCCAGACCAGTACAGTTCCTCCAGACCAGTACTGGTCCTCCAGACCAGTACTGGTCCTCCAGACCAGTACAGTTCCTCCAGACCAGTACAGTTCCTCCAGACCAATACAGTTCCTCAAGCCCAGTACAGTTCCTCCAGCCCAGTACAGTTCCTCCAACCCAGTACAGTTCCTCCAAACCAGTACAGTTCCTCCAGACCAGTACAGTTCGTCCAGACCAGTACAGGTCCTCCAGACCAGTACAGTTCCTCCAGACCAGTACAGGTCCTCCAGACCAGTACAGTTCCTCCAGACCAGTACAGGTCCTCCAGACCAGTACAGTTCCTCCAGACCAGTACAGGTCCTCCAGACCAGTACAGTTCCTCCAGACCAGTACAGGTCCTCCAGACCAGTACTGGTCCTCCAGACCAGTACAGTTCCTCCAGACCAGTACAGTTCCTCCAGACCAGTACAGTTCCTCAAGCCCAGTACAGTTCCTCCAGCCCAGTACAGTTCCTCCAACCCAGTACAGTTCCTCCAAACCAGTACAGTTCCTCCAGACCAGTACAGTTCGTCCAGACCAGTACAGGTCCTCCAGACCAGTACAGTTCCTCCAGACCAGTACAGGTCCTCCAGACCAGTACAGTTCCTCAAGCCCAGTACAGTTCCTCAAGCCCAGTACAGTTCCTCCAGACCAGTACAGTTCCTCCAGACCAGTACAGTTCCTCAAGACCAGTACAGTTCCTCCAGACCAGTACAGTTCCTCAAGCCCAGTACAGTTCCTCCAGACGAGTACAGTTCTTCCAGCCCAGTAAAGTTTCTCCAACCCAGTACAGTTCCTCCAACCCAGTACAGTTCCTCAAGCACAGTACAGGTCCTCCAGTCCAGTACAGGTACTCCAGACCAGTACAGTTATTTCAGACCAGTACTGTTCCTCAAGCCCAGTACAGTTCCTCCACACCAGTACAGTTCCTCCAGCCCAGTACAGTTCCTCCAGACCTGTACATTTCCTCAAGCCCAGTACAGTTCTTCCAGACAAGTAAAGTTCCTCCAGCCAAGTACAGTTCCTCAAGCCCAGTACAGGTCCTCCAGACCAGTACAGTTCCTCAAGCCCAGTACAGTTCCTCAAGATCAGTACAGTTCCTCCAGCACAGTACAGTTCCTCCAGCCCTGTACAGTTCCTCCAACCCAGTACAGTTCCTCCAGCCCAGTACAGTTCCTCCAGACCAGTACAGTTCCTCCAGACCAGTACAGGTCCTCCAGACCAGTACAGTTCCTCCAGACCAGTACAGGTCCTCCAGACCAGTACTGGTCCTCCAGACCAGTACAGTTCCTCCAGACCAGTACAGTTCCTCCAGACCAATACAGTTCCTCAAGCCCAGTACAGTTCCTCCAGCCCAGTACAGTTCCTCCAGCCCAGTACAGTTCCTCCAAACCAGTACAGTTCCTCCAGACGAGTACAGTTCTTCCAGCCCAGTACAGTTCCTCCAGCCCAGTACAGTTCCTCCAGCCCAGTACAGTTCCTCAAGCCCAGTACAGTTCCTCCAGACGAGTACAGTTCTTCCAGCCCAGTACAGTTCCTCAAGCCCAGTACAGTTCCTCCAGACGAGTACAGTTCTTCCAGCCCAGTACAGTTCCTCCAACCCAGTACAGTTCCTCCAGCCCAGTACAGTTCCTCCAGACCAGTACAGGTCCTCCAGTCAAGTACAGTTCCTCAAGACCAGTACAGTTCCTCCAGACCAGTACAGTCCCTCAAGCCCAGTACAGTTCCTCCAGACCAGTACAGTTCCTCCAGACCAGTACAGTTCCTCCAGACCAGTACAGGTCCTCCAGACAAGTACAGTTCCTCAAGACCAGTACAGTTCCTCCAGACCAGTACAGTTCCTCAAGCCCAGTACAGTTCCTCCAGACGAGTACAGTTCTTCCAGCCCAGTACAGTTCCTCAAGCCCAGTACAGTTCCTCCAGACGAGTACAGTTCCTCCAGCCCAGTACAGTTCCTCCAGACCAGTACAGGTCCTCCAGTCAAGTACAGTTCCTCAAGACCAGTACAGTTCCTCCAGACCAGTACAGTTCCTCAAGCCCAGTACAGTTCCTCCAGACCAGTACAGTTCCTCCAGACCAGTACAGTTCCTCCAGACCAGTACAAGTCCTCCAGTCAAGTACAGTTCCTCAAGACCAGTACAGTTACTCCAGACCAGTACATTTCCTCAAGCCCAGTACAGTTCCTCCAGACGAGTACAGTTCTTCCAGCCCAGTACAGTTCCTCCAACCCAGTACAGTTCCTCCAGCCCAGTACAGTTCCTCCAGACCAGTACAGGTCCTCCAGACCAGTACAGTTCCTCCAGACCAGTACAGTTCCTCCAGACCAGTACAGGTCCTCCAGACCAGTTCAGTTCCTCCAGTCCAATACAGGTACTCCAGACCAGTACAGTTCCTCCAGCCCAGTACAGTTCCTCAAGCCCAGTACAGTTCCTCCAGCCCAGTACAGTTCCTCAAGCCCAGTACAGTTCCTCCAGACGAGTACAGTTCTTCCAGCCCAGTACAGTTTCTCCAACCCAGTACAGTTCCTCCAGCCTAGTACAGTTCCTCAAGCACAGTACAGGTCCTCCAGTCAAGTACAGTTCCTCCAGACCAGTACAGGTCCTCCAGATCAGTACAGTTCCTCCAGACCAGTACAGTTCCTCAAGCCCAGTACAGTTCCTCCAGCCCAGTACAGTTCCTCAATCCCAGTACAGTCCCTCCAGCCCAGTTCACATCTCCAGAGGAGTACAGTTCCTCCAGCCCAGTACAGTTCCTCCAGACCAGTACAGTTCCTCCAGACCAGTACAGTTCTTCAAGACCAGTACAGTTCCTCCAGCCCAGTACAGTTCCTCCAGACCAGTACAGTTCCTCCAGACCAGTACAGTTCCTCCAGACCAGTACAGTTACTCAAGCCCAGTACAGTTCCTCAAGACCAGTACAGTTCCTCCAGACCAGTACAGTTCCTCCAGACCAGTACAGTTCCTCAAGCCCAGTACAGTTCCTCCAGCCCAGTACAGTTCCTCAAGACCAGTACATTCCTCCAGACCAGTACAGTTCCACAAGCCCAGTACAGTTCCTCCAGACCAGTACAGTTCCTCCATACCAATACAGGTCCTCCAGACCAGTACAGTTCTTCAAACCCAGTACAGTTCCTCCAGCCCAGTACAGTTCCTCAAGCCCAGTACATCTCCTCCGGACCAGTACAGTTCCTCAAGCCCAGTACAGGTACTCCAGACCAGTACAGTTATTTCAGACCAGTACGGTTCCTCAAGCCCAGTACAGTTCCTCCACACCAGTACAGTTCCTCCAGCCCAGTACAGTTCCTCCAGACCTGTACAGTTCCTCAAGCCCAGTACAGTTCTTCCAGACCAGTACAGGTCCTCCAGACCAGTACAGTTCCTCCAGACCACTACAGTTCCTCCAGACCAGTACAGGTCCTCCAGACCAGTACAGTTCCTCCAGTCCAGTACAGGTACTCCAGACCAGTACAGTTATTTCAGACCAGTACTGTTCCTCCAGCCCAGTACAGTTCCTCCAGACCTGTACAGTTCCTCAAGACCAGTACATTTCTTCCAGACCAGTAAAGTTCCTCCAGCCAAGTACAGTTCCTCAAGCCCAGTACAGGTCCTCCAGACCAGTACAGTTCCTCCAGACCAGTACAGTTCCTCAAGCCCAGTACAGTTCCTCAAGATCAGTACAGTTCCTCCAGCCCAGTACAGTTCCTCCAACCCAGTACAGTTCCTCCAGCCCAGTACAGTTCCTCCAGACCAGTACTGTTCCTCCAGACCAGTACAGGTCCTCCAGACCAGTACAGTTCCTCCAGACCAGTACAGGTCCTCCAGACCAGTACTGGTCCTCCAGACCAGTACAGTTCCTCCAGACCAGTACAGTTCCTCCAGACCAATACAGTTCCTCAAGCCCAGTACAGTTCCTCCAGCCCAGTACAGTTCCTCAAGCCCAGTACAGTTCCTCCAGACGAGTACAGTTCTTCCAGCCCGGTAGAGTTCCTCAAGCCCAGTACAGTTCCTCCAGACGAGTACAGTTCTTCCAGCCCAGTACAGTTCCTCCAACCCAGTACAGTTCCTCCAACCCAGTACAGTTCCTCCAGCCCAGTACAGTTCCTCCAGACCAGTACAGGTCCTCCAGTCAAGTACAGTTCCTCAAGACCAGTACAGGTCCTCCAGACCAGTACAGTTCCTCAAGCCCAGTACAGTTCCTCCAGACCAGTACAGTTCGTCCAGACCAGTACAGGTCCTCCAGACCAGTACAGTTCCTCCAGACCAGTACAGGTCCTCCAGACCAGTACAGTTCCTCAAGCCCAGTACAGTTCCTCAAGCCCAGTACAGTTCCTCCAGACCAGTACAGTTCCTCCAGACCAGTACAGTTCCTCAAGACCAGTACAGTTCCTCCAGAGCAGTACAGTTCCTCAAGCCCAGTACAGTTCCTCCAGACGAGTACAGTTCTTCCAGCCCAGTACAGTTTCTCCAACCCAGTACAGTTCCTCCAACCCAGTACAGTTCCTCAAGCACAGTACAGGTCCTCCAGACCAGTACAGTTCCTCAAGCCCAGTACAGTTCCTCCAGCCCAGTACAGTTCCTCCAGCCCAGTACAGTTCCTCCAAACCAGTAC
The DNA here is from genome assembly GCF_048418815.1 of Hemitrygon akajei. Lineage (NCBI taxonomy): Eukaryota > Metazoa > Chordata > Chondrichthyes > Myliobatiformes > Dasyatidae > Hemitrygon > Hemitrygon akajei. The sequence goes on from NC_133149.1 coordinate 51,062,385, forward strand.
AGTTCCTCCAGACGAGTACAGTTCTTCCAGCCCAGTACAGTTCCTCCAGCCCAGTACAGTTCCTCCAGCCCAGTACAGTTCCTCAAGCCCAGTACAGTTCCTCCAGACGAGTACAGTTCTTCCAGCCCAGTACAGTTCCTCAAGCCCAGTACAGTTCCTCCAGACGAGTACAGTTCTTCCAGCCCAGTACAGTTCCTCCAACCCAGTACAGTTCCTCCAGCCCAGTACAGTTCCTCCAGACCAGTACAGGTCCTCCAGTCAAGTACAGTTCCTCAAGACCAGTACAGTTCCTCCAGACCAGTACAGTTCCTCAAGCCCAGTACAGTTCCTCCAGACCAGTACAGTTCCTCCAGACCAGTACAGTTCCTCCAGACCAGTACAGGTCCTCCAGATGAGTACAGTTCCTCCAGCCCAGTACAGTTCCTCCAGCCCAGTACAGTTCCTCCAGCCCAGTACAGTTCCTCAAGCCCAGTACAGTTCCTCCAGACGAGTACAGTTCTTCCAGCCCGGTAGAGTTCCTCAAGCCCAGTACAGTTCCTCCAGACGAGTACAGTTCTTCCAGCCCAGTACAGTTCCTCCAACCCAGTACAGTTCCTCCAACCCAGTACAGTTCCTCCAGCCCAGTACAGTTCCTCCAGACCAGTACAGGTCCTCCAGTCAAGTACAGTTCCTCAAGACCAGTACAGGTCCTCCAGACCAGTACAGTTCCTCAAGCCCAGTACAGTTCCTCCAGACGAGTACAGTTCTTCCAGCCCAGTACAGTTCCTCAAGCCCAGTACAGGTCCTCCAGAACAGTACAGTTCCTCCAGACCAGTAGAGTTCCTCAAGTCCAGTACAGTTCCTCAAGATCAGTACAGTTCCTCCAGCACAGTACAGTTCCTCCAGCCCAGTACAGTTCCTCCAACCCAGTACAGTTCCTCCAGCCCAGTACAGTTCCTCCAGACCAGTACAGGTCCTCCAGACCAGTACAGTTCCTCCTGACCAGTACAGGTCCTCCAGACCAGTACAGTTCCTCCAGACCAGCACAGGTCCTCCAGACCAGTACTGGTCCTCCAGACCAGTACATTTCCTCCAGACCAGTACAGTTCCTCCAGACCAATACAGTTCCTCCAGACCAGTACAGGTCCTCCAGACCAGTACAGTTCCTCCAGACCAGTACAGGTCCTCCAGACCAGTACAGTTCCTCCAGACCAGTACAGGTCCTCCAGACCAGTACAGTTCCTCCAGACCAGTACAGGTCCTCCAGACCAGTACTGGTCCTCCAGACCAGTACTGGTCCTCCAGACCAGTACAGTTCCTCCAGACCAGTACAGTTCCTCCAGACCAATACAGTTCCTCAAGCCCAGTACAGTTCCTCCAGCCCAGTACAGTTCCTCCAACCCAGTACAGTTCCTCCAAACCAGTACCGTTCCTCCAGACCAGTACAGTTCGTCCAGACCAGTACAGGTCCTCCAGACCAGTACAGTTCCTCCAGACCAGTACAGTTCCTCAAGCCCAGTACAGTTCCTCAAGCCCAGTACAGTTCCTCCAGACCAGTACAGTTCCTCCAGACCAGTACAGTTCCTCAAGACCAGTACAGTTCCTCCAGACCAGTACAGTTCCTCCAGACGAGTACAGTTCTTCCAGCCCAGTACAGTTTCTCCAACCCAGTACAGTTCCTCCAACCCAGTACAGTTCCTCAAGCACAGTACAAGTCCTCCAGTCCAGTACAGGTACTCCAGACCAGTACAGTTATTTCAGACCAGTACTGTTCCTCAAGCCCAGTACAGTTCCTCCACACCAGTACAGTTCCTCCAGCCCAGTACAGTTCCTCCAGACCTGTACAGTTCCTCCAACCCAGTACAGTTCCTCCAGCCCAGTACAGTTCCTCCAGACCAGTACAGTTCCTCAAGATCAGTACAGTTCCTCCAGCACAGTACAGTTCCTCCAGCCCTGTACAGTTCCTCAAGATCAGTACAGTTCCTCCAGCACAGTACAGTTCCTCCAGCCCTGTACAGTTCCTCCAACCCAGTACAGTTCCTCCAGCCCAGTACAGTTCCTCCAGACCAGTACAGTTCCTCCAGACCAGTACAGGTCCTCCAGACCAGTACAGTTCCTCCAGACCAGTACAGGTCCTCCAGACCAGTACTGGTCCTCCAGACCAGTACAGTTCCTCCAGACCAGTACAGTTCCTCCAGACCAATACAGTTCCTCAAGCCCAGTACAGTTCCTCCAGCCCAGTACAGTTCCTCCAGCCCAGTACAGTTCCTCCAAACCAGTACAGTTCCTCCAGACGAGTACAGTTCTTCCAGCCCAGTACAGTTCCTCCAACCCAGTACAGTTCCTCCAGCCCAGTACAGTTCCTCAAGCCCAGTACAGTTCCTCCAGACGAGTACAGTTCTTCCAGCCCAGTACAGTTCCTCAAGCCCAGTACAGTTCCTCCAGACGAGTACAGTTCCTCCAGCCCAGTACAGTTCCTCCAACCCAGTACAGTTCCTCCAGCCCAGTACAGTTCCTCCAGACAAGTACAGGTCCTCCAGTCAAGTACAGTTCCTCCAGACCAGTACAGTTCCTCCAGACCAGTACAGTTCCTCAAGCCCAGTACAGTTCCTCCAGACCAGTACAGTTCCTCCAGACCAGTACAGTTCCTCCAGACCAGTACAGGTCCTCCAGTCAAGTACAGTTCCTCAAGACCAGTACAGTTCCTCCAGACCAGTACAGTTCCTCAAGCCCAGTACAGTTCCTCCAGACGAGTACAGTTCATCCAGCCCAGTACAGTTCCTCAAGCCCAGTACAGTTCCTCCAGACGAGTACAGTTCCTCCAGCCCAGTACAGTTCCTCCAGACCAGTACAGGTCCTCCAGTCAAGTACAGTTCCTCAAGACCAGTACAGTTCCTCCAGACCAGTACAGTTCCTCAAGCCCAGTACAGTTCCTCCAGACCAGTACAGTTCCTCCAGACCAGTACAGTTCCTCCAGACCAGTACAGGTCCTCCAGTCAAGTACAGTTCCTCAAGACCAGTACAGTTCCTCCAGACCAGTACAGTTCCTCAAGCCCAGTACAGTTCCTCCAGACGAGTACAGTTCTTCCAGCCCAGTACAGTTCCTCCAACCCAGTACAGTTCCTCCAGCCCAGTACAGTTCCTCCAGACCAGTACAGGTCCTCCAGACCAGTACAGTTCCTCCAGACCAGTACAGTTCCTCCAGACCAGTACAGGTCCTCCAGACCAGTACAGTTCCTCCAGTCCAATACAGGTACTCCAGACCAGTACAGTTCCTCCAGCCCAGTACAGTTCCTCAAGCCCAGTACAGTTCCTCCAGCCCAGTACAGTTCCTCAAGCCCAGTACAGTTCCTCCAGACGAGTACAGTTCTTCCAGCCCAGAACAGATTCTCCAACCCAGTACAGTTCCTCCAGCCTAGTACAGTTCCTCAAGCACAGTACAGGTCCTCCAGTCAAGTACAGTTCCTCCAGACCAGTACAGTTCCTCCAGACCAGTACAGTTCCTCAAGCCCAGTACAGTTCCTCCAGCCCAGTACAGTTCCTCAATCCCAGTACAGTCCCTCCAGCCCAGTTCACATCTCCAGAGGAGTACAGTTCCTCCAGCCCAGTACAGTTCCTCCAGACCAGTACAGTTCCTCCAGACCAGTACAGTTCTTCAAGACCAGTACAGTTCCTCCAGCCCAGTACAGTTCCTCCAGACCAGTACAGTTCCTCCAGACCAGTACAGTTCCTCCAGACCAGTACAGTTACTCAAGCCCAGTACAGTTCCTCAAGACCAGTACAGTTCCTCCAGACCAGTACAGTTCCTCCAGACCAGTACAGTTCCTCAAGCCCAGTACAGTTCCTTTAGCCCAGTACAGTTCCTCAAGACCAGTACATTCCTCCAGACCAGTACAGTTCCACAAGCCCAGTACAGTTCCTCCAGACCAGTACAGTTCCTCCAGACCAATACAGGTCCTCCAGACCAGTACAGTTCTTCAAACCCAGTACAGTTCCTCCAGCCCAGTACAGTTCCTCAAGCCCAGTACATCTCCTCCGGACCAGTACAGTTCCTCAAGCCCAGTACAGTTCCTTCAGACCAGTACAGTTCCTCAGGCCCAGTACAGTTCCTCCAGACCAGTACAGTTCCTCCAGACCAGTACAGTTCTTCCAGACCAGTATAGTTCCTCAAGCCCAGTACAGTTCCTCAAGGCCAGTACAGTTCCTCCAGCCCAGTACAATTCCTCAAGCCCAGTACAGTTCCTCCAGACCAGTACAGTTCCTCAAGCCCAGTACAGTTCCTCAAGACCAGTAGTTATTTCAGACCAGTACAGTTCCTCAAGCCCAGTACAGTTCCTCCAGACCAGTACAGTTCCTCAAGCCCAGTACAGTTCCTCCAGACCTGTACAGTTCCTCAAGCCCAGTACAGTTCTTCGAGACCAGTACAGTTCCTCAAGCCCAGTACAGTTCCTATAGCCCAGAACAGTTCCTCAAGACCAGTACAGTTCCTCCAGACCAGTACAGGTCCTCCAGACCAGTACAGTTCCTCCAGACCAGTACAGTTCCTCAAGCCCAGTACAGTTCCTCAAGATCAGTACAGTTCCTCCAGCCCAGTACAGTTCCTCCAACCCAGTACAGTTCCTCCAGCCCAGTACAGTTCCTCCAGACCAGTACAGTTCCTCCAGACCAGTACAGGTCCTCCAGACCAGTACAGTTCCTCCAGACCAGTACAGGTCCTCCAGACCAGTACAGGTCCTCCAGACCAGTACTGGTCCTCCAGACCAGTACAGTTCCTCCAGACCAGTACAGTTACTCCAGACCAATACAGTTCCTCAAGCCCAGTACAGTTCCTCCAGCCCAGTACAGTTCCTCCAGCCCAGTACAGTTCCTCCAAACCAGTACAGTTCCTCCAGACCAGTACAGTTCGTCCAGACCAGTACAGGTCCTCCAGACCAGTACAGTTCCTCCAGACCAGTACAGGTCCTCCAGACCAGTACAGTTCCTCCAGACCAGTACAGGTCCTCCAGACCAGTACAGTTCCTCAAGCCCAGTACAGTTCCTCAAGCCCAGTACAGTTCCTCCAGACCAGTACAGTTCCTCCAGATCAGTACAGTTTCTCAAGACCAGTACAGTTCCTCCAGACCAGTACAGTTCCTCAAGCCCAGTACAGTTCCTCCAGACGAGTACAGTTCTTCCAGCCCAGTACAGTTTCTCCAACCCAGTATAGTTCCTCCAACCCAGTACAGTTCCTCCAGACCAGTACAGTTCCTCAAGCCCAGTACAGTTCCTCCAGACGAGTACAGTTCTTCCAGCCCAGTACAGTTTCTCCAACCCAGTATAGTTCCTCCAACCCAGTACAGTTCCTCAAGCACAGTACAGGTCCTCCAGACCAGTACAGGTCCTCCAGACCAGTACAGTTCCTCCAGACCAGTACAGGTCCTCCAGACCAGTACAGTTCCTCCAGTCCAGTACAGGTACTCCAGACCAGTACAGTTATTTCAGACCAGTACTGTTCCTCAAGCCCAGTACAGTTCCTCCACACCAGTACAGTTCCTCCAGCCCAGTACAGTTCCTCCAGACCTGTACATTTCCTCAAGCCCAGTACAGTTCTTCCAGAAAAGTAAAGTTCCTCCAGCCAAGTACAGTTCCTCAAGCCCAGTACAGGTCCTCCAGAACAGTACAGTTCCTCCAGACCAGTACAGTTCCTCAAGCCCAGTACAGTTCCTCAAGATCAGTACAGTTCCTCCAGCACAGTACAGTTCCTCCAGCCCAGTACAGTTCCTCCAACCCAGTACAGTTCCTCCAGCCCAGTACAGTTCCTCCAGACCAGTACAGTTCCTCCAGACCAGTACAGGTCCTCCAGACCAGTACAGTTCCTCCAGACCAGTACAGGTCCTCCAGACCAGTACAGTTCCTCCAGACCAGTACAGGTCCTCCAGACCAGTACAGTTCCTCCAGACCAGTACAGGTCCTCCAGACCAGTACTGGTCCTCCAGACCAGTACAGTTCCTCCAGACCAGTACAGGTCCTCCAGACCAGTACAGTTCCTCAAGCCCAGTACAGTTCCTCAAGCCCAGTACAGTTCCTCCAGACCAGTACAGTTCCTCCAGACCAGTACAGTTCCTCAAGACCAGTACAGTTCCTCCAGACCAGTACAGTTCCTCAAGCCCAGTACAGTTCCTCCAGACGAGTACAGTTCTTCCAGCCCAGTACAGTTTCTCCAACCCAGTACAGTTCCTCCAACCCAGTACAGTTCCTCAAGCACAGTACAGGTCCTCCAGTCCAGTACAGGTACTCCAGACCAGTACAGTTATTTCAGACCAGTACTGTTCCTCAAGCCCAGTACAGTTCCTCCACACCAGTACAGTTCCTCCAGCCCAGTACAGTTCCTCCAGACCTGTACATTTCCTCAAGCCCAGTACAGTTCTTCCAGACAAGTAAAGTTCCTCCAGCCAAGTACAGTTCCTCAAGCCCAGTACAGGTCCTCCAGACCAGTACAGTTCCTCAAGCCCAGTACAGTTCCTCAAGATCAGTACAGTTCCTCCAGCACAGTACAGTTCCTCCAGCCCTGTACAGTTCCTCCAACCCAGTACAGTTCCTCCAGCCCAGTACAGTTCCTCCAGACCAGTACAGTTCCTCCAGACCAGTACAGGTCCTCCAGACCAGTACAGTTCCTCCAGACCAGTACAGGTCCTCCAGACCAGTACTGGTCCTCCAGACCAGTACAGTTCCTCCAGACCAGTACAGTTCCTCCAGACCAATACAGTTCCTCAAGCCCAGTACAGTTCCTCCAGCCCAGTACAGTTCCTCCAGCCCAGTACAGTTCCTCCAAACCAGTACAGTTCCTCCAGACGAGTACAGTTCTTCCAGCCCAGTACAGTTCCTCCAGCCCAGTACAGTTCCTCCAGCCCAGTACAGTTCCTCAAGCCCAGTACAGTTCCTCCAGACGAGTACAGTTCTTCCAGCCCAGTACAGTTCCTCAAGCCCAGTACAGTTCCTCCAGACGAGTACAGTTCTTCCAGCCCAGTACAGTTCCTCCAACCCAGTACAGTTCCTCCAGCCCAGTACAGTTCCTCCAGACCAGTACAGGTCCTCCAGTCAAGTACAGTTCCTCAAGACCAGTACAGTTCCTCCAGACCAGTACAGTTCCTCAAGCCCAGTACAGTTCCTCCAGACCAGTACAGTTCCTCCAGACCAGTACAGTTCCTCCAGACCAGTACAGGTCCTCCAGACAAGTACAGTTCCTCAAGACCAGTACAGTTCCTCCAGACCAGTACAGTTCCTCAAGCCCAGTACAGTTCCTCCAGACGAGTACAGTTCTTCCAGCCCAGTACAGTTCCTCAAGCCCAGTACAGTTCCTCCAGACGAGTACAGTTCCTCCAGCCCAGTACAGTTCCTCCAGACCAGTACAGGTCCTCCAGTCAAGTACAGTTCCTCAAGACCAGTACAGTTCCTCCAGACCAGTACAGTTCCTCAAGCCCAGTACAGTTCCTCCAGACCAGTACAGTTCCTCCAGACCAGTACAGTTCCTCCAGACCAGTACAGGTCCTCCAGTCAAGTACAGTTCCTCAAGACCAGTACAGTTACTCCAGACCAGTACATTTCCTCAAGCCCAGTACAGTTCCTCCAGACGAGTACAGTTCTTCCAGCCCAGTACAGTTCCTCCAACCCAGTACAGTTCCTCCAGCCCAGTACAGTTCCTCCAGACCAGTACAGGTCCTCCAGACCAGTACAGTTCCTCCAGACCAGTACAGTTCCTCCAGACCAGTACAGGTCCTCCAGACCAGTACAGTTCCTCCAGTCCAATACAGGTACTCCAGACCAGTACAGTTCCTCCAGCCCAGTACAGTTCCTCAAGCCCAGTACAGTTCCTCCAGCCCAGTACAGTTCCTCAAGCCCAGTACAGTTCCTCCAGACGAGTACAGTTCTTCCAGCCCAGTACAGTTTCTCCAACCCAGTACAGTTCCTCCAGCCTAGTACAGTTCCTCAAGCACAGTACAGGTCCTCCAGTCAAGTACAGTTCCTCCAGACCAGTACAGGTCCTCCAGACCAGTACAGTTCCTCCAGACCAGTACAGTTCCTCAAGCCCAGTACAGTTCCTCCAGCCCAGTACAGTTCCTCAATCCCAGTACAGTCCCTCCAGCCCAGTTCACATCTCCAGAGGAGTACAGTTCCTCCAGCCCAGTACAGTTCCTCCAGACCAGTACAGTTCCTCCAGACCAGTACAGTTCTTCAAGACCAGTACAGTTCCTCCAGCCCAGTACAGTTCCTCCAGACCAGTACAGTTCCTCCAGACCAGTACAGTTCCTCCAGACCAGTACAGTTACTCAAGCCCAGTACAGTTCCTCAAGACCAGTACAGTTCCTCCAGACCAGTACAGTTCCTCCAGACCAGTACAGTTCCTCAAGCCCAGTACAGTTCCTCCAGCCCAGTACAGTTCCTCAAGACCAGTACATTCCTCCAGACCAGTACAGTTCCACAAGCCCAGTACAGTTCCTCCAGACCAGTACAGTTCCTCCATACCAATACAGGTCCTCCAGACCAGTACAGTTCTTCAAACCCAGTACAGTTCCTCCAGCCCAGTACAGTTCCTCAAGCCCAGTACATCTCCTCCGGACCAGTACAGTTCCTCAAGCCCAGTACAGTTCCTCAAGCCCAGTACAGTTCCTCCAGACCAGTACAGTTCCTCCAGATCAGTACAGTTTCTCAAGACCAGTACAGTTCCTCCAGACCAGTACAGTTCCTCAAGCCCAGTACAGTTCCTCCAGACGAGTACAGTTCTTCCAGCCCAGTACAGTTTCTCCAACCCAGTATAGTTCCTCCAACCCAGTACAGTTCCTCCAGACCAGTACAGTTCCTCAAGCCCAGTACAGTTCCTCCAGACGAGTACAGTTCTTCCAGCCCAGTACAGTTTCTCCAACCCAGTATTGTTCCTCCAACCCAGTACAGTTCCTCAAGCACAGTACAGGTCCTCCAGACCAGTACAGGTCCTCCAGACCAGTACAGTTCCTCCAGACCAGTACAGGTCCTCCAGACCAGTACAGTTCCTCCAGTCCAGTACAGGTACTCCAGACCAGTACAGTTATTTCAGACCAGTACTGTTCCTCAAGCCCAGTACAGTTCCTCCACACCAGTACAGTTCCTCCAGCCCAGTACAGTTCCTCCAGACCTGTACATTTCCTCAAGCCCAGTACAGTTCTTCCAGAAAAGTAAAGTTCCTCCAGCCAAGTACAGTTCCTCAAGCCCAGTACAGGTCCTCCAGAACAGTACAGTTCCTCCAGACCAGTACAGTTCCTCAAGCCCAGTACAGTTCCTCAAGATCAGTACAGTTCCTCCAGCACAGTACAGTTCCTCCAGCCCAGTACAGTTCCTCCAACCCAGTACAGTTCCTCCAGCCCAGTACAGTTCCTCCAGACCAGTACAGTTCCTCCAGACCAGTACAGGTCCTCCAGACCAGTACAGTTCCTCCAGACCAGTACAGGTCCTCCAGACCAGTACAGTTCCTCCAGACCAGTACAGGTCCTCCAGACCAGTACAGTTCCTCCAGACCAGTACAGGTCCTCCAGACCAGTACTGGTCCTCCAGACCAGTACAGTTCCTCCAGACCAGTACAGGTCCTCCAGACCAGTACAGTTCCTCAAGCCCAGTACAGTTCCTCAAGCCCAGTACAGTTCCTCCAGACCAGTACAGTTCCTCCAGACCAGTACAGTTCCTCAAGACCAGTACAGTTCCTCCAGACCAGTACAGTTCCTCAAGCCCAGTACAGTTCCTCCAGACGAGTACAGTTCTTCCAGCCCAGTACAGTTTCTCTAACCCAGTACAGTTCCTCCAACCCAGTACAGTTCCTCAAGCACAGTACAGGTCCTCCAGTCCAGTACAGGTACTCCAGACCAGTACAGTTATTTCAGACCAGTACTGTTCCTCAAGCCCAGTACAGTTCCTCCACACCAGTACAGTTCCTCCAGCCCAGTACAGTTCCTCCAGACCTGTACATTTCCTCAAGCCCAGTACAGTTCTTCCAGACAAGTAAAGTTCCTCCAGCCAAGTACAGTTCCTCAAGCCCAGTACAGGTCCTCCAGACCAGTACAGTTCCTCAAGCCCAGTACAGTTCCTCAAGATCAGTACAGTTCCTCCAGCACAGTACAGTTCCTCCAGCCCTGTACAGTTCCTCCAACCCAGTACAGTTCCTCCAGCCCAGTACAGTTCCTCCAGACCAGTACAGTTCCTCCAGACCAGTACAGGTCCTCCAGACCAGTACAGTTCCTCCAGACCAGTACAGGTCCTCCAGACCAGTACTGGTCCTCCAGACCAGTACAGTTCCTCCAGACCAGTACAGTTCCTCCAGACCAATACAGTTCCTCAAGCCCAGTACAGTTCCTCCAGCCCAGTACAGTTCCTCCAGCCCAGTACAGTTCCTCCAAACCAGTACAGTTCCTCCAGACGAGTACAGTTCTTCCAGCCCAGTACAGTTCCTCCAGCCCAGTACAGTTCCTCCAGCCCAGTACAGTTCCTCAAGCCCAGTACAGTTCCTCCAGACGAGTACAGTTCTTCCAGCCCAGTACAGTTCCTCAAGCCCAGTACAGTTCCTCCAGACGAGTACAGTTCTTCCAGCCCAGTACAGTTCCTCCAACCCAGTACAGTTCCTCCAGCCCAGTACAGTTCCTCCAGACCAGTACAGGTCCTCCAGTCAAGTACAGTTCCTCAAGACCAGTACAGTTCCTCCAGTCCAGTACAGTTCCTCAAGCCCAGTACAGTTCCTCCAGACCAGTACAGTTCCTCCAGACCAGTACAGTTCCTCCAGACCAGTACAGGTCCTCCAGACAAGTACAGTTCCTCAAGACCAGTACAGTTCCTCCAGACCAGTACAGTTCCTCAAGCCCAGTACAGTTCCTCCAGACGAGTACAGTTCTTCCAGCCCAGTACAGTTCCTCAAGCCCAGTACAGTTCCTCCAGACGAGTACAGTTCCTCCAGCCCAGTACAGTTCCTCCAGACCAGTACAGGTCCTCCAGTCAAGTACAGTTCCTCAAGACCAGTACAGTTCCTCCAGACCAGTACAGTTCCTCAAGCCCAGTACAGTTCCTCCAGACCAGTACAGTTCCTCCAGACCAGTACAGTTCCTCCAGACCAGTACAGGTCCTCCAGTCAAGTACAGTTCCTCAAGACCAGTACAGTTACTCCAGACCAGTACATTTCCTCAAGCCCAGTACAGTTCCTCCAGACGAGTACAGTTCTTCCAGCCCAGTACAGTTCCTCCAACCCAGTACAGTTCCTCCAGCCCAGTACAGTTCCTCCAGACCAGTACAGGTCCTCCAGACCAGTACAGTTCCTCCAGACCAGTACAGTTCCTCCAGACCAGTACAGGTCCTCCAGACCAGTACAGTTCCTCCAGTCCAATACAGGTACTCCAGACCAGTACAGTTCCTCCAGCCCAGTACAGTTCCTCAAGCCCAGTACAGTTCCTCCAGCCCAGTACAGTTCCTCAAGCCCAGTACAGTTCCTCCAGACGAGTACAGTTCTTCCAGCCCAGTACAGTTTCTCCAACCCAGTACAGTTCCTCCAGCCTAGTACAGTTCCTCAAGCACAGTACAGGTCCTCCAGTCAAGTACAGTTCCTCCAGACCAGTACAGGTCCTCCAGACCAGTACAGTTCCTCCAGACCAGTACAGTTCCTCAAGCCCAGTACAGTTCCTCCAGCCCAGTACAGTTCCTCAATCCCAGTACAGTCCCTCCAGCCCAGTTCACATCTCCAGAGGAGTACAGTTCCTCCAGCCCAGTACAGTTCCTCCAGACCAGTACAGTTCCTCCAGACCAGTACAGTTCTTCAAGACCAGTACAGTTCCTCCAGCCCAGTACAGTTCCTCCAGACCAGTACAGTTCCTCCAGACCAGTACAGTTCCTCCAGACCAGTACAGTTACTCAAGCCCAGTACAGTTCCTCAAGACCAGTACAGTTCCTCCAGACCAGTACAGTTCCTCCAGACCAGTACAGTTCCTCAAGCCCAGTACAGTTCCTCCAGCCCAGTACAGTTCCTCAAGACCAGTACATTCCTCCAGACCAGTACAGTTCCACAAGCCCAGTACAGTTCCTCCAGACCAGTACAGTTCCTCCATACCAATACAGGTCCTCCAGACCAGTACAGTTCTTCAAACCCAGTACAGTTCCTCCAGCCCAGTACAGTTCCTCAAGCCCAGTACATCTCCTCCGGACCAGTACAGTTCCTCAAGCCCAGTACAGTTCCTTCAGACCAGTACAGTTCCTCAGGCCCAGTACAGTTCCTCCAGACCAGTACAGTTCCTCCAGACCAGTACAGTTCTTCCAGACCAGTATAGTTCCTCAAGCCCAGTACAGTTCCTCAAGGCCAGTACAGTTCCTCCAGCCCAGTACAATTCCTCAAGCCCAGTACAGTTCCTCCAGACCAGTACAGTTCCTCAAGCCCAGTACAGTTCCTCAAAACCAGTAGTTATTTCAGACCAGTACAGTTCCTCAAGCCCAGTACAGTTCCTCCAGACCAGTACAGTTCCTCAAGAGCAGTACAGTTCCTCCAGCCCAGTACTGTTCCTCAAGACCAGTACATTCCTCAAGACCAGTATACTTCCTCCAGACCAGTACATTTCCACAAGCCCAGTACAGTTCCTCCAGACCAGTACAGTTCCTCAAGCCCAGTACATCTCCTCCAGACCAGTACAGTTCCTCAAGCCCAGTACAGTTCCTTCAGACCAGTACAGTTCCTCAAGCCCAGTACAGTTCCTCCAGACCAGTACAGTTCCTCAAGCCCAGTACAGTTCCTCCAGACCAGTACAGTTCCTCAAGCCCAGTACAGTTCTTCTTGACCAGTACAGTTCCTCAAGCCCTGTACAGTTCCTCAAGCCCAGTACAGTTCCTCCAGACCAGTAAAGTTCCTCAAGCCCAGTACAGTTCCTCCAGACCAGTACAGTTCCTCAAGCCCAGTACAGTTCCTCAAGACCAGTAAAGTTCCTCAAGCCCAGTACAGTTCCTCCAGTCCAGTACAGTTCCTCAAGCCCAGTACAGTTCCTCAAACTCAGTACAGTTCCTCCAGCCCAGTACATTTCCTCCGGACCAGTACAGTTCCTCAAGACCAGTACAGTTCCTCCAGACCAGTACAGTTCCTCCAGCCCAGACCAGTTCCTCAAGCCCAGTACAGTTCCTCCAGACGAGTACAGTTCTTCCAGCCCAGTACAGTTTCTCCAACCCAGTACAGTTCCTCCAGCCCAGTACAGTTCCTCAAGCACAGTACAGGTCCTCCAGTCAAGTACAGTTCCTCCAGACCAGTACAGGTCCTCCAGACCAGTACAGTTCCTCCAGACCAGTACAGTTCCTCCAGACCAGTACAGGTCCTCCAGACCAGTACAGTTCCTCCAGTCCAGTACAGGTACTCCAGACCAGTACAGTTATTTCAGACCAGTACGGTTCCTCAAGCCCAGTACAGTTCCTCCACACCAGTACAGTTCCTCCAGCCCAGTACAGTTCCTCCAGACCTGTACAGTTCCTCAAGCCCAGTACAGTTCTTCCAGACCAGTACAGGTCCTCCAGACCAGTACAGTTCCTCCAGACCACTACAGTTCCTCCAGACCAGTACAGGTCCTCCAGACCAGTACAGTTCCTCCAGTCCAGTACAGGTACTCCAGACCAGTACAGTTATTTCAGACCAGTACTGTTCCTCAAGCCCAGTACAGTTCCTCCACACCAGTACAGTTCCTCCAGCCCAGTACAGTTCCTCCAGACCTGTACAGTTCCTCAAGACCAGTACATTTCTTCCAGACCAGTAAAGTTCCTCCAGCCAAGTACAGTTCCTCAAGCCCAGTACAGGTCCTCCAGACCAGTACAGTTCCTCCAGACCAGTACAGTTCCTCAAGCCCAGTACAGTTCCTCAAGATCAGTACAGTTCCTCCAGCCCAGTACAGTTCCTCCAACCCAGTACAGTTCCTCCAGCCCAGTACAGTTCCTCCAGACCAGTACAGTTCCTCCAGACCAGTACAGGTCCTCCAGACCAGTACAGTTCCTCCAGACCAGTACAGGTCCTCCAGACCAGTACTGGTCCTCCAGACCAGTACAGTTCCTCCAGACCAGTACAGTTCCTCCAGACCAATACAGTTCCTCAAGCCCAGTACAGTTCCTCCAGCCCAGTACAGTTCCTCCAACCCAGTACAGTTCCTCCAAACCAGTACAGTTCCTCCAGACCAGTACAGTTCGTCCAGACCAGTACAGGTCCTCCAGACCAGTACAGTTCCTCCAGACCAGTACAGGTCCTCCAGACCAGTACAGTTCCTCAAGCCCAGTACAGTTCCTCAAGCCCAGTACAGTTCCTCCAGACCAGTACAGTTCCTCCAGACCAGTACAGTTCCTCAAGACCAGTACAGTTCCTCCAGACCAGTACAGTTCCTCAAGCCCAGTACAGTTCCTCCAGACGAGTACAGTTCTTCCAGCCCAGTACAGTTTCTCCAACCCAGTACAGTTCCTCCAACCCAGTACAGTTCCTCAAGCACAGTACAGGTCCTCCAGACCAGTACAGTTCCTCAAGCCCAGTACAGTTCCTCCAGCCCAGTACAGTTCCTCCAGCCCAGTACAGTTCCTCCAAACCAGTACAGTTCCTCCAGACGAGTACAGTTCTTCCAGCCCAGTAAAGTTCCTCCAGCCCAGTACAGTTCCTCCAGCCCAGTACAGTTCCTCAAGCCCAGTACAGTTCCTCCAGACGAGTACAGTTCTTCCAGCCCAGTACAGTTCCTCAAGCCCAGTACAGTTCCTCCAGACGAGTACAGTTCTTCCAGCCCAGTACAGTTCCTCCAACCCAGTACAGTTCCTCCAGCCCAGTACAGTTCCTCCAGACCAGTACAGGTCCTCCAGTCAAGTACAGTTCCTCAAGACCAGTACAGTTCCTCCAGACCAGTACAGTTCCTCAAGCCCAGTACAGTTCCTCCAGACCAGTACAGTTCCTCCAGACCAGTACAGTTCCTCCAGACTAGTACAGGTCCTCCAGATGAGTACAGTTCTTCCAGCCCAGTACAGTTCCTCCAGCCCAGTACAGTTCCTCCAGCCCAGTACAGTTCCTCAAGCCCAGTACAGTTCCTCCAGACGAGTACAGTTCTTCCAGCCCGGTAGAGTTCCTCAAGCCCAGTACAGTTCCTCCAGACGAGTACAGTTCTTCCAGCCCAGTACAGTTCCTCCAACCCAGTACAGTTCCTCCAACCCAGTACAGTTCCTCCAGCCCAGTACAGTTCCTCCAGACCAGTACAGGTCCTCCAGTCAAGTACAGTTCCTCAAGACCAGTACAGGTCCTCCAGACCAGTACAGTTCCTCAAGCCCAGTACAGTTCCTCCAGACGAGTACAGTTCTTCCAGCCCAGTACAGTTCCTCAAGCCCAGTACAGGTCCTCCAGAACAGTACAGTTCCTCCAGACCAGTACAGTTCCTCAAGTCCAGTACAGTTCCTCAAGATCAGTACAGTTCCTCCAGCACAGTACAGTTCCTCCAGCCCAGTACAGTTCCTCCAACCCAGTACAGTTCCTCCAGCCCAGTACAGTTCCTCCAGACCAGTACAGGTCCTCCAGACCAGTACAGTTCCTCCAGACCAGTACAGGTCCTCCAGACCAGTACAGTTCCTCCAGACCAGTACAGGTCCTCCAGACCAGTACTGGTCCTCCAGACCAGTACATTTCCTCCAGACCAGTACAGTTCCTCCAGACCAATACAGTTCCTCAAGCCCAGTACAGTTCCTCCAGCCCAGTACAGTTCCTCCAGCCCAGTACAGTTCCTCCAAACCAGTACAGTTCGTCCAGACCAGTACAGTTCGTCCAGACCAGTACAGGTCCTCCAGACCAGTACAGTTCCTCCAGACCAGTACAGGTCCTCCAGACCAGTACAGTTCCTCCAGCCCAGTACAATTCCTCAAGCCCAGTACAGTTCCTCCAGACCAGTACAGTTCCTCAAGCCCAGTACAGTTCCTCAAAACCAGTAGTTATTTCAGACCAGTACAGTTCCTCAAGCCCAGTACAGTTCCTCCAGACCAGTACAGTTCCTCAAGCCCAGTACAGTTCCTCCAGACCTGTACAGTTCCTCAAGCCCAGTACAGTTCTTCCAGACCAGTACAGTTCCTCAAGCCCAGTACAGTTCCTATAGCCCAGAACAGTTCCTCAAGACCAGTACAGTTCCTCCAGACCAGTACAGTTCCTCAAGAGCAGTACAGTTCCTCCAGCCCAGTACAGTTCCTCAAGACCAGTACATTCCTCCAGACCAGTACATTTCCACAAGCCCAGTACAGTTCCTCCAGACCAGTACAGTTCCTCAAGCCCAGTACATCTCCTCCAGACCAGTACAGTTCCTCAAGCCCAGTACAGTTCCTTCAGACCAGTACAGTTCCTCAAGCCCAGTACAGTTCCTCCAGACCAGTACAGTTCCTCAAGCCCAGTACAGTTCCTCCAGACCAGTACAGTTCCTCAAGCCCAGTACAGTTCTTCCAGACCAGTACAGTTCCTCAAGCCCTGTACAGTTCCTCAAGCCCAGTACAGTTCCTCCAGACCAGTAAAGTTCCTCAAGCCCAGTACAGTTCCTCCAGACCAGTACAGTTCCTCAAGCCCAGTACAGTTCCTCAAGACCAGTAAAGTTCCTCAAGCCCAGTACAGTTCCTCCAGTCCAGTACAGTTCCTCAAGCCCAGTACAGTTCCGCAAACTCAGTACAGTTCCTCCAGCCCAGTACATTTCCTCCAGACCAGTACAGTTCCTCAAGCCCAGTACAGTTCTTCCAGACCAGTACAGGTCCTCCAGACCAGTACAGTTCCTCCAGACCACTACAGTTCCTCCAGACCAGTACAGGTCCTCCAGACCAGTACAGTTCCTCCAGTCCAGTACAGGTACTCCAGACCAGTACAGTTATTTCAGACCAGTACTGTTCCTCAAGCCCAGTACAGTTCCTCCACACCAGTACAGTTCCTCCAGCCCAGTACAGTTCCTCCAGACCTGTACAGTTCCTCAAGACCAGTACATTTCTTCCAGACCAGTAAAGTTCCTCCAGCCAAGTACAGTTCCTCAAGCCCAGTACAGGTCCTCCAGACCAGTACAGTTCCTCCAGACCAGTACAGTTCCTCAAGCTCAGTACAGTTCCTCAAGATCAGTACAGTTCCTCCAGCCCAGTACAGTTCCTCCAACCCAGTACAGTTCCTCCAGCCCAGTACAGTTCCTCCAGACCAGTACAGTTCCTCCAGACCAGTACAGGTCCTCCAGACCAGTACAGTTCCTCCAGACTAGTACAGGTCCTCCAGACCAGTACTGGTCCTCCAGACCAGTACAGTTCCTCCAGACCAGTACAGTTCCTCCAGACCAATACAGTTCCTCAAGCCCAGTACAGTTCCTCCAGCCCAGTACAGTTCCTCCAACCCAGTACAGTTCCTCCAAACCAGTACAGTTCCTCCAGACCAGTACAGTTCGTCCAGACCAGTACAGGTCCTCCAGACCAGTACAGTTCCTCCAGACCAGTACAGGTCCTGCAGACCAGTACAGTTCCTCAAGCCCAGTACAGTTCCTCAAGCCCAGTACAGTTCCTCCAGACCAGTACAGTTCCTCCAGACCAGTACAGTTCCTCAAGACCAGTACAGTTCCTCCAGAGCAGTACAGTTCCTCAAGCCCAGTACAGTTCCTCCAGACGAGTACAGTTCTTCCAGCCCAGTACAGTTTCTCCAACCCAGTACAGTTCCTCCAACCCAGTACAGTTCCTCAAGCACAGTACAGGTCCTCCAGACCAGTACAGTTCCTCAAGCCCAGTACAGTTCCTCCAGCCCAGTACAGTTCCTCCAGCCCAGTACAGTTCCTCCAAACCAGTACAGTTCCTCCAGACGAGTACAGTTCTTCCAGCCCAGTACAGTTCCTCCAGCCCAGTACAGTTCCTCCAGCCCAGTACAGTTCCTCAAGCCCAGTACAGTTCCTCCAGACGAGTACAGTTCTTCCAGCCCAGTACAGTTCCTCAAGCCCAGTACAGTTCCTCCAGACGAGTACAGTTCTTCCAGCCCAGTACAGTTCCTCCAACCCAGTACAGTTCCTCCAGCCCAGTACAGTTCCTCCAGACCAGTACAGGTCCTCCAGTCAAGTACAGTTCCTCAAGACCAGTACAGTTCCTCCAGACCAGTACAGTTCCTCAAGCCCAGTACTGTTCCTCCAGACCAGTACAGTTCCTCCAGACCAGTACAGTTCCTCCAGACCAGTACAGGTCCTCCAGATGAGTACAGTTCTTCCAGCCCAGTACAGTTCCTCCAGCCCAGTACAGTTCCTCCAGCCCAGTACAGTTCCTCAAGCCCAGTACAGTTCCTCCAGACGAGTACAGTTCTTCCAGCCCGGTAGAGTTCCTCAAGCCCAGTACGGTTCCTCCAGACGAGTACAGTTCTTCCAGCCCAGTACAGTTCCTCCAACCCAGTACAGTTCCTCCAACCCAGTACAGTTCCTCCAGCCCAGTACAGTTCCTCCAGACCAGTACAGGTCCTCCAGTCAAGTACAGTTCCTCAAGACCAGTACAGGTCCTCCAGACCAGTACAGTTCCTCAAGCCCAGTACAGTTCCTCCAGACGAGTACAGTTCTTCCAGCCCAGTACAGTTCCTCAAGCCCAGTACAGGTCCTCCAGAACAGTACAGTTCCTCCAGACCAGTACAGTTCCTCAAGTCCAGTACAGTTCCTCAAGATCAGTACAGTTCCTCCAGCACAGTACAGTTCCTCCAGCCCAGTACAGTTCCTCCAACCCAGTACAGTTCCTCCAGCCCAGTACAGTTCCTCCAGACCAGTACAGGTCCTCCAGACCAGTACAGTTCCTCCAGACCAGTACAGGTCTTCCAGACCAGTACAGTTCCTCCAGACCAGTACAGGTCCTCCAGACCAGTACTGGTCCTCCAGACCAGTACATTTCCTCCAGACCAGTACAGTTCCTCCAGACCAATACAGTTCCTCAAGCCCAGTACAGTTCCTCCAGCCCAGTACAGTTCCTCCAGCCCAGTACAGTTCCTCCAAACCAGTACAGTTCGTCCAGACCAGTACAGTTCGTCCAGACCAGTACAGGTCCTCCAGACCAGTACAGTTCCTCCAGACCAGTACAGGTCCTCCAGACCAGTACAGTTCCTCCAGACCAGTACAGGTCCTCCAGACCAGTACAGTTCCTCCAGACCAGTACAGGTCCTCCAGACCAGTACAGTTCCTCCAGACCAGTACAGGTCCTCCAGACCAGTACTGGTCCTCCAGACCAGTACTGGTCCTCCAGACCAGTACAGTTCCTCCAGACCAGTACAGTTCCTCCAGACCAATACAGTTCCTCAAGCCCAGTACAGTTCCTCCAGCCCAGTACAGTTCCTCCAACCCAGTACAGTTCCTCCAAACCAGTACCGTTCCTCCAGACCAGTACAGTTCGTCCAGACCAGTACAGGTCCTCCAGACCAGTACAGTTCCTCCAGACCAGTACAGGTCCTCCAGACCAGTACAGTTCCTCAAGCCCAGTACAGTTCCTCAAGCCCAGTACAGTTCCTCCAGACCAGTACAGTTCCTCCAGACCAGTACAGTTCCTCAAGACCAGTACAGTTCCTCCAGACCAGTACAGTTCCTCCAGACGAGTACAGTTCTTCCAGCCCAGTACAGTTTCTCCAACCCAGTACAGTTCCTCCAACCCAGTACAGTTCCTCAAGCACAGTACAGGTCCTCCAGTCCAGTACAGGTACTCCAGACCAGTACAGTTATTTCAGACCAGTACTGTTCCTCAAGCCCAGTACAGTTCCTCCACACCAGTACAGTTCCTCCAGCCCAGTACAGTTCCTCCAGACCTGTACAGTTCCTCCAACCCAGTACAGTTCCTCCAGCCCAGTACAGTTCCTCCAGACCAGTACAGTTCCTCAAGATCAGTACAGTTCCTCCAGCACAGTACAGTTCCTCCAGCCCTGTACAGTTCCTCAAGATCAGTACAGTTCCTCCAGCACAGTACAGTTCCTCCAGCCCTGTACAGTTCCTCCAACCCAGTACAGTTCCTCCAGCCCAGTACAGTTCCTCCAGACCAGTACAGTTCCTCCAGACCAGTACAGGTCCTCCAGACCAGTACAGTTCCTCCAGACCAGTACAGGTCCTCCAGACCAGTACTGGTCCTCCAGACCAGTACAGTTCCTCCAGACCAGTACAGTTCCTCCAGACCAATACAGTTCCTCAAGCCCAGTACAGTTCCTCCAGCCCAGTACAGTTCCTCCAGCCCAGTACAGTTCCTCCAAACCAGTACAGTTCCTCCAGACGAGTACAGTTCTTCCAGCCCAGTACAGTTCCTCCAGCCCAGTACAGTTCCTCCAGCCCAGTACAGTTCCTCAAGCCCAGTACAGTTCCTCCAGACGAGTACAGTTCTTCCAGCCCAGTACAGTTCCTCAAGCCCAGTACAGTTCCTCCAGACGAGTACAGTTCTTCCAGCCCAGTACAGTTCCTCCAACCCAGTACAGTTCCTCCAGCCCAGTACAGTTCCTCCAGACCAGTACAGGTCCTCCAGTCAAGTACAGTTCCTCCAGACCAGTACAGGTCCTCCAGACCAGTACTGGTCCTCCAGACCAGTACATTTCCTCCAGACCAGTACAGTTCCTCCAGACCAATACAGTTCCTCAAGCCCAGTACAGTTCCTCCAGCCCAGTACAGTTCCTCCAGCCCAGTACAGTTCCTCCAAACCAGTACAGTTCGTCCAGACCAGTACAGTTCGTCCAGACCAGTACAGGTCCTCCAGACCAGTACAGTTCCTCCAGACCAGTACAGGTCCTCCAGACCAGTACAGTTCCTCCAGCCCAGTACAATTCCTCAAGCCCAGTACAGTTCCTCCAGACCAGTACAGTTCCTCAAGCCCAGTACAGTTCCTCAAAACCAGTAGTTATTTCAGACCAGTACAGTTCCTCAAGCCCAGTACAGTTCCTCCAGACCAGTACAGTTCCTCAAGCCCAGTACAGTTCCTCCAGACCTGTACAGTTCCTCAAGCCCAGTACAGTTCTTCCAGACCAGTACAGTTCCTCAAGCCCAGTACAGTTCCTATAGCCCAGAACAGTTCCTCAAGACCAGTACAGTTCCTCCAGACCAGTACAGTTCCTCAAGAGCAGTACAGTTCCTCCAGCCCAGTACAGTTCCTCAAGACCAGTACATTCCTCCAGACCAGTACATTTCCACAAGCCCAGTACAGTTCCTCCAGACCAGTACAGTTCCTCAAGCCCAGTACATCTCCTCCAGACCAGTACAGTTCCTCAAGCCCAGTACAGTTCCTTCAGACCAGTACAGTTCCTCAAGCCCAGTACAGTTCCTCCAGACCAGTACAGTTCCTCAAGCCCAGTACAGTTCCTCCAGACCAGTACAGTTCCTCAAGCCCAGTACAGTTCTTCCAGACCAGTACAGTTCCTCAAGCCCTGTACAGTTCCTCAAGCCCAGTACAGTTCCTCCAGACCAGTAAAGTTCCTCAAGCCCAGTACAGTTCCTCCAGACCAGTACAGTTCCTCAAGCCCAGTACAGTTCCTCAAGACCAGTAAAGTTCCTCAAGCCCAGTACAGTTCCTCCAGTCCAGTACAGTTCCTCAAGCCCAGTACAGTTCCGCAAACTCAGTACAGTTCCTCCAGCCCAGTACATTTCCTCCAGACCAGTACAGTTCCTCAAGACCAGTACAGTTCCTCCAGACCAGTACAGTTCCTCCAGCCCAGACCAGTTCCTCAAGCCCAGTACAGTTCCTCCAGACGAGTACAGTTCTTCCAGCCCAGTACAGTTTCTCCAACCCAGTACAGTTCCTCCAGCCCAGTACAGTTCCTCAAGCACAGTACAGGTCCTCCAGTCAAGTACAGTTCCTCCAGACCAGTACAGGTCCTCCAGACCAGTACAGTTCCTCCAGACCACTACAGTTCCTCCAGACCAGTACAGGTCCTCCAGACCAGTACAGTTCCTCCAGTCCAGTACAGGTACTCCAGACCAGTACAGTTATTTCAGACCAGTACGGTTCCTCAAGCCCAGTACAGTTCCTCCACACCAGTACAGTTCCTCCAGCCCAGTACAGTTCCTCCAGACCTGTACAGTTCCTCAAGCCCAGTACAGTTCTTCCAGACCAGTACAGGTCCTCCAGACCAGTACAGTTCCTCCAGACCACTACAGTTCCTCCAGACCAGTACAGGTCCTCCAGACCAGTACAGTTCCTCCAGTCCAGTACAGGTACTCCAGACCAGTACAGTTATTTCAGACCAGTACTGTTCCTCAAGCCCAGTACAGTTCCTCCACACCAGTACAGTTCCTCCAGCCCAGTACAGTTCCTCCAGACCTGTACAGTTCCTCAAGACCAGTACATTTCTTCCAGACCAGTAAAGTTCCTCCAGCCAAGTACAGTTCCTCAAGCCCAGTACAGGTCCTCCAGACCAGTACAGTTCCTCCAGACCAGTACAGTTCCTCAAGCTCAGTACAGTTCCTCAAGATCAGTACAGTTCCTCCAGCCCAGTACAGTTCCTCCAACCCAGTACAGTTCCTCCAGCCCAGTACAGTTCCTCCAGACCAGTACAGTTCCTCCAGACCAGTACAGGTCCTCCAGACCAGTACAGTTCCTCCAGACTAGTACAGGTCCTCCAGACCAGTACTGGTCCTCCAGACCAGTACAGTTCCTCCAGACCAGTACAGTTCCTCCAGACCAATACAGTTCCTCAAGCCCAGTACAGTTCCTCCAGCCCAGTACAGTTCCTCCAACCCAGTACAGTTCCTCCAAACCAGTACAGTTCCTCCAGACCAGTACAGTTCGTCCAGACCAGTACAGGTCCTCCAGACCAGTACAGTTCCTCCAGACCAGTACAGGTCCTGCAGACCAGTACAGTTCCTCAAGCCCAGTACAGTTCCTCAAGCCCAGTACAGTTCCTCCAGACCAGTACAGTTCCTCCAGACCAGTACAGTTCCTCAAGACCAGTACAGTTCCTCCAGAGCAGTACAGTTCCTCAAGCCCAGTACAGTTCCTCCAGACGAGTACAGTTCTTCCAGCCCAGTACAGTTTCTCCAACCCAGTACAGTTCCTCCAACCCAGTACAGTTCCTCAAGCACAGTACAGGTCCTCCAGACCAGTACAGTTCCTCAAGCCCAGTACAGTTCCTCCAGCCCAGTACAGTTCCTCCAGCCCAGTACAGTTCCTCCAAACCAGTACAGTTCCTCCAGACGAGTACAGTTCTTCCAGCCCAGTACAGTTCCTCCAGCCCAGTACAGTTCCTCCAGCCCAGTACAGTTCCTCAAGCCCAGTACAGTTCCTCCAGACGAGTACAGTTCTTCCAGCCCAGTACAGTTCCTCAAGCCCAGTACAGTTCCTCCAGACGAGTACAGTTCTTCCAGCCCAGTACAGTTCCTCCAACCCAGTACAGTTCCTCCAGCCCAGTACAGTTCCTCCAGACCAGTACAGGTCCTCCAGTCAAGTACAGTTCCTCAAGACCAGTACAGTTCCTCCAGACCAGTACAGTTCCTCAAGCCCAGTACTGTTCCTCCAGACCAGTACAGTTCCTCCAGACCAGTACAGTTCCTCCAGACCAGTACAGGTCCTCCAGATGAGTACAGTTCTTCCAGCCCAGTACAGTTCCTCCAGCCCAGTACAGTTCCTCCAGCCCAGTACAGTTCCTCAAGCCCAGTACAGTTCCTCCAGACGAGTACAGTTCTTCCAGCCCGGTAGAGTTCCTCAAGCCCAGTACGGTTCCTCCAGACGAGTACAGTTCTTCCAGCCCAGTACAGTTCCTCCAACCCAGTACAGTTCCTCCAACCCAGTACAGTTCCTCCAGCCCAGTACAGTTCCTCCAGACCAGTACAGGTCCTCCAGTCAAGTACAGTTCCTCAAGACCAGTACAGGTCCTCCAGACCAGTACAGTTCCTCAAGCCCAGTACAGTTCCTCCAGACGAGTACAGTTCTTCCAGCCCAGTACAGTTCCTCAAGCCCAGTACAGGTCCTCCAGAACAGTACAGTTCCTCCAGACCAGTACAGTTCCTCAAGTCCAGTACAGTTCCTCAAGATCAGTACAGTTCCTCCAGCACAGTACAGTTCCTCCAGCCCAGTACAGTTCCTCCAACCCAGTACAGTTCCTCCAGCCCAGTACAGTTCCTCCAGACCAGTACAGGTCCTCCAGACCAGTACAGTTCCTCCAGACCAGTACAGGTCTTCCAGACCAGTACAGTTCCTCCAGACCAGTACAGGTCCTCCAGACCAGTACTGGTCCTCCAGACCAGTACATTTCCTCCAGACCAGTACAGTTCCTCCAGACCAATACAGTTCCTCAAGCCCAGTACAGTTCCTCCAGCCCAGTACAGTTCCTCCAGCCCAGTACAGTTCCTCCAAACCAGTACAGTTCGTCCAGACCAGTACAGTTCGTCCAGACCAGTACAGGTCCTCCAGACCAGTACAGTTCCTCCAGACCAGTACAGGTCCTCCAGACCAGTACAGTTCCTCCAGACCAGTACAGGTCCTCCAGACCAGTACAGTTCCTCCAGACCAGTACAGGTCCTCCAGACCAGTACAGTTCCTCCAGACCAGTACAGGTCCTCCAGACCAGTACTGGTCCTCCAGACCAGTACTGGTCCTCCAGACCAGTACAGTTCCTCCAGACCAGTACAGTTCCTCCAGACCAATACAGTTCCTCAAGCCCAGTACAGTTCCTCCAGCCCAGTACAGTTCCTCCAACCCAGTACAGTTCCTCCAAACCAGTACCGTTCCTCCAGACCAGTACAGTTCGTCCAGACCAGTACAGGTCCTCCAGACCAGTACAGTTCCTCCAGACCAGTACAGGTCCTCCAGACCAGTACAGTTCCTCAAGCCCAGTACAGTTCCTCAAGCCCAGTACAGTTCCTCCAGACCAGTACAGTTCCTCCAGACCAGTACAGTTCCTCAAGACCAGTACAGTTCCTCCAGACCAGTACAGTTCCTCCAGACGAGTACAGTTCTTCCAGCCCAGTACAGTTTCTCCAACCCAGTACAGTTCCTCCAACCCAGTACAGTTCCTCAAGCACAGTACAGGTCCTCCAGTCCAGTACAGGTACTCCAGACCAGTACAGTTATTTCAGACCAGTACTGTTCCTCAAGCCCAGTACAGTTCCTCCACACCAGTACAGTTCCTCCAGCCCAGTACAGTTCCTCCAGACCTGTACAGTTCCTCCAACCCAGTACAGTTCCTCCAGCCCAGTACAGTTCCTCCAGACCAGTACAGTTCCTCAAGATCAGTACAGTTCCTCCAGCACAGTACAGTTCCTCCAGCCCTGTACAGTTCCTCAAGATCAGTACAGTTCCTCCAGCACAGTACAGTTCCTCCAGCCCTGTACAGTTCCTCCAACCCAGTACAGTTCCTCCAGCCCAGTACAGTTCCTCCAGACCAGTACAGTTCCTCCAGACCAGTACAGGTCCTCCAGACCAGTACAGTTCCTCCAGACCAGTACAGGTCCTCCAGACCAGTACTGGTCCTCCAGACCAGTACAGTTCCTCCAGACCAGTACAGTTCCTCCAGACCAATACAGTTCCTCAAGCCCAGTACAGTTCCTCCAGCCCAGTACAGTTCCTCCAGCCCAGTACAGTTCCTCCAAACCAGTACAGTTCCTCCAGACGAGTACAGTTCTTCCAGCCCAGTACAGTTCCTCCAGCCCAGTACAGTTCCTCCAGCCCAGTACAGTTCCTCAAGCCCAGTACAGTTCCTCCAGACGAGTACAGTTCTTCCAGCCCAGTACAGTTCCTCAAGCCCAGTACAGTTCCTCCAGACGAGTACAGTTCTTCCAGCCCAGTACAGTTCCTCCAACCCAGTACAGTTCCTCCAGCCCAGTACAGTTCCTCCAGACCAGTACAGGTCCTCCAGTCAAGTACAGTTCCTCCAGACCAGTACAGTTCCTCCAGACCAGTACAGTTCCTCAAGCCCAGTACAGTTCCTCCAGACCAGTACAGTTCCTCCAGACCAGTACAGTTCCTCCAGACGAGTACAGGTCCTCCAGTCAAGTACAGTTCCTCAAGACCTGTACAGTTCCTCCAGACCAGTACAGTTCCTCAAGCCCAGTACAGTTCCTCCAGACGAGTACAGTTCATCCAGCCCAGTACAGTTCCTCAAGCCCAGTACAGTTCCTCCAGACGAGTACAGTTCCTCCAGCCCAGTACAGTTCCTCCAGACCAGTACAGGTCCTCCAGTCAAGTACAGTTCCTCAAGACCAGTACAGTTCCTCCAGACCAGTACAGTTCCTCAAGCCCAGTACAGTTCCTCCAGACCAGTACAGTTCCTCCAGACCAGTACAGTTCCTCCAGACCAGTACAGGTCCTCCAGTCAAGTACAGTTCCTCAAGACCAGTACAGTTCCTCCAGACCAGTACAGTTCCTCAAGCCCAGTACAGTTCCTCCAGACGAGTACAGTTCTTCCAGCCCAGTACAGTTCCTCCAACCCAGTACAGTTCCTCCAGCCCAGTACAGTTCCTCCAGACCAGTACAGGTCCTCCAGACCAGTACAGTTCCTCCAGACCAGTACAGTTCCTCCAGACCAGTACAGGTCCTCCAGACCAGTACAGTTCCTCCAGTCCAATACAGGTACTCCAGACCAGTACAGTTCCTCCAGCCCAGTACAGTTCCTCAAGCCCAGTACAGTTCCTCCAGCCCAGTACAGTTCCTCAAGCCCAGTACAGTTCCTCCAGACGAGTACAGTTCTTCCAGCCCAGTACAGTTTCTCCAACCCAGTACAGTTCCTCCAGCCTAGTACAGTTCCTCAAGCACAGTACAGGTCCTCCAGTCAAGTACAGTTCCTCCAGACCAGTACAGTTCCTCCAGACCAGTACAGTTCCTCAAGCCCAGTACAGTTCCTCCAGCCCAGTACAGTTCCTCAATCCCAGTACAGTCCCTCCAGCCCAGTTCACATCTCCAGAGGAGTACAGTTCCTCCAGCCCAGTACAGTTCCTCCAGACCAGTACAGTTCCTCCAGACCAGTACAGTTCTTCAAGACCAGTACAGTTCCTCCAGCCCAGTACAGTTCCTCCAGACCAGTACAGTTCCTCCAGACCAGTACAGTTCCTCCAGACCAGTACAGTTACTCAAGCCCAGTACAGTTCCTCAAGACCAGTACAGTTCCTCCAGACCAGTACAGTTCCTCCAGACCAGTACAGTTCCTCAAGCCCAGTACAGTTCCTTTAGCCCAGTACAGTTCCTCAAGACCAGTACATTCCTCCAGACCAGTACAGTTCCACAAGCCCAGTACAGTTCCTCCAGACCAGTACAGTTCCTCCAGACCAATACAGGTCCTCCAGACCAGTACAGTTCTTCAAACCCAGTACAGTTCCTCCAGCCCAGTACAGTTCCTCAAGCCCAGTACATCTCCTCCGGACCAGTACAGTTCCTCAAGCCCAGTACAGTTCCTTCAGACCAGTACAGTTCCTCCAGACCAGTACAGTTCTTCCAGACCAGTATAGTTCCTCAAGCCCAGTACAGTTCCTCAAGGCCAGTACAGTTCCTCCAGCCCAGTACAATTCCTCAAGCCCAGTACAGTTCCTCCAGACCAGTACAGTTCCTCAAGCCCAGTACAGTTCCTCAAGACCAGTAGTTATTTCAGACCAGTACAGTTCCTCAAGCCCAGTACAGTTCCTCCAGACCAGTACAGTTCCTCAAGCCCAGTACAGTTCCTCCAGACCTGTACAGTTCCTCAAGCCCAGTACAGTTCTTCCAGACCAGTACAGTTCCTCAAGCCCAGTACAGTTCCTATAGCCCAGAACAGTTCCTCAAGACCAGTACAGTTCCTCCAGACCAGTACAGTTCCTCCAGACCAGTACAGTTTCTCCAGCCCAGTACAGTTCCTCAAGACCAGTACATTCCTCAAGACCAGTATACTTCCTCCAGACCAGTACATTTCCACAAGCCCAGTACAGTTCCTCCAGACCAGTACAGTTCCTCAAGCCCAGTACATCTCCTCCAGACCAGTACAGTTCCTCAAGCCCAGTACAGTTCCTTCAGACCAGTACAGTTCCTCAAGCCCAGTACAGTTCCTCCAGACCAGTACAGTTCCTCAAGCCCAGTACAGTTCCTCCAGACCAGTACAGTTCCTCAAGCCCAGTACAGTTCTTCCAGACCAGTACAGTTCCTCAAGCCCTGTACAGTTCCTCAAGCCCAGTACAGTTCCTCCAGACCAGTAAAGTTCCTCAAGCCCAGTACAGTTCCTCCAGACCAGTACAGTTCCTCAAGCCCAGTACAGTTCCTCCAGACCAGTAAAGTTCCTCAAGCCCAGTACAGTTCCTCCAGACCAGTACAGTTCCTCAAGCCCAGTACAGTTCCTCAAACTCAGTACAGTTCCTCCAGCCCAGTACATTTCCTCCAGACCAGTACAGTTCCTCAAGACCAGTACAGTTCCTCCAGACCAGTACAGTTCCTCCAGCCCAGACCAGTTCCTCAAGCCCAGTACAGTTCCTCCAGACGAGTACAGTTCTTCCAGCCCAGTACAGTTTCTCCAACCCAGTACAGTTCCTCCAGCCCAGTACAGTTCCTCAAGCACAGTACAGGTCCTCCAGTCAAGTACAGTTCCTCCAGACCAGTACAGGTCCTCCAGACCAGTACAGTTCCTCCAGACCACTACAGTTCCTCCAGACCAGTACAGGTCCTCCAGACCAGTACAGTTCCTCCAGTCCAGTACAGGTACTCCAGACCAGTACAGTTATTTCAGACCAGTACTGTTCCTCAAGCCCAGTACATTTCCTCCACACCAGTACAGTTCCTCCAGCCCAGTACAGTTCCTCCAGACCTGTACAGTTCCTCAAGCCCAGTACAGTTCTTCCAGACCAGTAAAGTTCCTCCAGCCAAGTACAGTTCCTCAAGCCCAGTACAGGTCCTCCAGACCAGTACAGTTCCTCCAGACCAGTACAGTTCCTCAAGCCCAGTACAGTTCCTCAAGATCAGTACAGTTCCTCCAGCCCAGTACAGTTCCTCCAACCCAGTACAGTTCCTCCAGCCCAGTACAGTTCCTCCAGACCAGTACAGTTCCTCCAGACCAGTACAGGTCCTCCAGACCAGTACAGGTCCTCCAGACCAATACAGTTCCTCAAGCCCAGTACAGTTCCTCCAGCCCAGTACAGTTCCTCCAGCCCAGTACAGTTCCTCCAACCCAGTACAGTTCCTCCAAACCAGTACAGTTCCTCCAGACCAGTACAGTTCGTCCAGACCAGTACAGGTCCTCCAGACCAGTACAGGTCCTCCAGACCAGTACAGTTCCTCAAGCCCAGTACAGTTCCTCAAGCCCAGTACAGTTCCTCCAGACCAGTACAGTTCCTCCAGACCAGTACAGTTCCTCAAGACCAGTACAGTTCCTCCAGAGCAGTACAGTTCCTCAAGCCCAGTACAGTTCCTCCAGACGAGTACAGTTCTTCCAGCCCAGTACAGTTTCTCCAACCCAGTACAGTTCCTCCAACCCAGTACAGTTCCTCAAGCACAGTACAGGTCCTCCAGACCAGTACAGGTCCTCCAGACCAGTACAGGTCCTCCAGACCAGTACAGTTATTTCAGACCAGTACTGTTCCTCAAGCCCAGTACAGTTCCTCCACACCAGTACAGTTCCTCCAGCCCAGTACAGTTCCTCCAGACCTGTACATTTCCTCAAGCCCAGTACAGTTCTTCCAGACAAGTAAAGTTCCTCCAGCCAAGTACAGTTCCTCAAGCCCAGTACAGGTCCTCCAGAACAGTACAGTTCCTCCAGACCAGTACAGTTCCTCAAGCCCAGTACAGTTCCTCAAGTTCAGTACAGTTCCTCCAGCACAGTACAGTTCCTCCAGCCCAGTACAGTTCCTCCAACCCAGTACAGTTCCTCCAGCCCAGTACAGTTCCTCCAGACCAGTACAGTTCCTCCAGACCAATACAGTTCCTCAAGCCCAGTACAGTTCCTCCAGCCCAGTACAGTTCCTCCAGCCCAGTACAGTTCCTCCAAACCAGTACAGTTCCTCCAGACGAGTACAGTTCTTCCAGCGCAGTACAGTTCCTCCAGCCCAGTACAGTTCCTCCAACCCAGTACAGTTCCTCCAGCCCAGTACAGTTCCTCCAGACCAGTACAGGTCCTCCAGTCAAGTACAGTTCCTCAAGACCAGTACAGGTCCTCCAGACCAGTACAGTTCCTCAAGCCCAGTACAGTTCCTCCAGACGAGTACAGTTCTTCCAGCCCAGTACAGTTCCTCAAGCCCAGTACAGGTCCTCCAGAACAGTACAGTTCCTCCAGACCAGTACAGTTCCTCAAGTCCAGTACAGTTCCTCAAGATCAGTACAGTTCCTCCAGCACAGTACAGTTCCTCCAGCCCAGTACAGTTCCTCCAACCCAGTACAGTTCCTCCAGCCCAGTACAGTTCCTCCAGACCAGTACAGGTCCTCCAGACCAGTACAGTTCCTCCAGACCAGTACAGGTCTTCCAGACCAGTACAGTTCCTCCAGACCAGTACAGGTCCTCCAGACCAGTACTGGTCCTCCAGACCAGTACATTTCCTCCAGACCAGTACAGTTCCTCCAGACCAATACAGTTCCTCAAGCCCAGTACAGTTCCTCCAGCCCAGTACAGTTCCTCCAGCCCAGTACAGTTCCTCCAAACCAGTACAGTTCGTCCAGACCAGTACAGTTCGTCCAGACCAGTACAGGTCCTCCAGACCAGTACAGTTCCTCCAGACCAGTACAGGTCCTCCAGACCAGTACAGTTCCTCCAGACCAGTACAGGTCCTCCAGACCAGTACAGTTCCTCCAGACCAGTACAGGTCCTCCAGACCAGTACAGTTCCTCCAGACCAGTACAGGTCCTCCAGACCAGTACTGGTCCTCCAGACCAGTACTGGTCCTCCAGACCAGTACAGTTCCTCCAGACCAGTACAGTTCCTCCAGACCAATACAGTTCCTCAAGCCCAGTACAGTTCCTCCAGCCCAGTACAGTTCCTCCAACCCAGTACAGTTCCTCCAAACCAGTACCGTTCCTCCAGACCAGTACAGTTCGTCCAGACCAGTACAGGTCCTCCAGACCAGTACAGTTCCTCCAGACCAGTACAGGTCCTCCAGACCAGTACAGTTCCTCAAGCCCAGTACAGTTCCTCAAGCCCAGTACAGTTCCTCCAGACCAGTACAGTTCCTCCAGACCAGTACAGTTCCTCAAGACCAGTACAGTTCCTCCAGACCAGTACAGTTCCTCCAGACGAGTACAGTTCTTCCAGCCCAGTACAGTTTCTCCAACCCAGTACAGTTCCTCCAACCCAGTACAGTTCCTCAAGCACAGTACAGGTCCTCCAGTCCAGTACAGGTACTCCAGACCAGTACAGTTATTTCAGACCAGTACTGTTCCTCAAGCCCAGTACAGTTCCTCCACACCAGTACAGTTCCTCCAGCCCAGTACAGTTCCTC
The DNA here is from genome assembly GCF_048418815.1 of Hemitrygon akajei. Taxonomy (NCBI): domain Eukaryota; kingdom Metazoa; phylum Chordata; class Chondrichthyes; order Myliobatiformes; family Dasyatidae; genus Hemitrygon; species Hemitrygon akajei. The sequence continues at coordinate 51,093,683 of NC_133149.1, forward strand.
CAGACCTGTACAGTTCCTCCAACCCAGTACAGTTCCTCCAGCCCAGTACAGTTCCTCCAGACCAGTACAGTTCCTCAAGATCAGTACAGTTCCTCCAGCACAGTACAGTTCCTCCAGCCCTGTACAGTTCCTCAAGATCAGTACAGTTCCTCCAGCACAGTACAGTTCCTCCAGCCCTGTACAGTTCCTCCAACCCAGTACAGTTCCTCCAGCCCAGTACAGTTCCTCCAGACCAGTACAGTTCCTCCAGACCAGTACAGGTCCTCCAGACCAGTACAGTTCCTCCAGACCAGTACAGGTCCTCCAGACCAGTACTGGTCCTCCAGACCAGTACAGTTCCTCCAGACCAGTACAGTTCCTCCAGACCAATACAGTTCCTCAAGCCCAGTACAGTTCCTCCAGCCCAGTACAGTTCCTCCAGCCCAGTACAGTTCCTCCAAACCAGTACAGTTCCTCCAGACGAGTACAGTTCTTCCAGCCCAGTACAGTTCCTCCAGCCCAGTACAGTTCCTCCAGCCCAGTACAGTTCCTCAAGCCCAGTACAGTTCCTCCAGACGAGTACAGTTCTTCCAGCCCAGTACAGTTCCTCAAGCCCAGTACAGTTCCTCCAGACGAGTACAGTTCTTCCAGCCCAGTACAGTTCCTCCAACCCAGTACAGTTCCTCCAGCCCAGTACAGTTCCTCCAGACCAGTACAGGTCCTCCAGTCAAGTACAGTTCCTCCAGACCAGTACAGTTCCTCCAGACCAGTACAGTTCCTCAAGCCCAGTACAGTTCCTCCAGACCAGTACAGTTCCTCCAGACCAGTACAGTTCCTCCAGACGAGTACAGGTCCTCCAGTCAAGTACAGTTCCTCAAGACCTGTACAGTTCCTCCAGACCAGTACAGTTCCTCAAGCCCAGTACAGTTCCTCCAGACGAGTACAGTTCATCCAGCCCAGTACAGTTCCTCAAGCCCAGTACAGTTCCTCCAGACGAGTACAGTTCCTCCAGCCCAGTACAGTTCCTCCAGACCAGTACAGGTCCTCCAGTCAAGTACAGTTCCTCAAGACCAGTACAGTTCCTCCAGACCAGTACAGTTCCTCAAGCCCAGTACAGTTCCTCCAGACCAGTACAGTTCCTCCAGACCAGTACAGTTCCTCCAGACCAGTACAGGTCCTCCAGTCAAGTACAGTTCCTCAAGACCAGTACAGTTCCTCCAGACCAGTACAGTTCCTCAAGCCCAGTACAGTTCCTCCAGACGAGTACAGTTCTTCCAGCCCAGTACAGTTCCTCCAACCCAGTACAGTTCCTCCAGCCCAGTACAGTTCCTCCAGACCAGTACAGGTCCTCCAGACCAGTACAGTTCCTCCAGACCAGTACAGTTCCTCCAGACCAGTACAGGTCCTCCAGACCAGTACAGTTCCTCCAGTCCAATACAGGTACTCCAGACCAGTACAGTTCCTCCAGCCCAGTACAGTTCCTCAAGCCCAGTACAGTTCCTCCAGCCCAGTACAGTTCCTCAAGCCCAGTACAGTTCCTCCAGACGAGTACAGTTCTTCCAGCCCAGTACAGTTTCTCCAACCCAGTACAGTTCCTCCAGCCTAGTACAGTTCCTCAAGCACAGTACAGGTCCTCCAGTCAAGTACAGTTCCTCCAGACCAGTACAGTTCCTCCAGACCAGTACAGTTCCTCAAGCCCAGTACAGTTCCTCCAGCCCAGTACAGTTCCTCAATCCCAGTACAGTCCCTCCAGCCCAGTTCACATCTCCAGAGGAGTACAGTTCCTCCAGCCCAGTACAGTTCCTCCAGACCAGTACAGTTCCTCCAGACCAGTACAGTTCTTCAAGACCAGTACAGTTCCTCCAGCCCAGTACAGTTCCTCCAGACCAGTACAGTTCCTCCAGACCAGTACAGTTCCTCCAGACCAGTACAGTTACTCAAGCCCAGTACAGTTCCTCAAGACCAGTACAGTTCCTCCAGACCAGTACAGTTCCTCCAGACCAGTACAGTTCCTCAAGCCCAGTACAGTTCCTTTAGCCCAGTACAGTTCCTCAAGACCAGTACATTCCTCCAGACCAGTACAGTTCCACAAGCCCAGTACAGTTCCTCCAGACCAGTACAGTTCCTCCAGACCAATACAGGTCCTCCAGACCAGTACAGTTCTTCAAACCCAGTACAGTTCCTCCAGCCCAGTACAGTTCCTCAAGCCCAGTACATCTCCTCCGGACCAGTACAGTTCCTCAAGCCCAGTACAGTTCCTTCAGACCAGTACAGTTCCTCAGGCCCAGTACAGTTCCTCCAGACCAGTACAGTTCCTCCAGACCAGTACAGTTCTTCCAGACCAGTATAGTTCCTCAAGCCCAGTACAGTTCCTCAAGGCCAGTACAGTTCCTCCAGCCCAGTACAATTCCTCAAGCCCAGTACAGTTCCTCCAGACCAGTACAGTTCCTCAAGCCCAGTACAGTTCCTCAAGACCAGTAGTTATTTCAGACCAGTACAGTTCCTCAAGCCCAGTACAGTTCCTCCAGACCAGTACAGTTCCTCAAGCCCAGTACAGTTCCTCCAGACCTGTACAGTTCCTCAAGCCCAGTACAGTTCTTCCAGACCAGTACAGTTCCTCAAGCCCAGTACAGTTCCTATAGCCCAGAACAGTTCCTCAAGACCAGTACAGTTCCTCCAGACCAGTACAGTTCCTCCAGACCAGTACAGTTTCTCCAGCCCAGTACAGTTCCTCAAGACCAGTACATTCCTCAAGACCAGTATACTTCCTCCAGACCAGTACATTTCCACAAGCCCAGTACAGTTCCTCCAGACCAGTACAGTTCCTCAAGCCCAGTACATCTCCTCCAGACCAGTACAGTTCCTCAAGCCCAGTACAGTTCCTTCAGACCAGTACAGTTCCTCAAGCCCAGTACAGTTCCTCCAGACCAGTACAGTTCCTCAAGCCCAGTACAGTTCCTCCAGACCAGTACAGTTCCTCAAGCCCAGTACAGTTCTTCCAGACCAGTACAGTTCCTCAAGCCCTGTACAGTTCCTCAAGCCCAGTACAGTTCCTCCAGACCAGTAAAGTTCCTCAAGCCCAGTACAGTTCCTCCAGACCAGTACAGTTCCTCAAGCCCAGTACAGTTCCTCCAGACCAGTAAAGTTCCTCAAGCCCAGTACAGTTCCTCCAGACCAGTACAGTTCCTCAAGCCCAGTACAGTTCCTCAAACTCAGTACAGTTCCTCCAGCCCAGTACATTTCCTCCAGACCAGTACAGTTCCTCAAGACCAGTACAGTTCCTCCAGACCAGTACAGTTCCTCCAGCCCAGACCAGTTCCTCAAGCCCAGTACAGTTCCTCCAGACGAGTACAGTTCTTCCAGCCCAGTACAGTTTCTCCAACCCAGTACAGTTCCTCCAGCCCAGTACAGTTCCTCAAGCACAGTACAGGTCCTCCAGTCAAGTACAGTTCCTCCAGACCAGTACAGGTCCTCCAGACCAGTACAGTTCCTCCAGACCACTACAGTTCCTCCAGACCAGTACAGGTCCTCCAGACCAGTACAGTTCCTCCAGTCCAGTACAGGTACTCCAGACCAGTACAGTTATTTCAGACCAGTACTGTTCCTCAAGCCCAGTACATTTCCTCCACACCAGTACAGTTCCTCCAGCCCAGTACAGTTCCTCCAGACCTGTACAGTTCCTCAAGCCCAGTACAGTTCTTCCAGACCAGTAAAGTTCCTCCAGCCAAGTACAGTTCCTCAAGCCCAGTACAGGTCCTCCAGACCAGTACAGTTCCTCCAGACCAGTACAGTTCCTCAAGCCCAGTACAGTTCCTCAAGATCAGTACAGTTCCTCCAGCCCAGTACAGTTCCTCCAACCCAGTACAGTTCCTCCAGCCCAGTACAGTTCCTCCAGACCAGTACAGTTCCTCCAGACCAGTACAGGTCCTCCAGACCAGTACAGGTCCTCCAGACCAATACAGTTCCTCAAGCCCAGTACAGTTCCTCCAGCCCAGTACAGTTCCTCCAGCCCAGTACAGTTCCTCCAACCCAGTACAGTTCCTCCAACCCAGTACAGTTCCTCCAAACCAGTACAGTTCCTCCAGACCAGTACAGTTCGTCCAGACCAGTACAGGTCCTCCAGACCAGTACAGGTCCTCCAGACCAGTACAGTTCCTCAAGCCCAGTACAGTTCCTCAAGCCCAGTACAGTTCCTCCAGACCAGTACAGTTCCTCCAGACCAGTACAGTTCCTCAAGACCAGTACAGTTCCTCCAGAGCAGTACAGTTCCTCAAGCCCAGTACAGTTCCTCCAGACGAGTACAGTTCTTCCAGCCCAGTACAGTTTCTCCAACCCAGTACAGTTCCTCCAACCCAGTACAGTTCCTCAAGCACAGTACAGGTCCTCCAGACCAGTACAGGTCCTCCAGACCAGTACAGGTCCTCCAGACCAGTACAGTTATTTCAGACCAGTACTGTTCCTCAAGCCCAGTACAGTTCCTCCACACCAGTACAGTTCCTCCAGCCCAGTACAGTTCCTCCAGACCTGTACATTTCCTCAAGCCCAGTACAGTTCTTCCAGACAAGTAAAGTTCCTCCAGCCAAGTACAGTTCCTCAAGCCCAGTACAGGTCCTCCAGAACAGTACAGTTCCTCCAGACCAGTACAGTTCCTCAAGCCCAGTACAGTTCCTCAAGTTCAGTACAGTTCCTCCAGCACAGTACAGTTCCTCCAGCCCAGTACAGTTCCTCCAACCCAGTACAGTTCCTCCAGCCCAGTACAGTTCCTCCAGACCAGTACAGTTCCTCCAGACCAATACAGTTCCTCAAGCCCAGTACAGTTCCTCCAGCCCAGTACAGTTCCTCCAGCCCAGTACAGTTCCTCCAAACCAGTACAGTTCCTCCAGACGAGTACAGTTCTTCCAGCGCAGTACAGTTCCTCCAGCCCAGTACAGTTCCTCCAGCCCAGTACAGTTCCTCAAGCCCAGTACAGTTCCTCCAGACGAGTACAGTTCTTCCAGCCCAGTACAGTTCCTCAAGCCCAGTACAGTTCCTCCAGACGAGTACAGTTCTTCCAGCCCAGTACAGTTCCTCCAACCCAGTACAGTTCCTCCAGCCCAGTACAGTTCCTCCAGACCAGTAAAGTTCCTCAAGACCAGTACAGTTCCTCCAGACCAGTACAGTTCCTCAAGCCCAGTACAGTTCCTCCAGACCAGTACAGTTCCTCCAGACCAGTACAGGTCCTCCAGACGAGTACAGTTCTTCCAGCCCAGTACAGTTCCTCCAGCCCAGTACAGTTCCTCCAGCCCAGTACAGTTCCTCAAGCCCAGTACAGTTCCTCCAGACGAGTACAGTTCTTCCAGCCCAGTACAGTTCCTCAAGCCCAGTACAGTTCCTCCAGACGAGTACAGTTCTTCCAGCCCAGTACAGTTCCTCCAACCCAGTACAGTTCCTCCAGCCCAGTACAGTTCCTCCAGACCAGTACAGGTCCTCCAGTCAAGTACAGTTCCTCAAGACCAGTACAGTTCCTCCAGACCAGTACAGTTCCTCAAGCCCAGTACAGTTCCTCCAGACGAGTACAGTTCTTCCAGCCCAGTACAGTTCCTCAAGCCCAGTACAGTTTCTCCAGACGAGTACAGTTCTTCCAGCCCAGTACAGTTCCTCCAACCCAGTACAGTTCCTCCAGCCCAGTACAGTTCCTCCAGACCAGTACAGGTCCTCCAGTCAAGTACAGTTCCTCAAGACCAGTACAGTTCCTCCAGACCAGTACAGTTCCTCAAGCCCAGTACAGTTCCTCCAGACCAGTACAGTTCCTCCAGACCAGTACAGTTCCTCCAGACCAGTACAGGTCCTCCAGTCAAGTACAGTTCCTCCAGACCAGTACAGTTCCTCCAGACCAGTACAGTTCCTCAAGCCCAGTACAGTTCCTCCAGACGAGTACAGTTCTTCCAGCCCAGTACAGTTCCTCCAACCCAGTACAGTTCCTCCAGCCCAGTACAGTTCCTCCAGACCAGTACAGGTCCTCCAGACCAGTACAGTTCCTCCAGACCAGTACAGGTCCTCCAGACCAGTACAGTTCCTCCAGTCCAATACAGGTACTCCAGACCAGTACAGTTCCTCCAGCCCAGTACAGTTCCTCAAGCCCAGTACAGTTCCTCCAGCCCAGTACAGTTCCTCAAGCCCAGTACAGTTCCTCCAGACGAGTACAGTTCTTCCAGCCCAGTACAGTTTCTCCAACCCAGTACAGTTCGTCCAGCCTAGTACAGTTCCTCAAGCACAGTACAGGTCCTCCAGTCAAGTACAGTTCCTCCAGACCAGTACAGGTCCTCCAGACCAGTACAGTTCCTCCAGACCAGTACAGTTCCTCAAGCCCAGTACAGTTCCTCCAGCCCAGTACAGTTCCTCAATCCCAGTACAGTCCCTCCAGCCCAGTTCACATCTCCAGAGGAGTACAGTTCCTCCAGCCCAGTACAGTTCCTCCAGCCCAGTACAGTTCCTCCAGCCCAGTACATCTCCTCCAGACCAGTACAGTTCCTCCAGACCAGTACAGTTCCTCAAGACCAGTACATCTCCTCCAACCCAGTACAGGCCCTCCAGCCCAGAGTGCGTACACATTTTTATCATCAGAGTGTGTTAACATCGCCACATCCGACCCCGAGTTACACTTTCCTTGTGGGCATACTCGGCAAGTCTATAGAGTAGTAACTGTGAACGGGATCTAAGAGAGAGCAAAGAGGACAACGAGCTGTTGAAATGCACGCACGACTAGATAGCAAAATGTAACAGGGGCGTGAAACAACGAGGCAAAGAGTCGCCAGATACGCTCCTTGGCCACACCATCAGGTGCGGCTGTACACTTGCTGGTCAATGCGAATATCTAATCGGCCAATCACGTGGCCTCACCTCAATGCGAATATCTAATCGGCCAATCACGTGGCCGCAGCTCAATGCGAATATCTAATCGGCCAATCACGTGGCCGCAGCTCAATGCGAATATCTAATCGGCCAATCACGTGGCCGCAGCTCAATGCGAATATCTAATCGGCCAATCACGTGGCCGCAGCTCAAAGCGAATATCTAATTGGCCAATCACGTGGCACGGTCAAGAGGTTCAGTTGTTCAGAATAAACATCAGGATGGTGGGGGGGGGGGCGGATGAGAGTGACTTTGACTGTGGAATGGTTGCCGGTGCCAGACGGGGTGGTCGGAGTATCGCAGAAACTGCCGATCTCCTGGGGCTTTCAGGCACAGCGGTTTCCGGAGGGGAGAAAAAAACAAGAATTGCATCGAGTGAGCGGCAGATCTGTGGGTGAAAAACCCCTGGTTGATGAGAGAGGTCAGAGGGGGAAACGGCCAGACGGATTCAAGGAAGGTGACGGCGACTCTGAACGCACGGCCCGTCGAACCTTGGAAGTGGACGGGCCACAGCAGCACCAAGACCGCCTACGTACCCTCGCTGGTTCGGGGGGGGGTAGGGGCACACAGTGAAGTCTCCGCTCAGGGCAAGTGCTTCTGCAATAAATCTCTCCTGATAAAAAAGAATCCAGCGGCAAGAGAGACCGGTGTCCTGGTCAGGGTCGTTTTAATCCTCAACCTACACCGTGATCGGCGGCGACCACGTTCCCGGGGCGGAAGCCGGCCGATCGTTTGTATCACACTGTTAGAGTCATTGACCGTGAGGTGCTTTGGGATGCCCTCAGGAGTGTGCGTGTGTGTGAGAGTGAGTGTGTGTGTGTGTGTGAGAGTGAGTGTGTGTGTGTGAGTGTGTGTTTGTGTGTATGTGTGTGCGTGAGTGTGTGTGTGTGTGTGAGAGTGCGTGAGTGTGTGTGTGTGTGTGTGACTGTGTGTGTGTGTGAGAATGTGTGTGTGTGTATGAGAGAGTGAGTGTGTGTGTGTGTGACTGTGTGTGTGTGTGAGAATGTGTGTGTGTGTGAGTGTGTGTGTGTGTGTGTGTGTGTGTTTGTGTGACTGTGTGTGTGTGTGTGAGAGTGAGTGTGTGTGTGTGTTTGTCGCTCTGGATTTCCAGCATCTGCAGACTTTCTCTGGTTTGTCAAAGCCAAAATGAATGAACAGCCTGCGGAATCTGACAGGAGAAAAATCACCAGCATTCTCCTGTTAACCCTACTCCCCATCACTGGTCACCTCGGAGAGGGAGCAGAAGGCACTCATCGGCCCTGAGAAACTCCGCACGTAGAAAGAAGCGGTTCATTTAAAATCCCGAAGTCATTCAGACCGAATGCAATCCCGGCCTTTGTCCGGCCCTCCCTCCCGCCCGCCATCCCCAAACCCCACCGAATGCCAGTAGCAAACATGGCGGCGCTCCAGTGGGGCCGCGGCGCCAGGACGGCGCGGATTGGCTGAGGCGGCTTCCGCTCCTGCCGCGAGCCGCGGGCGGCCCCGTTCGTGCGCCGGGCGGGCAGGAAGTGGGCAAGATGGCGGCGGCAGAGGTGGCGGACGGCGATGACTCCCTGTACCCGATCGCCGTCTTGATCGACGAGCTGCGCAACGAGGACGTGCAGGTGAGCGGCGGCGGCGGCGGCGGTCGGGGGGTCGGGAGGCTGCCGGCGGCCGGCGGCCGCTTCTGGGCGGGGTTGCGGCGGGCCTCTGCGCTCTCGGCCCGACCGGGCCGCCGGGGGCCCGGGTATGTGAGGCCGAGCCGGGGCCCAGGGCGGGTTCCCGGAGGCCGAGGGAGAAGGAGGGAGGAATATCCTCCGGGCCGTGGTTTGAGGGTGGGTCAGAGCCAGGGACAGGTTTAATATCACTGCCTGGTATGAAATACGACGTTCTGCGGCTGCAGTGGACTGCAACATAAATATCAAAAACTATAAATGATAGTATGTGTGTGTGTGTGTGTAAATATAACTACATAAAAATAAATTGCAGTGTGGTTATGTGTATAGCAATACATAAATTGCATTGCAATGTATTAATGTACACGTGTGTATATACATATGTGTGTGTATATATATAAATTTCTATGTATGTGTATATATGACACACACAATCATATGTATGTGTGTATATATCACAGACACACACACACCCCCACTCCCCCCCTCAGGTCAGGAGTGTGATGGAAGACTCGCCCCTCGCCTGAATGAGTGCAGCTCCATCAACACTCAGAAAGCTCGACACCATCCAGTACAAGACAGCCCCCTTGATCGTTACCCCTTCCAGAAGCATCCGACCCCCCCCCCCCCCACCATCGACGGACAGTTGCCGCAGTGTGTACTGTCTACGAGGTGCACTGTGACAACACACCAAAGTTCCTCAGGCAGCCCCTCCCAGACCCCAGGGCCACCACCGTCTAGAAGGACGGGAACAGCCGATCCCCGGGAACACCCCCACTTGGAAATCCCCCTCCCAGTCACTCACCACCCTGACTTGGAAACATATCGCCGTTCCTTCATTGTCGCCGGGTCAGAATCACGGAATTCCCTCCCTGACAGACAGACAGACATACTTTATTGATCCCGAGGGAAATTGGGTAATTGGGACAGCACTGTGGGTGTCCCCACAACTCAGGGACTGAAGTGGTTCAAGAAGGCAGCTCATCACCACCTTCTCAAGGGGCAACTAGGGATAAATGCCGGCTCAGCTGACGACACCCACAACCCGGAAAAATACACAATAAACCTCTAAGTTGCAATGTGTGTACATTATGTATCGTGACGGCACAAGAACAGGCGCTGAGCACAAGGGCCATAGAGCAGGAGTCTTGTCACGCCAGACGAGACCCAAGGGTGCGGACTGCGCAAGGGATGTGCTGAAGCCGTCCAGCACCTTGTAGCAGGGGCAATGTGCAGGCAGGGACAGCGTAGACTGAACGGTACAACCAAGCTGCAGGAACATCTGCGCTGAGCGTGGATCAGACACTCCCCAGTCCAAATGGGAAACACCCGAGAAGGTAGCGGAGAGTGACGGAGCTAAGATCCCGTGGGACCTCCAAATACAGACTGATAAGCAGGTTCTGGCCGATCCACCGGGCATAATAATACCGGACAAGGGACAGGAGAAAGCAATAGAGATTTGGCAATCCCAAATGACAGTGACCTCAGGAAGAAAGAGTATGAGAAGCTGGAGAAATACCGGCTTGAAAGAGCAGATAGAGAGGATGTCGAGGTTCAAGCCAGAGTAATCTTGGTGGTGATAGGAACACTCGGAGCCGGGAGAGGTCTGAGATCTCGGTCCAGGACAACGGCCCACGTTTGTCCAGCCTCCTTAACGCACAAGCCTTCTAACCAGACGGTATCCTGGTAGAAATCTTCGATGCCCTCTCGTTTGGTTCGCAAACAGCATCCTTGCCTCTTGATGCCATCTGCTGTTGACGCGATTGAGCGCCGTCATCCTGTAATCTTTCGGCATTTTCCTCATCAGAATCGGGTTTAGTATCATCGGCACGCCGTGAAATCTGCTAGCGTGGCTGCAGTGATACACGACAGTACAGAAAAAATGTAAAAAGTAGTGCAAAAAAGCATATTTTAAAAAAAAGTAGCGAGGCAGTGTTCTTCATTTCAGTGTCGGTTCAGAAATTGGATGGCGGAGGGAAAGAAGCTGTCGCTGAATCAGTGACTTCAGGCTTCTGTACGTCCTTCCTGACGGTAGCAATGAGAAGGGAGCCAGTCCTGGGTGATGGGGGTCCTTAATGATGGACGCTGCCTTTCTGAGGCACCGCTCCCTGAAGATGCCTTGGATGCTACTGAGGCTGGTACACCCATGATGGAGCTGACTGATTTTACATTTCTGCAGCTTACTTCAATCCTGTGCAGTAGCAATCCCCCCCCCCCCCCCCCCCAATACCAGGTGGTGATGCAGTGAGTCAGAATGCTCTCCATAGTACATCTGTAGAGATTTGCGAGTGTTTTAGGTGATATTCCAAATCTCCTCAAACTCCAAGTGAAATATAGCTGCATCGGTATATGGGGCCCGGGAGAGATCCTCAGACTCCCAGGAACTCTCCACTGCTGATCCCTCGGTTTGCGTTCCCTTGTCTTACCCTTTCTGAGGTCCGCAATCGGATCTGAGGTGGTGGCTGCAGCACCACTCGACTGGCTGGTATGCCTCGCTCCTGTACGCCCCCTCGTCACCACCTGAGATGCCTTGATACCGCAGGTCAGGACGGGCCGGTAATTTATGGAGCTATCCTATCACCACCTTGCTACTATAGACAGATACTTTACTGATCCCAAAAGAAATTACAGTGTCACAGTAGCATTACAAGCGCACAGATGTTCAGATATTAGAGGAGACGTAGAGAGAATAAAAAAAATAAATTACCTCAAACAGTCTAACAGGAGGGGAGGGTCATCACTCCTCCTCCCCCCCTCCCCGGCTATAGGTTAACTCATTATAGAAACGGCCGAGGGTAAGAATGACCTCATTTATCGCTCTTTTGGAGCAGCGCAGTTGTCTCAGTCTGTTACTGAAAGTGCTCCCTCTGTTCGGCCAAGGTGGCACGCAGAGGGTGAGAAACATCGTCCGGAATTGCCAGGATTTTCCGGAGGGTCCTTTGTTCTACCACGGCCTCCAGTGTGTCCAGTTTTACTCCTATAACAGAGCCAGACTTTCCAATCAGTTTATCGAGCCTGTTGGCATCAAAGGTTTCAAAGGTACATTTAATGTCAGAGAAATGTATACAATACACATCCCGAAATGCTTTTTCTTCGCAACCATCCCTGGAAACAGAGGAGTGCCCCCAAAGAATGTTAGAACCCCAAAGCCACCCCCAGCTCCCCCCTCGGGTATGCAGTAGCAAGTCAACAATTCCCCGTCCCCCCACCAGCAAAAACCACCCCCCACCCAGCACTGGAGCGTGCAGCGAAGCAACAGCAAAGACACAGACTTGCGGCACCCCAAAGACTACCCGTTCACCCGGTAATTTGACAGCATGTGACTCCGGGTCAGGGTCTTCAAAAGAACCCGGCAAGGGAAAAATAGAGATATTAAAGATGGAAATAGAGCTGTTTCCAAAGACGCAAGCAAAGGAGTCGCTGTTTAGCGCCATTTTAGCTAAACTCTGCCCTCACCCCTGTTGATGCCATTGCCCCAGCACGCCACCCCATAGGCTTGCCAGCGTAAAGCTGAAATATCCACAATTGTTTCAAACACTCGCCACCTTCAGAGATTCAAAGCAAAGTGTGAGCCCTGTTCGTTTTGCACGTCTGTACTCTGCATTCCAGTTCGTTATGGGTGAGGAGGAGCGGAGTTACGGCCATCCGACCCGTCGAGGCCGATTCGTTACTGCATTGTAAGGCGACCTTTCAAAACTGCTCCCTGGAAAGAAACGGAAAGCCGGTCAGAATAGTCCTGTGTGTGTCAGGGCTTCCTGTCGGGTCCTTTGTTCTAGCACATTCTCCAGAGTGTCCAGCTTGACTCCTGTGACAGAGCCAGCCTTTCTAATCGATGCGGGTGATATTTTAAGATGATGGGTAGCGCATATCAATGACCCCTGAGGCGTGAGCTGAGAGCTGGCCGGCTGGCTCCCAGTGGCCAGAACCGGATGGTTGTCGGCCTGTACAGTTTGAACACCGTTATTCGGCGGTCGTTCATTCCTGTTTAGGGTCCTAGCCGGTCACTCTGCCGGGAGTTCGCTGACGCGGCCTTGAATTTTCCTCCCATCTCTGTACTTGACACCCGACTGGGTTTTTTTTTCCTGTGTGTCGTCCGGTTAGTCAGCTGGTGCTTCCGATTTGGTGTGCCCTGAAATTGCCGAATCCACCTGCAGTGTGTTTCCACAGCGGGATAGAAAATCGGTACATCTCGGCGATACAGCACGGAGTATGTCCTTCCTGTTTCAGAGCCCCGACAGACCCGATGAACCCTGACCTAATGACCGATTAACCTACCTGGTACAGCTTCGGACTGTAGAAGCCCCACACGTTCCACGGGGAGAACCTGCAGAGACTCCTTTGCAAATGGCGCCGGAATTTAACCCCGAAACGCCCCGAGCTGTAATAGGGTCGCCCTGGCTGCTGCGCCGTAAGGATCAGGGTTGTTCAACGGTGTGTAATCCACTTCCAACCTGTCTTCGCCTAAAGCTTGTGGACAGTTTACCGTCAGTAGGCAGTGTTTCCTCTGGAAGATCTGCGGATGCTGGGAATCTGTGCTACACCCACGCCCCCCGCCCCCAGGCCAGGCAGCGTCTATGGAAAAGAGCACGGTCCACATTCCAGGCTGAGACTGCCGAAGGGGTTTTGGCCCGAAACGTCGACCGCGTTCTTTTCCATAGACGTTGACTACGCTGGTTAAGAAGGCGTACGGTGCATTGGCCTTCATCAACCATGGGATTGAGTTTAGGAGCCGAGGGGTAATGTTGCAGCTGTATAGGACGCTGGGTCAGACCCCACTCGGAGTACTGTGCTCAGTTCTGGTCGCCTCACTACAGGAAGGATGTGGAAACCATAGAAAGGGTGCAGAGGAGATTTACAAGGATGTTGCCTGGATTGGGGAGCATGCCTTATGAGAATAGCTGGAGTGAACCCGGCCTTTTCTCCTCGGAGCGACGGAGGATGAGAGGTGTACAGGATGACGAGAGGCATTGATCGTGGGGATAGTCAGAGGCTTTTTCCCAGAGCTGAAGTGGCTAACACGAGAGGGCACAGTTTTAAGGTGCTTAGAAGTAGCTACAGAGGAGATGTCAGGGGTAGGTTTTTTACTTGGAGTGGTGAGTGCGTGGAATGGGCTGCCGGCGACAGTGGTGGAGGCGGATACGATAGGGTCTTTCAAGAGACTCCTGGCTAGAAAAATAGAGGGCTGTAGGTAACCTGAGGTAATTTCTAAAGTAAGTACATGTTCGGCACAGCTTTGTGGGCTGAAGGGCCTGTATTGTGCTGTAGGTTTTCTATGTTTTTATTGAAGAAATTATTCAGGCGCACATGTCACTGTGCAAAAAAAAATAACACAGCACAAGATTTTTGTGTGCACTGATTACAAATTAGAAGGAACATTGTTAGTAGAGATCAAGAGAAGAAATTAGGTTGAACTAACGTCTGACTGTCCTCATCTCCATCTTATCGTTAAAGTCCCTCAGCTCCTAAGCCATACTCGTTCATTAGTAATCCAATACCCAACTGAACTAATATACAATGCCCATATCCTGCACATCAGCATGCTTGAAAGCTTCGTGAATGCCACTGCGTATCTGTCTCCCAGACCAGCACGCTCCAGGCACTCACCACTATATGCTTTAAAATAAGACATATAATTAATTTAAGTGCACGGTCCAGCTGTTAGAAATTTCAACATCAGGAGAAAGATATTGGCTGTCTACTCTTATCTATGTCTCTCGTAATTTCTGTCAGGTCTTCCGACAGCAACCGCTGTTCCACAGTAAACAGCACAAGATTGGCCAACCTTCCCTAATACAATATGCTCTCTGATCCCGACATCACCCCGGTGAATCTCCATATAAAACATGCTCTCTGATCCCGACATCACCCCGGTGAATCTCCATATAAAACATGCTCTCTGATCCCGACATCACCCCGGTGAATCTCCATATAAAACATGCTCTCTGATCCCGACATCACCCCGGTGAATCTCTCCATATAAAACATGCTCTCTGATCCCGACATCACCCCGGTGAATCTCCATATGAAACATGCTCTCTGATCCCGACATCACCCCGGTGAATCTCCATATAAAACATGCTCTCTGACCCCGACATCACCCCGGTGAATCTCTCCATATAAAACAGGCTCTCTGATCCCGACATCACCCTGGTGAATCTCTCCATATAAAACATGCTCTCTGATCCCGACATCACCCCGGTGAATCTCTCCATATAAAACATGCTCTCTGATCCCGACATCACCCTGGTGAATCTCTCCATATAAAACATGCTCTCTGATCCCGACATCACCTCGGTGAATCTCCATATAAAACATGCTCTCTGACCCCGACATCACCCTGGTGAATCTCCATATAAAACATGCTCTCTGATCCCGACATCACCCCGGTGAATCTCTCCATATAAAACATGCTCTCTGATCCCGACATCACCCCGGTGAATCTCTCCATATAAAACATGCTCTCTGATCCCGACATCACCCCGGTGAATCTCCATATGAAACATGCTCTCTGATCCCGACATCACCCCGGTGAATCTCCATATGAAACATGCTCTCTGATCCCGACATCACCCCGGTGAATCTCTCCATATAAAACATGCTCTCTGATCCCGACATCACCCCGGTGAATCTCCATATAAAACATGCTCTCTGATCCCGACATCACCCCGGTGAATCTCCATATGAAACATGCTCTCTGATCCCGACATCACCCCGGTGAATCTCCATATAAAACATGCTCTCTGATCCCGACATCACCCCGGTGAATCTCCATATGAAACATGCTCTCTGATCCCGACATCACCCTGGTGAATCTCCATATAAAACATGCTCTCTGATCCCGACATCACCCCGGTGAATCTCTCCATATAAAACATGCTCTCTGATCCCGACATCACCCCGGTGAATCTCCATATAAAACATGCTCTCTGATCCCGACATCACCCTGGTGAATCTCTCCATATAAAACATGCTCTCTGATCCCGACATCACCCCGGTGAATCTCTCCATATAAAACATGCTCTCTGATCCCGACATCACCCCGGTGAATCTCCATATAAAACATGCTCTCTGATCCCGACATCACCCCGGTGAATCTCCATATAAAACATGCTCTCTGATCCCGACATCACCCCGGTGAATCTCTCCATATAAAACATGCTCTCTGATCCCGACATCACCCCGGTGAATCTCTCCATATAAAACATGCTCTCTGATCCCGACATCACCCCGGTGAATCTCCATATAAAACATGCTCTCTGATCCCGACATCACCCCGGTGAATCTCTCCATATAAAACATGCTCTCTGATCCCGACATCACCCCGGTGAATCTCTCCATATAAAACATGCTCTCTGATCCCGACATCACCCCGGTGAATCTCCATATAAAACATGCTCTCTGATCCCGACATCACCCCGGTGAATCTCCATATAAAACATGCTCTCTGATCCCGACATCACCCCGGTGAATCTCTCCATATAAAACATGCTCTCTGATCCCGACATCACCCCGGTGAATCTCTCCATATAAAACATGCTCTCTGATCCCGACATCACCCCGGTGAATCTCCATATAAAACATGCTCTCTGATCCAGACATCACCCTGGTGAATCTCCATATAAAACATGCTCTCTGATCCCGACATCACCCCGGTGAATCTCCGTATAAAACATGCTCTCTGATCCCGACATCACCCCGGTGAATCTCTCCATATAAAACATGCTCTCTGATCTCGACATCTACCGTGAAGGCTTCTCTGGTTCTCACCTCAGACTTTCCTCTGCTGTCTCCTGCACTTCCTGATACAATGTCCCACCGCTGACAGCTGGTTCTTCTCCTCGCTTAGGTTGTGGCTATGCAGTTCCTTCCAATTCCTTCACTCTTACCACCTGCTTGATACTTGTCTTGTTTGAGAGGGATGTGGGCATACGGGACCAGAGTAGAAGGGGAGTCTCAGCGGCCATGGGTGTTTTTTGGCCACAGGGGCTTGTTTCCATTTTGTTGGAGTCTGACCCTGACCTATTTGGTGAACACTATTATGGGTCAGGTACAAACGTCGTGTCAGTACTCTCATTTGCATATGCAGATTTCTGCTAGATTTCCTGCTGAATTCACTCTGTAATGTAAACACGGGCAGCCTCATTTTATTGGAAAGTCATTCCTCGTTGAACTGGTCTGATTGTAAATAACTTCGACCAGCTAATAGCATTGCGTCAAACTGACAGCTCGTGAATGCAGACTCGCCCACTGGAAAACCAAGAAGACTTTGAAAAAGCAGCCCAGAGCCACTAAGATGTAATAAGCAAAGGGAAGACAGACTGTGGAAGAGAGCTAGCTCAAAAATATAAAAAGAGACGGTACAAGTTTTCATCGAGTCATAGAAAAGCACAGCATACAATCGGGCCCTTTGGCCCATCTAGTCTGTGTTGAGCCATTAATGCAGCCTACTCCCCTCGACCTGCAGCGGGACCATAACCCTGTGTACCCCTGCCACCCATGTGCCCATCCAAACTCCTCAAACGTTGAAATCGAGCTCGCGGGCAGCTCTCGTTCCACACTCTCGCCACCCTCTGGGTGAGATGGTTCCCTCTCATGTTCCCCTTCGCTTTTCGCCTTTCAGTACCGAGCAGGTGAGAAGGGTTCTGGGGAAACTCGGGGTGGCGTGAACCCCAGGGTCCTGAGAGGGGCTGCTGAGTCCTCCAGCGCATTTTCAGTCTTGATTCTCGGCCTGGAAGGAATGGGTCCCGCCTGTGTGGGAAAACATCACGTGTGGTCCCAGTACCCACGAGGGGCCTTGAATGACTACCGTCCTGCGGCCCTGACCTCACGCGTCACGAAGACCCTAGAGAGGCTGGTCCCGGCTCGCCTCTGACCCCTGGTCAGGCCGGATCTCGATCCCCTGCAGTTTGCCTACCGGGGGCACGTCGGACTCGTCTACCTCTCGACAGAGCCTACTCCCATTTGGATGAGCAGGGCAGCACTGAGGATCATGTTTTTTTAACTTCTCGAGTGCGTACAGCCCTCATTCCTGGGGGAGAAGCTCCGTTTATTGCAGGTTTACGCTTCCATTGTATCCTGGATAACGGACCACAGTTTGTGCAGCTTCGGAGCTGTGTGTCAGACATGGCCACAGGGGGGCTTCATTGACTCCCTTGCGGTTTATCCTGTACACCTAGGGCTTCAGATACAACACTGAGTCGTGTCATCTGCAGAAATTCTCTGACGACTCGGCAGTAGTTGGGTGTATAAAGGGAGTTCGGGAGGATGAAGGCGGGGCCCTGGTGGAGGACTTCATCAAATGGTGCAAGCTGAATCATCTGCAGCTCAACATCAGTCAGACAAAGGAGACGGTGATGGACTTTAGGAAGACTAAGCCTGCACTGCTCCCTGTTACTATTGACGATGAGGACGTGGATGTGGTGAGGACTTACAAGTTCCTGGGGGTGGTGGGGGGACCTGGACGACAGACTTGAGTGGAGCACCGACACAGAGGCTGTGTACAAGAAGGGCCAGAGTCACCTCCACTTCCCGAGGAGACTGAGGTCCTTTGGAGCGTGCAGGCCTCTCCCTCACACGTTCTACCGGCCTGTCGTCACCAGGACAATCTTCCACCCGGTGGTGAGCTGGGGCAATGGCATCGACACGGGGTGATGCCGACAGGCTCGATAAACTGATTGGAAAGGCTGGCTCTGTTACAGGAGTCAAACCGGACACATTGGAGGCCCTGGTGGAACAGAGGACCCTCCGGAAAATCCTGGCGATTCTGGGCAATGTTTCCCGCCCTCTGCATGGCTGAACAGAGGAGCGTTTATAGTAGCAGACTGAGACAGCTGCACTGCTCCAAATTCTTACTCTCGGCCATTAGGCTCTATAGTGAATCAAAATGGCTGAGGAAGTGATGACCCCCTCCTGTTAGACTGCTTGAGCTAACTTTTTTTAAAAACTGTTTCTTACTTCTAATATTTGTATATCTCTTTTACTTGTAATGCTACTGCGACATTGTAATTTGCTTTGGGATCAGCGAAGTATCCACCTTAACCCACAATATCTGGTTCTCGTCCCACCCAATCTCTGGAAAAAGCCTGGTTTGCGTTTACCTCTCATAATTTTGCATACCTCTATCAAATCACCTCTCAATCTTCTACGTTCCAAGAAGTGAAGTCCTAACCTGTTCAGTCTTTCCTTATAACTCAGGTCCTCCAGACCCAGCACCACCCTTGTAAATTTTCTCTGTGCCCTTTCAAGTTTATTTGCGTCCTTCCGCTAGGTACGTGACCAAAACTGCAGACAATACTCCCAGCGAGGCCCCACCAACATCTCGTACAACTTCAACATCACATCCCATCTCCTGCACTCAGTACTTTGATTACTGAAGGCCGGTGTGCCAGGAGCTCTCATTATGACCTGTGTTGCCACTTTCAATGTATCATGGATCTGTATCCCCCGATCCTGTATCATTTATAGAGCGACAAAGGGGGACTAAAGTGACTGTAAGTGCCTTGGGGAATTAACATCAGGCTAAGGCCTGGAACGATTATCTTGTGTCGGTCTTCGTGGCGGAGGGCACATCTAACATGCGATAGATGTGATGGGAGGTGAGAACAATCAATGTCGACTGAAGAGGTAACGTTGAGCAGACGAGTGGATCTAAAGGAGGGGTCGCCAACCTGGAGCCCACGGGTCCCTTGCTTAATGGTTTTGGCCCGCGGCATTAAAACGGTTGGACGAGGTACATCCCAGGATGCCGAAAGAGGTGGGGGGACAGCGAGGCATTTGGTCAGAAGTGGTTCTGTCAGTCAGACATGGCAGGGATTTATGAAGGGCCATACGTGTTTGATGAACTTCCTGGAGTTCTCTAAGGATATAGGGGGACAGGTGACTGATGGATTTCCAGAAGGTATTAGATTAAGGTGCTGTGTGTGAAAATAAACACACCCATAAGATATGGTTACCTGGAGTTGCGGGTAAAGTATTAGCATGGATAGAGGATTGGTTGACCAGTAGAAGGCAGGGAGTTGGGTTAAGTGGGTGTTTCTCTGGGTCAGCGGCGTTGGTATTGTTGAAAATATCCGTTCACAAGTAGAAGGGGTGCACCAGGTATCGTGTGCCCAGGTCTACCGATGACACGAAGTGGAAATGCAAATTGTGCAGAGTTGTGTAGCTGGAGCACCTGCAGAGGGGTACAGATCGGTTAAGCGAGTGGGCGAGGGAGGGTACGGCATTGATAAGTGTGAGATTATCCACTTTGGAAGGGGAACTGGGTCAGTTCATTACTTAAGCGGTGAAAGTTTGCGGAGGGAACTGGGAGTGATTGTGTGTGAAGGGTGAAGGCTGGTTCGCGGGTCCCAACAGGTTATCGAGAAGGCAGATGGAACCTAAACACAAAGTACACTGCAGATGCTGTGGTCAAATCAACACATACAAACAGCTGGGTGAACTCAGCAGGTCGGGCAGCATCCGTTGAAATGAGCGGCCAACGTTTCGGGCCGAGACCCTTCGTCAGGACTGAAGAGGGAGGGGGCGGGGGCCCTATAAAGAAGGTGGGGGGAGGGGGAGGGTGCAGGCGAAAAACCAATCGGAGGAAAGATCGAGGGGAGGCAGGGAGGCGATAGGCCGGAGAGGTGAAGAAGGAATGTAAAGGGAAAGCAGTATGGGTAGTAGAAGAAGGCAGAATCATGAGAGGTGATGGGCAGAGTCCTTCAGTAGTTTATCCGGTTGTAGCTCCATGGAAGCTGGTATGGCCTGACGTAGACTGGCATTTGTTAGAGGTAAAAAGGAAAGGAAAGTATAAAACTGATTTGGTAAGTGCATTTAACTGTCATGTGATGGAAAAGTATAGTGATTATACTCAGGTCTATACAGATGGTGCTAAGGAACCTGAGACAGGAGTGACAGGGTTTGGGGTGGCTATACCAGCAAAAGCAATTGCAATCAGCAGAAGAACATCTGATAAGTTAGCGGTTTATACAGTGGAGATGATGGCAGTGTTGGTTGCGTTGCGTTGGGTGGAGAAAACTAAATAGACAATAGGTGCAGAAGTAGACCATTCGGCCCTTTGAGCCTGCACCGCCATTTTGAGATCATGGCTGATCAATTCCTATCAATACCCGGTTCCTGCCTTGTCCCCATATCCCTTGATTCCCCTATCCATAAGATACCTACCTAGCTCCTTCTTGAAAGCATCCAGAGAATTGGCCTCCACTACCTTCCGAGGCAGTGCATTCCAGGCCCCCACAATTCTCTGGGAGAAGAAGTTTTTCCTTAACTCTGTCCTAAATGACCTACCCCTTATTCTCAAACCATGCCCTCTGGTACTGGACTCTCCCAGCATCTGGAACATATTTCCTGCCTCTATCTTGTCCAATCCCTTAATAATCTTATATGTTTCAATCAGATCCCCTCTCAATCTCCTTAATTCCAGCGTGTACAAGCCCAGTCTCTAACCTCTCTGTGTAAGACAGTCCAGACATCCCAGGAATTAACCTCGTGAATCTACGCTGCACTTCCTCTACAGCCAGGATGTCCTTCCTTAACCCTGGAGACCAAAACCGTACACAATACTCCAGGTGTGGTCTCACCAGGGCCCTGTACAAATGCAAGAACTAGTCAAAGCGTTGATATGCTCAGATTCCTCTTCAGTACTAGCAAGTTTAAGGTCTTCTCCCTCAAACAGCCGGCAAGATGTACTTCATGAAGTCCTTCAGTCAGTCACAAGAGTTGCAAATCAGGGAGGTCAGGTTAAATTTCTATGGGTTCCAGCTCATGTAGGGGTGAAGGGCAATGAAAGGGTGGATGAGTTGGCAAAGAGGGCAATAAAGAAAGAAAATATAGAAATGCACATTAGTATTAGTAAAGCAGAGGTTAAGTGTGTAATCTGGGGGAAAATTAACCAAATGTGGCAAGAAAGATGGGACAGGGAGGGGAAAGGGAGGCATTTATATCAAATACAAAAAAGTGTTGCAGTTACTAGGGTAGGAAGTAGATACAGAAGAGAGGAAATTGTGTGGACTAGGTTAAGGCTGGGGCACTGTGCACTAAACCAAACATTGAAATTGATAGGGAAACACCAGACAGGACTGTGTGAGGAATGTCAGGAAGAGGAGTCAGTAGAGCATGTAGTTCTGAGGTGCAGGAAGTATGGGATACAGAGAGAGATGATGAGAATTAATCTAAGGGAACTGGGGGTGCAGGAATTCACATTAAAAGGGTTGCCGGGCATGGGTGACAGAACACAGGTCAGGGTATTTTTAGCTTAAGGGGTACAGGGGTTTTTTATAGGATATGATGGATAAACAGAAATAGGGTACTAGGATGGGGAGGATAAAGTGTAGGTTAGGGTATGTGTATGTGTGCGATTGGGTGAAGGGATTTAGAATGTGAGTCCATCGCATACTCCGGAACAGAAGGAGGCGGTAATGCACCATTAAGCTGGGTGCCAACCGCCGTAAA
The DNA here is from genome assembly GCF_048418815.1 of Hemitrygon akajei. Lineage (NCBI taxonomy): Eukaryota > Metazoa > Chordata > Chondrichthyes > Myliobatiformes > Dasyatidae > Hemitrygon > Hemitrygon akajei. The sequence goes on from NC_133149.1 coordinate 51,115,657, forward strand.
ACAAGACGGAGAGAGAGAGAGAGAGAGAGAGAGAGAGGTGATGGGCAGCTAGAAGAGGAGACAGAGTAGAGGTGGGATGGGGGAAGGGGGAGGGAGGGAATTACCGGAAGTTGGAGAATTTGATGTTCATGCCAAAGGGCTGGTCCTTCATTTCTAGAGGGATTGAAGTTGAGAGCGATGAGGTTACGCTGCAGCTGCATCGGGAGTACCGTGTGCAGTTCTGGTCTCCTAACTTGAGGATAGATATACTGCTTTTACAGGAGGTTCACCAGGTTAATTTGAGAGATGTGAGGGTTAGCCTGTGAGGAGGTTTTTAGTTGCCTGAGACTATATCTGCTTGAATTTAGAAAATAAGAGCAGATCTTAATAAAAACATAACATTTTGAAACGGATATGTAAGATAGAGGCAGGAAGGTTGTTTCCACTGGTAGGTGAGGCTAGAACCAGGGAACATAATTTCAAGGTTCAGGGGAATAGAATTGGGATGGTGGTGAATAGAAATTACTTTTCCCGGAGAGTAGTCAATCTGTGGAATTCTCTGCCCAGGGAAGCGATAGAGGCTTCCTGGTAAGACACAAGTTAGATTTTTGCAAATTGAGGATTGTGAAGAAAAGGCAGGTGGGTGGAGCTGAGTCTGCGGTCCGATCAACCACGGTGGGGTAGGATCAATGGACTAGAAAGCAAACTCCTGCTCATAGTTCTCACGATCTTACTGAATGAGGGAGCGAGCAGGTTCAACAGACCAGGTAACCGACCTCTTCTCCTATTCTTCACGTCCTTATTAAATGGCGGAACAGGCTGGGTGGACAACTGCTGTTCCTGTTCCTCGTGTTCTCATTGAATGGTGGAGTCAGTTTGATGAGCTGGGTGGACGACTGCTGTTCCTGTCGAAGGGTCTCGGCCCGAAACGCCGACTACTTCTCCCTATAGATGCTGCCTGGCCTGCTGAGTTCCACCAGCAGTTTGTGTGGGCTGCTGCCCCTGGTCCATTTGTTCTTACTGAATGGTGGAGCAGGTTTGACGGGCTGGGTGGACGACTTCTGTTCCTGTTCCTCGTGTTCTCATTGAATGGTGGAGTCAGTTTGACGAGCTGGGTGGACGACTGCTGTTCCTGTTCCTCGTGTTCTCATTGAATGGTGGAGTCAGTTTGACGAGCTGGGTGGAATACTGCTGTTGCTGTTCCTCGTGTTCTCATTGAATGGTGGAGTCAGTTTGACGAGCTGGGTGGACGACTGATGTTGCTGTTCCTCGTGTTCTCATTGAATGGTGGAGTCAGTTTGACGAGCTGGGTGGACGACTGCTGTTCCTGTTCCTCGTGTTCTCTTTGAATGGTGGAGTCAGTTTGACGAGCTGGGTGGACGACTGCTGTTGCTGTTCCTCGTGTTCTCTTTGAATGGTGGAGTCAGTTTGACGAGCTGGGTGGACGACTGATGTTGCTGTTCCTCGTGTTCTCATTGAATGGTGGAGTCAGTTTGACGAGCTGGGTGGACGACTGCTGTTGCTGTTCCTCGTGTTCTCATTGAATGGTGGAGTCAGTTTGACGAGCTGGGTGGACGACTGCTGTTCCTGTTCCTCGTGTTCTCTTTGAATGGTGGAGTCAGTTTGACGAGCTGGGTGGACGACTGCTGTTGCTGTTCCTCGTGTTCTCTTTGAATGGTGGAGTCAGTTTGACGAGCTGGGTGGATGACTGCTGTTCCTGTTCCTCGTGTTCTCTTTGAATGGTGGAGTCAGTTTGACGAGCTGGGTGGACGACTGCTGTTCCTGTTCCTCGTGTTCTCATTGAATGGTGGAGTCAGTTTGACGAGCTGGGTGGACGACTGCTGTTCCTGACGAAGGGTCTCGGCCCGAAACGCCGACTACTTCTCCCTATAGATGCTGCCTGTCCTGCTGAGTTCCACCAGCAGTTTGTGTGGGCTGCTGCCCCTGGTCCATTTGTTCTTACTGAATGGTGGAGCAGGATTGACGGGCTGGGTGGACGACTGCTGTTCCTATTCCTTGTGTTCTTATCGAACAGTGGAGCAGGTTCGACAGGCCAGACTCCTGCCCCTGCTCCTTGCATACGTGGGCAGCTTGTGCTCCGGGGGCTGCTTTTTGTATCTTGTGCTGTTGAGGACCAGTTTGGTGAGGTTGGTGCATTTACGTCATTTTAAATGGATGAATATTGATTCCATTGGGGAGGTGCTCTGGAAGTTACAGCAATACCCCTTTCCAGTTTAAGATAAGGATTGTGCGTCACATTATGGATCTGTTGGTTTGAGCTCTGAAGTGTAAGTGTATCACATTTTCACAACACCAAGCTTGGAAGTCGAGGTATTCTGCGCCGTTGAACACAGTACGTAGTGGTTAGCACAATGCTAATACAGTTCAGGCGACCCAGGTTCAATTCCCACCCCTGCCTGAGAGGAGCTTGTACGTTCTCCCCGACATCCGGTGGGTCTCCTCCCACAGTCCATCGACGTACCGGTTGTAAGTTGTCCTGTGGTCAGGCTGGGGTTTAAATGGGTGACGGCTCGTGGAGCAGGAAGGGGCTGTTCTGCCCTGTATATCAATAAATAAACTTTAAAGTGTTCACCTCACTACAGGAAGGATGTGGAAACCATAGAAAGGGTGCAGGGGAGATTTACAAGGATGTCGCCTGGATTGGGGAGCATGCCTTATGAGAATAGGCTGAGTGAACTCGGCCTTTTCACCTCGGAGCGACGGAGGATGAGAGGTGACCTGATAGAGGTGTATAAGATGATGAGAGGCATTGATCGTGTGGATAGCCAGGGGCTTTTTCCCAGGGGCTGAAATGGTTAACACAAGGGGGCGTGGTTTTAAGATATTTGGAAGTAGGAGATGTCAGGGGTAAGTTTTTCACACAGAGAGTGGTGGGTGCGTGGAATGGGCTCCCGGCGGCGGTGGTGGAGACGGATACATTAGGGTCTTTCAAGAGCCTCTTGGATAGTTACACGGAGCTTATAAAAATAGAGGGCTGTGTGGTAGGGAAATTCCAGGCAGTTTCTAGAGTAGGTTACAGGGTCGGCACAACGTTGTGGGCCGAAGGGCCTGTGGTAGATTTCTATGTTTTCATAGTGTGAAAACCTGGGGGTGCTAAACATCGCCGGATCTGACCTCGTAATATGAATGTCTGCTGTAGAATGAATGGGATGTGCTGATAGTGGTGTCATATGCCACTTGGGAGAATATTCTGAAATGAAGGGGGGGTGCGTGCGTTACTCTTTCATCCTCGTCTGGATAGTGAGAACAGCCAGGTTCGATTGGCTGATCTTTTTGTGACTCTCGACCAGTCCATTGGTATGAGATGTCCTCAGCGTGTTCGCGTGACTCATTTGTGTGTGCTGCAGTTAACGGAGAGACGCAGCTGAAGTAGTCTTTCATCCGACAAAATGAGAGGCAGCAGGCAGCAGATTGAGAAAGCTTTGGAGGAAGAGGCCTTTTCGACCCCACATCACATGACGTTTTATATTGTTAAAGATCAAAGGACAATTCTGTATTCAGAATGTATCTACCTTACTGCCTTTGAATTACATATAATTTTCACAGCTGCTCTGTAGACACTCAAAATTAATGTTAAATCATCATTGTCTGGTCTTCCAATTAACTGTGGTTCACCATTCTAGGAACCTGCATTTCGGATTTAAACTCCAGTCCATATTCAGACCTAGGTTGCTGAAGTTATTATCTTGCTCCACACCCCAAGTCCTTAACGGTGTGATTTTTTTTTACATCCATTACTGCAACTTGCTATGCTAGATGTATCCCAGATGTCAATCTAGTTTATGAAGCGATCATCCCAAATTTCCATCCTATTTCGTGACAAGATTCATTCCTTGTTGTTCGACAGCTGGGGCGTTTTGTAGCTCATTCTGTTTTTGTTTATGAAGTCATAATCCCAAATTTCCACCCTGTTTCGCGACAAGATTCATTCCTTGTTGTTTGACAGCTGGGGAATTTTGTACCTCTTTTTATTTTGTTGAGTTAAGACTAAATCTGTAAGGAGGAGAATCAGCGTGGCCACTTGCATTTGGAAAATGTAATTCCCTGGATTTTTCATTGTGTGAAGGAAGTTAGTGGGTGTACAGTTGTCCCAATTAAATTTATTAATAACTGATAACATTAAGGGAGAGGCTTGCTCAGTGAGTAGCTAAACCTTGCAGACGAAGGAAGGTTTGTTAATTGGATTTGACTTTGGACAGATGAGAGAGAGAGAGAGATCAATTAAGGCTCTTGGCTTCCGTTGTTGATTTGGTGTACGTAGGAATTGAGGAGGAAGGAACATCGCAAAGTGGAGTTAATGCCAAGATTTGATCAGCTATAATATAGTCATAAAAAAGAACAGTCCAGAAACAGGCCTTTCGGCCCATCTAATCTGTGCCGAACCATTTAAACTGCCTACTGCCATCAAACTGCACCTGGCCCATAGCCCTACCATCCATGTACCTATCCAAACCGTTGAAATCAAACAGATTGATTCATGCTGATACAACAGTATTTCTACGTTATATTGACTGTCCTGTTGCACATACTACTTATTATAAATTGCACATTTAGACGGAGACGTAGCGTGAAGGTTTTTTACTCGTCTGTGTGAAGGATGAAGGTATTAAAGTCAATTCAACCGAGCTCGCATCCGCCACCTCGCGCTGGCAGCTCACCACCTTCCGAGTGAAGAAATTCCCCCCTCACGTTCCCCTTAAACCTCCCACCCTTTAAACCACGGCCTCTGGTTGTAGACCCACCCAACCTCAGCGGGAAAAGTCAGCTTGCGTTTACCCTAGATCCCTCCGAATTTTGTATACCTCTGTCAGATCTCCTCTCAATCTTCTGTGTTCCAAGGGATAAAGTCCTGACCTGTTCAATCTTCCCTGACGGCTCAAGCCCTCCAGTCCTGGCACCATCCTCGTAAATTTTCTCTGTACTCTTTCAACCTTACTGGCATCTCTCGTGTAGTTAGGCGGCGGAAACTGCGCTCGATGCTCCACATTAGGTCTTGCTGCTGTCCCAATGTAACATCCCAACTCCTCCATTCAGCGCCCTGATTTATGAAGGCCAGAAGCTTCCTTCATTTTAAAATCTTTTTATTAATTATTATTGAAGATGAGCAAATAGCTAATTAGCAGTATATCAATAATAATAATAAGGGAAAATAAAGTGTTAAGAATTTTTTTTTTGAAAGAAAAAGAAGGGGGATAAAACCCCCTACTAACTGGGAAAGAAAACCCCCATTGGGAGCAGAACCCCGGAGCTATACATCACACAAGCTTCCATTAAAAAAATCAACTCAAATCCACTTAAAGAAAAATCGGAAGGAAACCATATTAACTAACTCAAATCAGATGATTGTAGCGGGCGAATGGACCCCACCTTTTCTCAAAGTCAAATCGAGGATCGAAATTTCGACTTCTGATTTTCACCGGACTAAGGCATAGCATCACCTGAGAGATCCATTGTATCAAAGTAGGAGCAGAAACATCTTTCCGTTTCAACAGAATAGCCCTTCTGGCCAATAATGTAACAAATGCAATTACATGTTGGTCTGATGGAGAAATACCATGAATATGTTGAGGGACTGTACCAAATAAAACTGTCAACTTGTTAGGTTGTAAATTAATTTTTAAAACTTTAGAAATTGTAGGGAAAATAGACTTCCAAAGATGTTTTTCATAGACCAGTGGGTACGTGGAAAGATCTGCCATGGGTAGTCCTGGAGGCAGACACAACAAAGACATTCAAGAAACTCCTAAATAGGCTCACAGTAAAAGACAGATAGAATTCTCTACAGGACAAAAGCATTTGATTAATCATGACGTGGACTGAAAGGTAAACAACGTGGGCCAGAAGGCCAGCACTGTGCAGTTTTTCTCTACAACACCTAGCTCCCCATATCCAGCATAAAAGTTGACAGAAAGGAATATTGATAAGCATGAAGCTTTCTTCATGACCTTATCTACCCATGACGCCACTTTCAGTGGATTACGGACCCGTATTGCTAGATCCCTTCTCCAATCTCTAATGGCCACCTTAACTGGAAATGGGTGTCCAAAGCAGAGGCTCAGGCATCTGCAGAAAGAGAAACCATTTAGTGACGGGGCTTGGGGCCCGGGACTTGCGCTGACAGGAATAATGTTGTGTGGTGCCCAGTGTTATTACCGTACTGTACTAACGAATCACGCCCAAGCAAGAGTTACTAAATCGTGAGATCTGATCTTTCTGTCACAACAATGACCTCACTCTACTCCGGAAATAATGCTTACTGCTCTGGGTTTCTGTTCTGTTGGCCATGATCTGCATTTAATTGTTAACAAGAGCCACTTAGTGGTGCATTTTTCATTTTGGCATATTGTAAGCAAAGATGTCTTTTTTTCCCCCCAGAATTCTGTTCAGGGTTAGATGGCATTGATCAATTTCATTTCTTTCCTCTTCCGCAGTTACGGTTGAACAGCATAAAGAAACTGTCCACAATTGCGTTGGCCTTGGGGGTCGAGCGTACCCGGAGTGAGCTGCTCCCGTTTCTGACTGGTAGGTACAAAGCTGCGCGTGGTTTGGGCTGCCTCGGTTTGAACAATCAGTCGCCTTACCGCTGATTTCTCGTCTCGGTGCAGACACCATTTACGATGAAGACGAGGTGCTGCTGGCGTTAGCGGAGCAGCTAGGGAGCTTCACGGTGCTCGTTGGCGGACCGGAGTACGTTCACTGTTTGCTGGTAAGAGCGGGCGTACATTTACGAAGCACTGTACAGGACGGTCACGCGGTTAATGCCATCGAAGCGGAGTTACTGTCTTAATAAAGGTTCATTTATTAGGATGAGAGGGGATCTGATTGAGACATATAAGATTATAAGGGATTGGACACGCTGGAGGCAGGAAGCATGTTCCCGCTGATGGGTGAGTCCAGAACTAGAGGCCACAGTTTAAGAATAAGGGGTAGGCCATTTAGAACGGAGTTGATGAAAAACTTTTTCACCCAGAGAGTTGTGGATCTGTGGAACGCTCTGCCCCAGAAGGCAGTGGAGGCCAATTCTCTGGATGCATTCAAGAGAGAGTTAGATAGAGCTCTTACAGATAGCGGGGTCAAGGGATATGGGGAGAGGGCAGGAACGGGGTACTGATTGTGGATGATCAGCCATGATCACAGTGAATGGCAGTGCTGGCTAGAAGGGCCGAATGGCCTACACCTGCACCTACTGTCTATTGTCTAATGGCATGTTGGCCTTCATAACAAGGGGAGTTGAGTTTCGGAGCAAAGAGGTCCTTCTGCAGCTGTACAGGGCCCTGGTGAGACCACACCTGGAGTATTGTGTGCAGTTTTGGTCTCCAAATTTGAGGAAGGACGTCCTTGCCATTGAGGGAGTGCAGCGTAGGTTCACAAGGTTAATTCCCGGAATGGCGGGACTGTCATATGTTGAAAGATTGGAGTGACTGGGCTTGTATACACTGGAATTTAGAAGGATGAGAGGGGATCTGATTGAGACATACAAGATTATTAAGGGATTGGACACGCTGGAGGCAGGAAACATGTTCCCGATGTTGGGAGGAGTCCAGAACCAGAGGCCACAGTTTAAGAATAAGGGGTAGGCCATTTAGAACGGAGATGCGGAAAAACTTTTTCACCCAGAGAGTGGTGGATCTGTGGAATGCTCTGCCCCAGAAGGCAGTGGAGGCCAGTTCTCTGGATGCTTTCAAGAGAGAGTTAGATAGAGCTCTTATAGATAGCGGGGTCAAGGGATATGAGGAGAAGGTCACAACTCTTATCACAGCGTACACTTTTAAAATTATAGGCCATAAGAGAAAAGGAACAGTCTGGTCCATCATTTTCATCATGGCCAATCAATTTTCCCCTCTCAGCCCCCGTCTCCTGATTTCTCCCCGTATCCCGTCATGCCCTGGCCAATCAAGAACCTGTCAACTTCTGCCTTAAATTGACTCGGCCTCCACAATCACCTGTGGCAACGAATTCCACAGACTTGCCAACCTCTGGTTAAAGGAATTCCTCGTCATTTCTGTCTAAATGGATGTCCTGCTCTATTCTGAGGCTGTGCCCTCTGGTCCTAGACTCCCCCCACTATAGGAAACATCCTCTCCACATCCACTCTATCTGTGTCGTCTGGTCCTAGACTCCCCCACTATAGGAAACATCCTCTCCACACCCACTCTATCTGTGTCCTCTGGTCCTAGACTCCCCCACTATAGGAAACATCCTCTCCACACCTTCTCTATCTGTGTCCTCTGGTCCTAGACTCCCCCACTATAGGAAACATCCTCTCCACACCCACTCTATATGTGTCCTCTGGTCCCAGACTCCCCCACTATAGGAAACATCCTCTCCACACCCACTCTATCTGTGTCCTCTGGTCCTAGACTCCCCCACTATAGGAAACATCCTCTCCACACCCACTCTATCTGTGTCCTCTGGTCCTAGACTCCCCCACTATAGGAAACATCCTCTCCACACCCACTCTATCTGTGTCCTCTGGTCCTAGACTCCCCCACTATAGGAAACATCCTCTCCACACCCACTCTATCTGTGTCCTCTGGTCCTAGACTCCCTCACTATAGGAAACATCCTCTCCACACCCACTCTATCTGTGTCGTGTGGTCCTAGACTCCCCCACTATAGGAAACATCCTCTCCACATCCACTCTATCTGTGCCCTCTGGTCCTAGACTCCCCCCACTATAGGAAACATCCTCTCCACATCCACTCTATCTGTGTCGTCTGGTCCTAGACTCCCCCACTATAGGAAACATCCTGTCCACATCCACTCTATCTGTGTCCTCTGGTCCTAGACTTCCCCCACTATAGGAAATATCCTCTCCACATCCACTCTGTGTCCTCTGGTCCTAGACTCCCCCACTATAGGAAACATCCTCTCCACACCCGCTCTATCTGTGTCCTCTGGTCCCAGACTCCCCCACTATAGGAAACATCCTCTCCACGCCCACTCTATCTGTGTCCTATGGTCCTAGACTCCCCCACTATAGGAAACATCCTCTCCACATCCACTCTATCTGTGTCGTCTGGTCCTAGACTCCCCCACTATAGGAAACATCCTCTCCACACCCACTCTATCTGTGTCCTCTGGTTCTAGACTCCCCCACTATAGGAAATATCCTCTCCACATCCACTCTGTGTCCTCTGGTCCTAGACTCCCCCACTATAGGAAACATCCTCTCCACGCCCACTCTATCTGTGTCCTATGGTCCTAGACTCCCCCACTATAGGAAACATCCTCTCCACACCCGCCCTATCTGTGCCCTCTGGTCCTAGACCCCCCCCCCCACTATAGGAAACATCCTCTCCACACCCACTCTATCTGTGCCCTCTGGCCCTAGACTCCCCCAATGTAGGAAACATCCTCTCCACATCCACTCTATCTGTGTCCTCTGGTACTAGACTCCCCCACCATAGGAAACATCCTCTCCATATCCACTCTATCTGTGTCCTCTGGTCCTAGACTCCCCCACTATAGGAAACATCCTCTCCACATCCACTCTATCTGTGCCCTCTGGTCCCAAACTCCCCCACTATAGGAAACATCCTCTCCACATCCACTCTATCCGTGTCCTCTGGTCCTAGACTCCCCCACTATAGGAAACATCCTCTCCACATCCACTCTATCTGTGTCCTCTGGTCCTAGACTCCCCCACTATAGGAAACATCCTCTCCACATCCACTCTATCTGTGTCCTCTGGTCCTAGACTCTCCCACTATAGGAAACATCCTCTCCACATCCACTCTATCTGTGTCCTCTGGTCCTAGACTCCCCCACTATAGGAAACATCCTCTCCACACCCACTCTATCTGTGTCCTCTGGTCCTAGACTCCCCCACTATAGGAAACATCCTCTCCACACCCACTCTATCTGTGTCCTCTGGTCCTAGACTCCCCCACTATAGGAAACATCCTCTCCACACCCACTCTATCTGTGTCCTCTGGTCCTAGACTCCCTCACTATAGGAAACATCCTCTCCACACCCACTCTATCTGTGTCGTGTGGTCCTAGACTCCCCCACTATAGGAAACATCCTCTCCACATCCACTCTATCTGTGCCCTCTGGTCCTAGACTCCCCCCACTATAGGAAACATCCTCTCCACATCCACTCTATTCAGACCTTTCAACATTTGATAGGTTTCAATGAGGTCTCTTCTCATTCTTCTGAACTCCAGTGAGTACAGGCCCAGAGCCATCAAACACTCCTCACGCGACAAGCCTTTCATTCTCAGAATTATTTAAACTCCTTTAAACCCTTTCCACTGTCATCACACTCTTTCTTCGATGAGGAGCCCAAAGCTCCTCACAGAACTCTTAAGTGAGGCCTCACCAATACCTGATAAAGCCTTAACATTACATCCCTGCTTTTATCTTCCAGTCCTCTCCTAATGAATGCTAACATTGCATTTGCCTTCCTCGGCCTGTGAGCTAACCTTTAGTGAATGCTGCACGAGGACTCCCAAGTCCCTCTGCACCCCGGATTCTTGAATCTTCTCCCGATTTAGAAAGTAGTTTACGCTTTTGTTTCTTCTAACAATGTGGACGACCATGAGCTTCCCTCAGATTTTGGCAAAACTGTTATGACAGGTAGCTTCATGTTTATTTGCATATTGAAATCTCATTTAAAAGGAAAAGATTTGGGATAGGGGAAAAATATTTTTAAAAATTAAGTAAATAAGTACATAGGGATTGGATAATTATGTTTGGGGGTAGGAGCGAACATGAACAAGTTAGGATATAAAATCCTACAATGGTAGTCACATAGGGTTACATATAATATTTGGGACCAGAAGTAATGGTTCAGAAGAGATACAAGGAGATTATTATTAATCTTCTATTATTACTATTTTTCTTAATTATTGTCATTGCTTAGTCTGATAGGGTGGATTTACAACTGCACATAATTATCTATTTAAGTGCCTTATTTTCATATTATCTCAATGTGTACTTATGAATGTGTAAAAAATTACAGATAAAATTAAATTTTAAAAAATTTTTAAAAAAGAAATCTCATTTAACCTCATCTTTTAAATTTGAGCGAACTTGGCGACCTTTCATTCAATATTTTCGTATGATCTAACTTTTCTTTCTTACTTTTTCAGTTAATTTTTTTCCTTCTCCGTGAAGTTTTAGATTTGACCAGAAGGATTTTTCCCTTTTTTAAAAAAAAATTCTACCCTCGAAATGGACTGTCCAGTCCCCTTTTTTTTGTTCTAGGTTAGTTTAGTGGGGTTTTTTTCTCTGTCAATAATAGAAATTTTTGAGTCTTTTTTTTTCTCTCTATGGATTGCTAAGAGGAGTTGTTTTTTTCTTTTTATTAGCTTAATGCTATATATGAATTTGCCAGTGTATATTCCTTTCTGTGTACTTTTATTGAAATATGTATTTGAGATAACTTCTCTGACTTGTTTTTATCCTTAAATAAAAATAGATTGAAAATGAAATGGAAAACCTCACAGGATTAACAATTATTGGTTCTTAATTTGAAGACGGAATAGTAATTGCTGATAATTAGGAATGTGTCGGTGTAATTTCCATTTATTTAATATTAGTGCAGTGGTTTCTGGTTAGGAACCTTGGGAATTTCTGTCATTGAGAAAATACGTGCTTGGATTTACAGTTTGATGGGTCTCGTCCTGCAGCACGGTTCTATATTGTCCTGCCTTTAAATGTTTTTGTCTCTCCTTCTCTTTCATTCCTAATTCTCAGCAGTTTAATAATCGTGTTTTTTTTTTAAGAAGTAGAGTAAAAATGAGCATGCGTTTCAGTCTAATTCTTTCCCACTAATCAGCCTCCCTTGGAGAGCCTCGCGACGGTGGAGGAAACGGTGGTACGGGATAAAGCGGTCGATTCCCTGCGGGCCATCTCCCACGAGCACTCTCCTGCGGACCTAGAAGTCCACTTTGTGCCGCTGGTCAAGCGCCTGGCTTGTGGCGACTGGTTCACATCCAGGACTTCGGCATGCGGTCTTTTCAGTGTCTGCTACCCTCGGGTTTCCAGCTCTGTAAAGGCCGAGCTGCGCCAGTAAGTACTTTTCTTCCCTCGGAACGCCGCAGGTGTACGGGGTAGGAGTTAGCTGGGGATGTGGCGGTATCGCCGTAGAAGATCCGCATCCTGTAGTACCGCTCACTGTGTGGGGAGGGCGATCTCCATGGACGTGGTCGTTCTTGGCAAAAGTTTTCTACAGCGTGCGTCTTTACAAGATGGGTGACCCCAGCCGCGCTCTTCAGAGATTGCCCGCCTGGCGTCGTTGGTGGCATAACCGGGTCTTGTGATCTGCCCCGGCTGCTCGTGCGGCCGTCCACCACCTGCTCCCTTAGCTTCATGTGACCCTAGATCGGGTGGGGGGTGGGGGGGTTTGCTACACCTTGCCCAAGGGTGACCTGCAGGCTAGTGGAGGGAAGGAGCGCCCTACGCCTCCTTTGGCAGGGACGTTCCTGCCACCCAATTTCAGTATGGTTTGGTTTTATTGGAGACGGAGATAACGCACTACCGCCATGGTGGACAGGGCCTTGTTTTAACTGAGAACAAACAGCTCCAAAATAGCACAAAGAATGTGGCGTTTTTGATTCTAATGACATAAACTGCAGGTTTTTAGTGAGGAAGGAGCAAAAGCCTCGGTGCTCGTCACTTACTCTCGGCTGTGTGGTTGAAGTGACCTTGTCATTTACAAAGGAGTGCCCTTTCGGAGAGTCGTGTCTTGTCAAGCCTGCTGCTGCGCTTCAGGGCGGTTTTGATTAATGTGGCGTACAGAGGATTTCACTCGTTCAAAAATGAACATGTTCAGAGGTGTTTGAGTCTTGTCGGACGAGAAGGTTGCTTTGGAAACTGTGTTTATCTGCAGTCCACAACCAGCCGCCCTGTTCTGCTCCAAGTGCAAGAGTCCCGCATCTGGGGTTCACTTCCAGCAGCTTTACTCCCTGAATTAAAGTTCTGCGTGGTGTCAATCGTGTCAACTTTCAGTAAATTGCTTCGGGAAAATAGAGGGCAGTGCGGTAGGGGAATCCTAGGCAGTCGCTAGAGTAGGTTACGTGGTCGGCACAACATGGTGGATTTTTTGGGTGGCGTGGTGGAGATGCGTCTCTTACCAAAGGAGGTTTAAGGCTCTCCTTCCCTCCGCTGGCCCGCAGGCCACCCTCGGGGCGAGTTGTAGCACCTGCTTTAGGGTCAAAAGAAGCCGTGGGAGCAGGCGGTGGGCGGCCGCACGAGCAGCCGGTGCAGATCACAAGTCCTGGTGATGCGACCCCTGACGGCAGGCAGACAATCTCTGAAGGGTATTGATAATGGGCTGGGGGGGGTCACCCGTCTCGTAAAGGCGCGCACGCTGCCCAGAAGGCGGCAGTGGCAAACCACTTGTGTAGAAAACTTTGCTAAGAGCAATCGTGGTCATGCAAAGACCGTGATCGCCCACGTCATATGACACAGCGCATAATGCTGATGGGTCTAGCAAGATATTTTAGTAGCTTCTGATTTGGAAACATTAATTGAAAAGATGTCAATTTTTAGTTCTTGCATTTCTATTTGCGAATTGTCGAGTCCTGCATCAATGGGGGGGACTACTCCCACGTGACCTCTCATTTTCTTTTTCTCTCCGTAGACATTTCCGCAGTTTGTGCTCAGACGACACACCGATGGTCCGCCGGGCGGCAGCATCAAAGTTGGGTGAATTTGCAAAGGTCCTGGAGCTGGAGTTCTTGAAAAGCGACATTATACCCCTCTTCACTTCCCTGGCTTCTGATGAGCAGGTACGTGGTTGTAGAGCAGACGCTGGTGAAGTGGAATTGAAGTGGGTGGCCGTGGGGCTGTGGCAGCGGGCCCAGAGGGAGGTGCTCGACGAAGAAGTCCCCCCCCCTCCCCCCCATCTGTGTTGGGTCCTCCAATGTCGAGGGGGGCCACGGTGGGAGCTCCAGATACAACGAATTGCCCCGAAAGGAAAGGGCCTCTTCGCCCGCAAGGACTGTTTGCAGCCCTGAACGGGCGGGTGTAGACCTTGCCTGGCTTTCGGGGAGGGCGGCGAAGAGGAATGAGTAGGCAAGGGAGCGGCGTGGAGAGCGAACGCTGAGGGGTGGGGTGTGATTAGTGGCGGGGGTCCCTTGCAGATAGCGGAGGTTTCGGATTAGCGGTAGGATTGTGTTCCGGGTGGCGGGGGCTACAGACAGTGATGCACTGGGAAGGCTTGTGAGGACAAGGGGGTGGGAATGTAGGTGACGTGGATGAGGGAAGCGTCGATTACAGTGGAAGGGAAACCCTGCTTTTGAGGAAGAAGAGACGTAGGCGTGGTGATCTTATTCCCCAATGGCTTGTCTTGCTGAAGCTGGTGCTGTAACCTTCGCTTTACGTCACGTGTATCAATTGCTTGTACTGTATCCCACACGTCATGGCAGTCTCTGAAATAATGGAGAGTACTTGGCTGTCATTCAGCTCGCTGCAGCAATTGCATGATTACCGCTTGCATTTTACCGTGTGGATGAGCTGGAGGCGGGAAGGATGAGCACAGATGGTTTGCACGTGTCAGGGCACTGAGTTGCATGCCGTTAACGCGTCTCCCTACTCAATAAGTTCACGCCACTTCCTGCTCGCAACGTTTCCGTTGTTGGCGGTCTCCGCCAGCTGTTTACCTTTGTAACCGGGGTTCACAACCCTCTTTTACGCCTTCGGCCGAGGGACCCCAGGCTGGGGGCCCCTGCTTTATAACGTCCGCAGCAGATGGAAGCGGTGCCTGTCAATCTGCCGACGGAATCACACCGTTCCAGTACTCCAGCTGGAGCTGCTCTTCCAAGTAGATGGTTCCCTCGAGGCTTTTGCCTGAAGAACGAACCGTTTAACCAGTGTGCGTCCTTTCCTATTCCACAAATATCCACGAGCAAAAGGCTTGACGCGCTCCGCGGCGTCCTCGTGCACTGAGGAGCCAGAGTCGTACAGAAACGGTACGCCGAAGGGGAGCTGGGATAGACGCTTCGACCCTCAGCTAGCTTCTGGTCAGCGGTTGGACGTGGGGTCCCTGGCGTTGAGCAAGCTTCCCTTCCGATTACTGCCCAGTGACTCCCCGAAATAAACCCCCACATCTGTAGCCAAGGAGATGTTCACACTTGCCCCAGGTCCAAACCCTGCCAGTGATGGCTAGCGTAGCGAACCAAGGATGCAGTGTTCACGCTTTATAAGGGCTTCAACTGGGGATATTGAGGGCGGCTTCGGGCCCCTCATCTCACAAAGGGTGTGCCGAGACTGGAGAGGGGTCAAAGGAGGGTCACGAAAGTGATTCCAGGCTTGTCATATGAGGAGTGTTTGATGGCTCCGTGGCTGTGCGCACTGGAATTCAGAAGGATGAGGGGGAGGATCTCATTGTAACCTATCAAATACCGAAATAGAGTGGATACGGGGAGGACGTTTTCTAAGACCAGAGGAACCAATCTCAGAATAGAGGTTTGTCCATTCAGAATGGAGATGAGGAAGGGTTTCTTTAGCCAGAGAACCTGTGGAATCCATCGTCGGGTATATTCAGGGCAGAGAGGTTGATAGATTCTTGATTAGTCAGGGCATGAGAAATGACCTGATAGAGGTGTACGAGATGACGAGAGGCATTGATTGTGTGGATAGCCAGAGGCTTTTTCCCAGGGCTGAAATGGCTGACGTGAGGGGGCGTAGTTTTAACGTGCTTAGAAGTAGGTACAAGGGGTAAGTTTTTCACACAGGGAGTGGTGGGTGTGTGGAATGCACTGACAGCGAAGATGGCAGAGACGGATATGGTAGGGTTTTTTAAGAGAGGTGAGTACATGGAGCTTAGAAAAATAGAGGGCTATGCGGTAGGGAAATTCTAGGCAGTTTCTCAAGTGGGTTACTTGGTCGGCACAGCTTTTGGCCTGTAATGTGTTTCTACGAAGGGATACGGGGAGAAGGCAGGAGATTGGGCTGAGGGGGAAATGGATCAGCCATGATGAAATGGCGGGGCAGACTCGATGGGCCAAATGGCCTGATTCAGCTCCTATATCCTGTGGTGAAAAGTGACCACTTGGGTGATTAGCTTGGAGGTTCAGTTGTACTCAGCAGCAGAGTGGTGCTTCAAGAGCAGGAGAAAGAAAATTGGGTCATCAATAAATTTTTGCTCTGTTGTGACATTTGCTAATATACTAATCCAAGGAATGCTTCCATCAAAGGTGTTTTTGCATGGCGATACACTCCAAATCCCCATTACAGTACTTGTATCCTGGGAAGATTCCAGCACACATCACCAAGTAGCGAAACCTGTTGCTACTTTCTTGGTGATCATCATATCATATCATCTGGGGAAACAATTGTTATATTGTCAGAATTTATTTTTATAACTTTTTTTTGATGAGATTAATTCTTCCTGATGTTAACTTCAGTAAATTAATTTTGTTTATTTTAAAAATTAAGAACCAGCTCAAACCCGGTTTGAACATCTCTTTCGCAGGATTCGGTGAGGCTGTTGGCGGTTGAGGCTTGTGTGAGCATAGCCCAGCTGTTGCCCCAGGAGGACCTGGAAGCATTGGTGATGCCCACCCTCCGGCAGGCAGTGGAGGATAAATCCTGGCGTGTCCGTTACATGGTGGCTGACAAATTTTCTGAAGTATGTGTTCATTGCTAAAGCACAAAGTGTGACGATGCGGTGCATTTACATTTTAAAACTGGTCTTTAAAGTTTTTCTGTTCCAGCTCGAATCCCTTCTGATGCTGTCAGAAGTGATGAAAACATGATTAGTTCCTCTAAGGCAACACGAGTGAATCTGCAGATGCTGGAAATAAATAAAAACACAAGATGCTGGCAGAACTCGGCAGGCCAGACAGCATCTATGGGAGGAGGTAGTGACGACGTTTCGGGCCGAAACCCTTCATCAGGAGTGAAGTAACGTGGGATGGTGGAGGGGGGATAAGAAGTGGGGGGAGGGATGGAGTAGAGAGCTGGGAAGTGATAGGCTGGGGGAAGGTGGAGAATTATGGGAAATAAAAGAGAAAGAAAGGTAGGGCTGGGGGGAGATTATAGTGAGGGGGGAAAAACAGAGAGAAAGAACCAGACTAAAATTATAGATAGGGATGGGGTGGGGGGGGGGCAAGGGGGTCAACGGAGGTCTGTGAGTTGAATGTTCAAGCCGGCAGGTAGGAGGCTACCTAGGCGGGAGATAAGGTAGATACGTCTGTCTGACTCCCACTCCCACTCCGACATGTCTGTCCATGGCCTCCTCTACCATCAAGATGAGCCCACACGCAGGTCGATGGAGCAATACCTTATCTCCCCCCTAGGTAGCCTCCTTCCTGCTGGCATGAACATTCAACTCACAGACCTCCGTTGATACCCCTGACCCCCCACCCTTACCCCATCCCTATCTATTATTTTAGTCTGGTTCTCTTTCTCTCTCTTTCCCCCCTCACTGTAATCTCCCCCCAGCCCTACCTTTCTTTCTCTTTTATTTCCCATAGTTCTCCACCTTCCCCCCCCCCAGCCCATTTCCCTCCAGCCTATCACTTCCCAGCTCTCTACTTCATCCCTCCCCCCACTTCTTATCCCCCTCTCGACCATCCCACGTTACTTCACTCCTGATGAAGGGTTTCGGCCCGAAACGTCGTCACTACCTCCCCTCCCATAGATGCTGTCTGGCCTGCTGAGTTCTGCCAGCATTTTGTGTTTTTATTTAGTTCCTCTAATATAGTTTAAAAAATCATTAAATCAAGCACCTGCTTATTTTTAATATAAAAAGCTGTTTGACTGACATGCCAAAAGGTGCTGAGATTTTTTCCCCCAGATTCATTTAATTAGCCTGTTTTTAAACATGGATCTGAAATGGAACAAAGTTGGTGGTCTGAACTGAGCTCAGATCTTTTTCAGTGTATCCGAAGGGTGATCCTGTGACAGGGGTGTCGAGCAAACTTGTTGGCAGGGTGCCGGGGATCCTGCACGTGCACAGGTTGATGACGCTGATCATTTTTTTTTGCTTTTGACTGGAGGAAGTTAAGGGGAACTTCAGTTCTGTTTAAGAATGAGCCGAAAGGTCAAAAAGCTTAAATGTCAGCTTTAAACAAATTTTCAAGAAAAGCCTGAGGAGTAATGGGACTAAAAGGATACAATCACATGGGGGGCTTTCGCTTCTGCTTTCCTTTGGTTGTCGAGACGTACCCCTGTACAAACCTCCGCCTTCCTCTCCCCGGCATCGATAATATCACAGCCGCTTCACGCACTCGTGCGGAGCACAGAATTCTCATCAGCTTTGCCACCAACTTTTACCCTGCCTACGGAGTTATCTGGCTTTACTCTAAATTCACCGATTTATTCCGATTTATCCTGCCCACGGAGTTATCTGGCTTTACTCTAAATTCACCGATTTATTCCGATTTATCCTACCCACGGAGTTATCTGGCTTTACTCTAAATTCACCGATTTATCCTGCCTACGGAGTTATCTGGCTTTACTCTAAATTCACCGATTTATTCCGATTTATCCTGCCTACGGAGTTATCTGGCTTTACTCTAAATTCACGGATTTATTCTGACAGTTCGCTTCGTTTTCTGAATCTCCCAACAAAGAAATGACTAAAATTCCGGTCCCACCCCAAGTATCGAGATTAAATCCTCCTGTTCTGTGCGAATGTAAAGTCTGCACAGAAGCAGCTGGTTTATATGTGGATACATTATCAAGGGTACATCATCACAGCTGTTTTACCTGGGTAACACTGAAGAACGCTGCTTCCATTTTATTTTAAATGGACACCATTTATCTAACCATTCCCTTTTCCTCCCCTCTTCCTTTACCAGAGCATGAGGTATCCAGTCATCGATAAGCATCTGAACACAACCATATAACAATCACAGCACGGAAACAGGCCATCTCGGCCCTTCTAGTCCGTGCCGAACGCTTACTCTCACCTAGTCCCGCCGACCCGCACTCAGCCCATAACCCTCCATTCCTTTCCTGTCCGTATACCTATCCAATTTTACTTTAAATGACAATACCGAACCTGCCTCTACCACTTCTACTGGAAGCTCATTCCACACAGCTACCACTCTCTGAGTAAGGAAGTTCCCCCTCGTGTTACCCCTAAACTTTTGCCCCCTAACTCTCAACTCATGTCCTCTTGTTTGAATCTCCCCTACTCTCAATGGAAAAGGCTTAACCACGTCAACTCTATCTATCCCCCTCATAATTTTAAATACCTCTATCAAGTCCCCCCTCAACCTTCTACGCTGCAAAGAATAAAGACCTAACTAACTTATTCAGCCTTTCCCTGTAACTTACGGCAACATCTCTCCGGGTTTCTTTCCTCTAATAGTGGCCTGTGCTTTAAGCTTTCGTGAAGGTCTCAATAGATAAGATACTAGATTTGAGTTCGGCATCCAGATCAAATGTTCGTTCGTTTATTCGTTATGTGCCATGTCATATGACGTGGGCGATCACTGTCTTTCCGTGTCCATGATTGTTCTTGGCAGATTTTTTTCTACAGAAGCGGCTTGCCATTATCCCCTTCTGGGCAGTGTCTTTAAAAGTTGGGTGACCCCCAGCTCTTCAGAGAATGTCTGCCTTGCGTCAGCGGTCACATAACCAGGACCTGTGATAAGCTACTCATACGAGCATCCATAACCTTACCCCATGGCTTCACGTGACCCTGATCTTGGGGGGGGGGTGGTGAACGGGGCGGGGGAGAGGGCTAAGCAGGTGCTACACCTTGCCCAAGGGTGACCTGCAGGCTAGCGGAGGGATGGAGCGCCTCACACCTCTCTTGGTATAGATGCTTGTCTTTATAAGAGAACTAACCCATGTTCAAAAATAAGCTCTGCGTAAGGTAACAGGCACAAAACGCTGGAGGAGCTCAGCAGGTCAGGCTGCATCTATGGAAATGAATAAACAGTCAATGTGTTGGGCTGAGACCTTTCATCAGGACAGGAAAGGAAGGGGGAATATACCAGGGCAAGATAAAGGTTCCCAGAGCACTCGTGAAATTGACACCAACCCATTATTGGAAAACAATTGCATTTATAATGGCATAGAGTTTATTGTAATGTTCTGCTGTCATTGCTAATGACAGACTTTAAAAAAAGGCACTTTCTAGGCTCAAGACCACATATAAACTAATCTTGTAGCTAAAGTCTAGTTCAGATTTTCAATTTTGAAGTTCAAAGTAAAATTTATTTTCAGAGAACATACACGTCACCACACACAGCGAGATTCATTTTCCTGCGGGCAGACTCAGCAAATCTATAGAATAGTAACTGTAAACAGGATCAGTGAAAGATCAGGTACAAATGCAAATAAAAATAAATAGCAATAAATAACGAGCATGAAATAACAAGATAAAGAATATTAAAGTAAGATCATTCATTGGTTGTGGGAGCATCGCAATCGAATAAGTGTAGTTATCCCCTGTTGTTCAAGAGCCTGATGCTTGAGGGGCAATAACTGTTCCTGAACCTGGTGGTGTGGGTCCTGAGGCTGCTGTACCTCCTTCCTGATGATTGAGGGGTAATAACTGTCCCTGAACCTGGTGGTGTGGGTCCTGAGGCTCCTGTACCTCCTTCCTGATGGTTGAGGGGTAATAATTGTTCCTGAACCTGGAGGTGTGGGCCCTGAGGCTCCCGCAGCTCCTTCCTGATGGTTGAGGGGTAATAACTGTCCCTGAACCTGGTGGTGTGGGTCCTGAGACTCCTGTACCTCCTTCCTGATGGTCGAGGGGTAATAACTGTCCCTGAACCTGGTGGTGTGGGTCCTGAGGCTCCTGTACCTCCTTCCTGATGGTTGAGGGGTGATAACTGTTCCTGAACCTGGTGGTGTGGGTCCTGAGGCTCCTGTACCTCCTTCCTGATGGTTGAGGGGTAATAACTGTTCCTGAACCTGGTGGTGTGGGTCCTGAGGCTCCTGTACCTCCTTCCTGATGGTTGAGGGGTGATAACTGTCCCTGAACCTGGTGGTGTGGGTCCTGAGGCTCCTGTACCTCCTTCCTGATGGTTGAGGGGTGATAACTGTCCCTGAACCGGGTGGTGTGGGTCCTGAGGCTCCTGTAACTCCTTCCTGATGGTTGAGGGGTGATAACTGTCCCTGAACCTGGTGGTGTGGGCCCTGAGGCTCCTGTACCTCCTTCCTGATGGTTGAGGGGTGATAACTGTCCCTGAACCTGGTGGTGTGGGCCCTGAGGCTCCTGTACCTCCTTCCTGATGGTTGAGGGGTGATAACTGTCCCTGAACCTGGTGGTGTGGGCCCTGAGGCTCCTGTACCTCCTTCCTGATAGTTGAGGGGTGATAACTGTCCCTGAACCTGGTGCTGTGGGCCCTGAGGCTCCTGTACCTCCTTCCTGATAGTTGAGGGGTGATAACTGTCCTTGAACCTGGTGCTGTGGGCCCTGAGGCTCCTGTACCTCCTTCCGATGGCAGCAGTGAGAAGGGAGTGTGGAACAGAAAGATGGTATTGTCTTTGTGATTCCTCTGTTCACGTGCTAATGCGCAGATTGCTGCTGATGAATCCGTCTCTATCTTTGTTACTCATTCATCTTCTCTTGCCTTTAAAGCTTCAGAAGGCCGTGGGTCCTGAAATTACGGAGAACGATCTGGTTCCCCGCTTTCCAAAACCTGTTGAAGGATTGTGAGGCTGAAGTGCGGGCAGCTGGTGCCAACAAAGTGAAAGGTTGGTTGGGAATTCCCGTTCTCGTCTTTCCCATCCGGTTTGGGATGTCGTTGGTGAAGCGCGGTGAAGACTCGCTGGCGGCGTAAACAGCTATCGGTTACTTTATTAATAGACTCTTGTTGTGGGCAATCTGTGCCTGGAACTCCCCTAGCGGAGGTGAGCCTTTGACCCAGCTGTACCACCTGGCGTTTTGCCGTGCAGTCCTGAACGTTACCTGCTTTTGCTTTTCTTGTCTGCACAGTTTGTCAAGTTTTTTTTTCCCTGCACGTTGTGT
This sequence comes from Hemitrygon akajei, assembly GCF_048418815.1. Lineage (NCBI taxonomy): Eukaryota > Metazoa > Chordata > Chondrichthyes > Myliobatiformes > Dasyatidae > Hemitrygon > Hemitrygon akajei. The sequence continues at coordinate 51,137,547 of NC_133149.1, forward strand.
GATTGGCGGTCTTGTTCTAACGGGCTCTGTTGGGTTTCTTTGCTTTGTGGCCGCCCGTGAGGAGAGAAATGTCAGGGTCGCGTACGGTACGCGTGGTGGTTGCCCATCTTGTCCGACGGCGACAGGAAGCCCGTGCGGGAGAGTTTTTTTTAAAGCCTTCACGCTGGGGCAGTTCCACTCTCTTAGCCTCAGAAGTCCGGGCCCAGTGGACGAGCACCAGAAGAAGCTGGTGACCAGGACGTCTTCCGTGCCCCTCGCTCTGCGCCGTTGGGTCTCACCCGCCCAGTCCGCTGAGGCTGACTTTGCGTGCTCGGACTGCTGCGTGTCCCGGTCTCACTGGAGTATGAGACTGCTGTCACGTGCAAGCAGCTGCTTGCAGGTGAGAGACGAGTGTCGTGTGTCCGGTGGGGTGGGGGGCAAAGCTGATTGAGCTGCCCCGGGATGGACGCGACACACCCCTCCAACCAGAGGTGCTTCCCCCTTCCCTGGACACCCCTGAACTTTGAACTCCTGTGAAAGATGCAAACAAGTTTGAAAGAACGCAGAGAGAGTTTACGAGGATGTTGCCGGGTCTGGGGGGCCTGAGTCACAGGGAAAGATTGAACAGGTTAGGACTGTATTTGGAATGCAGAAGATTGAGAGGAGATTTGATGGAGGTACTATACTATGGGGAGGGGGGTGTATAGCTGGGGTAAATGCAAGCAGGTTTTTCCCCCCACTGAGGTTGGGTAGGACTCCAACCAGAGGTGGTGGGTTAAAGGTGAAAGGTGAGGAGTTTTAGGGGGAACATGGGGAGAAACTTCTTCACACAGGGGGTCGTGAGAGTGGAACGAGCTGCCTGCTCAAGTGGTCTGTGCGGTTTCGATTTCAGTGTTTGGATAGGTACACAGGTACGAGGGATATGGGGGGGGGGGGGCAGTTATGGTCCCGGTGCAGGCCAGTTTGAATTGTTCAGCATGGACTAGAGGGGCCAAAGGGCCTTTTCTGCCACACTATTTAATGTCGTGCCACACATCGAGGGACTGCCAGGTGATACTTCTCCGAGCGAGGACAGCATGCCTCCCCTCCTGATCTGATCTCAGAGCCCGGTAACAGCAGACGGCCACTTGACTTGGTGTTTCGGTAGTGGCTGTTCCTTGCACTCCGGTGCTCGTGAAGAGCCTTGGAAGGTTGCGAAATTGTGAAGGAGAGTGAATGGTGCCTCTTTAAGTTTGTATCACCTGCTGCCTGACCCGAGGCCTCCGTTGGTCGGGGTCGACCATGGATGTTACGGGCAGCTGTCTGCATGATACACGAGCCAGCGCGGTACGATACGGAGAGCGTGCTGCTGCTGTCCACGTAGCGGGCCCCCCCCTCTCCACGCAGCCGATGAACCCAAAGGAACGGCGGAGACCGATGACGGTTTGGTACCAGGAGTTGCCGGTCAGCGTCGAACTCGACGTCGGACTGCCTCAGGGACTCCAGCTCCGGATTCCCCCCCCTCGGGGGTTCACTCCCGTGAGCGGGTACGGCTGCAAGGCAGCGGAAGTTTGAAGTCAGGAGTTTTCCTTCCAGATGAGCTGCCAACGATCCCCGTCTGCCCGAAGTGACTGGGTTTTAAAGTGTCAGTGACCTACCTTCTCCTGTCAGTAAGGCACACGCAAAGGCCAGGAGCTGGACTTGGTTGCGAGAGGCTGTTTGAGGTGCTTGCCACCGGGTTCCTGCGTTTAAACTGCAGTGGGAGCTTGTCCCCATTACTGCCCCCCGTTTGTGAGAACCTTAGGGAATCATTGACTGCCCAACAAGCTGCATCTTTTTTCGTGTACGTGTCTCTCGATCGGATCTTTTGTTGAAGAAATTGGGTTGGATGTCAGGCCACCCAGACACGCCACTGTCCACCGATTGCGTCTGCAGCAGCACGTCATCACAGAGATGGCGAAAGAGAGATGAACTAGAACTAGAAACCAGAACACGTCATAAACCTGAATTTGAGTCCAGATCTGCAATCTGTGTCGATTTAAAGCAGGCTCAGGTACCGTCGGCTGACAGCATCGAGGAAGAGAGAGAGAGGTTCACTCGAGGTCGAGGACCTTCCCTGGGGAACAGCCAGCGAGAGGCTGAAGTGCCCAATGAGCCCGAAATCGAGTCGCCAGATTGGAGATAACGGGCTCGGAAGTAAAACGAAGATGCGAAAGGGATCGCCCCGCGAACCGTCTTTGGTAGTGTTGTTCACTGCCGCCAGCTGCAGCGGGTGGATTCCCTGCTTCCGAGTCAGCAAGCTGGCAGACAAACATCCAACTCTGCAATCTGCGTCGATCTAAAGCAGGCTCAGGTACCCAGGCGGTTTCCGCCCCATCCGCAAAATCTGGCTCCAGTCGCGCGTTTTGAGAAAAGGGTGCATGGGTCGTGTTTGGCCTTTCAGATTGTGGTGGTTTAGTCATGGGTCGTGTTTGGCCTTTCGGATTGCGGTGGTTTAGTCATGGGTCGTGTTTGGCCTTTCGGATTGTGGTGGTTTAGTCATGGGTCGTGTTTGGCCTTTCGGATTGTGGTGGTTTAGTCATGGATCGTGTTTGGCCTTTCAGATTGCGGTGGTTTAGTCATGGGTCGTGTTTGGCCTTTCAGATTGCGGTGGTTTAGTCATGGGTCGTGTTTGGCCTTTCAGATTGCGGTGGTTTAGTCATGGGTCGTGTTTGGCCTTTCAGATTGTGGTGGTTTAGTCATGGGTCGTGTTTGGCCTTTCAGATTGCGGTGGTTTAGTCATGGGTCGTGTTTGGCCTTTCAGATTGCGGTGGTTTAGTCATGGATCGTGTTTGGCCTTTCAGATTGCGGTGGTTTAGTCATGGGTCGTGTTTGGCCTTTCAGATTGCGGTGGTTTAGTCATGGGTCGTGTTTGGCCTTTCAGATTGTGGTGGTTTAGTCATGGATCGTGCCTTCACTTGAAGTGGAGCTGGCCGGGATAAGTATCGCAGCGTCGGTCGTCTTGGCCTGGCCAGATTCCGTAAATCAAACGTTTCAAGTAGGTTGTGATGTGCCTGCCAAAGTTCTGTGCCAGTCATCTTCAATAGCTGGTACATTGATGCCAACTCACTGAGTCAATCTGCACCAGAACAACTTGGCCGACACTATGGAGGAGGAGTGGGCCAGTTTGATACCTCTGAACATCTGTTTATTAAGATTCCAGCGCGGAATAGGCCCGTCCAGCCCTCCGATCCGCCCCTTGCCCGATTCAATCCTAGCCTGACCACGGGACACCGACCAGTTAACCCACCAACGGGAACGGGGGATGAAGTGAGCACGCGAAGGACAGAACCTGGGCCGTCTGGACCTCGATGCTCACTCTGTAGGTGCCAGCCTCGCTTTTCCTCGTGCGACTTAAATTGTGCTTCAGAACGTATGTTTTCTCTTGCCACTTGTCTCCTGAAAAGAGACAAATATGTCGGCAGGTGCTGTTCAGCCGTTGCTTAATCTGTTAAACTTTTACTGATTTGTCATCGTGTGGTGAGAGTGTGGAACGAGCTACCAGCACCAGTGGTGCACGCAAGCTCGATTTCAACGTTTCAGAGAAGCTTGGGATGGAAGTTTCGAGGGCTCTGGTCCAGATGCAGGTCGATGGGAGTGGGCAATTTTAATGGATCGGCACAGAATAGATGGGCTGAAGGGCCTGTTTCTGTGCCGTACCTTTCTTTGACTCCGGTGTTTTGTTTGAGAACAACTCTTTTAACATGCAGTACTCTATCTTTTGCAGATTTTTGTGAAAACTTGCCAGCAGATTGCAGGGAGACGGTCATAATGAGTCACATCTTGCCGTATGTTAAGGTAAATATGCCTCTCTCACATTCTTGGCTGGTTGTACGGTCTGTCTAAAATTAACGTAGCAACCCATCTCACTCACTTCGGGGGGGGGGAAGAAGTCCCTCAGTGTCTCGGGTGGGCCTGAAACGAGGATTCGGGAGCCTCTTAATCCAGCTCAATATCCAAAAGCACTAGTCACATCTCGACCCCTCTCCCTCCCTCCCCAAGCACTAGTCACATCTCGCCCCCTCTCTCTCCCTCCCCAAGCACTAGTCACATCTCGCCCCCTCTCCCTCCCTCCCCAAGCACTAGTCACATCTCGCCCCCTCTCCCTCCCTCCCCAAGCACTAGTCACATCTCGCCCCCTCTCCCTCCCTCCCCAAGCACTAGTCACATCTCGCCCCCTCTCCCTCCCTCCCCAAGCACTAGTCACATCTCGCCCCCTCTCCCTCCCTCCCCAAGCACTAGTCACATCTCGCCCCCTCTCCCTCCCTCCCCAAGCACTAGTCACATCTTGCCCCCTCTCCCGCCCTCCCCTGAACTTGAAATAAAAAAGACTTCAGTCTGATTAACCTGAAATAATGATTGTTGTCTCCTCTCACGCCGTGAAAGGATCGATACCTGTCTCTCCCCCCCCCCCCCCCCATGGGATGTCGAAATGTTGGAGAGAGCAGTTAGTTTTTGATGGAGGTAGACCATGGTCTCTCGTTGCTGTTGCTGGCGTGCTGGGTGGTGGGGATGATGGTGCTTCGTAAGTGTGTGGGGTGTGGAGGATTGACGCTGCTTGGGTGTGGGAGGGAGCCTTTGGGACTCTGCATTTTTTCTGTCATTCATTATTTGGGATTTCTGTTTTCGAGGACGTCTGTGAAGAGTAAGAATTGCAGATTGTGTATTCTCTGATACTAAGTGGAGCCGTTGAGCAAACACATTCCTGAAGCCACCTTACAGCGCTGCTCTGGTTTTGTGGTCGGTAGGAAGATACGGCACACCGGGCCGTTGACTCTGGCGTTTGCGGGGATCTGGCGGGTACAGTTCCTCCTGTTCTGAAGCTTTGGTGTCGCTCGCCGGGATCAGTGACGTCACCAAGCCCGCTGAGCTCAGCAGAGTGGAGGACTCTCGCACAAGCGCTGCTTGGTTCATAAAGAACTTCCCACTCCGATAAAGGTCGGCACGTGGCGGTTAGGAAGGCGTGCGGCACGCTTTCCTGTACCGGTCGGGGCATCGAGCTCAGGAAGTTGTGTTGCTTTTTTTTTATATAGCCGGGCCGCATCTGGGGTATTGCTTCCAGCTCTGGTTGCCCCGTTATAGCAAAGGTGTTGGGGCTTTGGAGAGAGTGCGAGAGGTCGGGCAGACCTGGGCTGGTTTCTCTGAAGTGGCGGAAGCCGAGGGGAGATCGAATAGAAAGTTATATGAGAGGCATAGAGTGGACGGGGAGCATGTCTTTCCCATGACTAATACCAGAGGACGTGCGCGGAGGAGGGGGTGATCTGAAAGGAGGTGTGTAAGGCTAGTTTTTAACACAGTCAAGACATGCTGGAAAAACACAAGATGCTGGAGAAACTCAGCAGTCGGCGTTTCGGGCTGAACTGCTTCGGCAGGAAGGGCTGAGCCCTGACGAAGGGTCTCGGCCCGAAACATCGACTGTCCTTTTCTCCGTAGACGCTGCCTGGCCTGCTGAGTTCCTCCAGCATCTTGTGCGAGTTGCTCGCATTTTTTAAGCCTGGTGTTGGCTGCCTGGAGTGGTGGTAGAGGCAGAAATATCGGAGACCTTTAATGACGTTTAGATAAACACGCGAATGTGAGGAAAATGGGAGAATGTGGACACTGGGTAGATTAGATTGCGCACTTGATAGGAATTTAAGTACAACGCTGTAGGGTTCTGTTCCGTGATCTATATAAACTATAATATCAAACTGTAAAATAAATTATTTAAGAATGACCCATGACTGACCAGGTGGATCGTAGGAAAGTGGAGCACAATAGCAACCTGACTGAGATATCAAATCACAAACAAGAGGAAGTCTGCAGGTGCCGGAAATCCAGAACAACACACACAAAATGCTGGAGGGACTCAGCAGGCCGGGCAGCATCCACGGAGAACAGTGCGGTCGACGGTTCTGTAGGCACTGCCTGGCCTGCTGAGTCCCTCCAGCATTTTGTGCGTGTTGACTGAGATGCCTGTGTTGTAGCAGAGTTTTAACGCTTCACTTAAAATAAAAGACAAGAGACTCTCTGGGCTCAGTTCGCAGCGAGAACCTCTATTGTCGTGATGATGACGGAGAGCCAACCCTCACGGTGGAGAGACTGACTCTGACCAGGCGAGTGTGTGCGAGTTGACCTTTTGTACAGATAGATGAAACGGTTTGACGTACAAGAAAGTAATAACATCGTATGTCACGTCTCAGCCTGCGGTTTTAGCTGGAACGGGCTGCTCTTCGCTCTAAGGCAGAAGCTCTAGGCTGCGGTTAATAACTAAGCTGTTGCAGTTCTCGTAAGAACGTTGCTCTGCAGAAGTAAGGCGTTAATCGCCTTTGACACACATACTAAACGGAATGTTCCAAACAGGGGCTCCTAGCAGCAAGCAAGGAACATTCTGCAAATGTCACCACCACACCTGTCTAGGTTTTCACTTGATCATTTCCTGTGGGTTTCTTTTCCAGGAGCTTGTGTCCGACACCAATCAACACGTGAAGTCTGCGCTGGCCTCTGTTATCATGGGCTTGTCCACCATCCTGGGCAAGGACAGCACTGTTGAGCACCTGCTTCCCCTGTTCCTGGCTCAGCTCAAAGATGAGGTAACTTTATCACCAAGTACAAACTGTAACATACCCCTCGCGTGACCGGTGGGCATCGGGGATATTTGTTGAATAGCCTACGGAAATCAGGCAAACAGCTGCGGGGGGCTTTTTTTCTGTCTGCTGTTGGAAAGCTGCTGTCGAGTCAAGAGTGGTGATGAAAGGTCGCTTCTTCATTAGGCGATCGGAAAGCTGGTTGCCATCTCCCTGGGACGTACCTTCAGGCATCTGCTGAGGGTGACGGGCAGCCCGTGCTCCACCACGAGACACAGGTATCTGGATGAGTGTGCCAGAACGGGACGTGTTGCAATGCAGATTGATGTGTCTAGGCTTTGATTAGGGGACAGCAGTTGACCCATGTTCATCTGCCATCTTTCCTGATGACAAAACATTGTAACTGCCGTTTGCCGGTGATGTCCAGCATTCTGAGATGTTATAATGACAGACTCTGCAGATGCTGGCAATCCAGAGTGACTGACACACACACACACATCTCTCTCTTCCTCCCTCCCCCTCTCCCTCTCTCTCTCTCCCTCTCTCTCTCCCCCCCTCTCTCTCCCCCTCTCTCTCCCCCCTCTCTCTCCCCCTCTCTCTCCCCCCTCTCTCTCCCCACTCTCTCCCCCCTCTCTCTCCCCCCACTCTCTCCCCCCTCTCTCCCCCCTCTCTCCCCCTCTCTCCCCCTCTCTCCCCCTCTCTCCCCCCTCTCTCCCCTCTCTCCCCCCTCTCTCTCCCCCCTCTCTCCCCGTATCTCTCCCCTCCCCCTCACTCTCCCCCTCTCTCTCTTTCTTTCTCTCCCTCTCTCTCTCTGCCCTCTCACTCTCTGTCTCACTCTCTCCCCTCTCCTCCCCGTCTCTCCCCCCCTCTCTCCCCCTCTCTCCCCCCCTCTCTCCCCCCTCTCTCCCCTCTCTCCCCCTCTCTCTCCCCCCTCTCTCTCCCTCTCTCCCCCCTCCCCCCTCCCTCTCTCTCTCCCACTCTCCCCCTCTCTCCCTCTCTGCCCCCTTCCCCTCCCCCCAGGGGAACTCAGCAGGTCAGGTAGCACCAATGGAGGGGAATGAACCCTTGGGCCGAGGTCCTTTGTCGGGACTGGAAAGGGGGGAAGGCACCCGAATAAGAAGGTGGGGGGAGGGGAGTACAAGCTGGCAGGTGCTAGGTTGACCAGGAAAGGGGAAAGGTTGGTGTGTAGGGGAGGGGGGTTGAAGGGAGGTGGTTGGTGGGAAAGGTAAAGGGCTGGAGAGGAAGGAATCTGATAGGAGAGGAGAGTGGACCGTGGGAGAAAGGGAAGGAGGAGGGACACCAGGGGGAGGTGACGGGTGGGAGAGGTAAAGGGCTGGAGAGGAAGGAATCTGACAGGAGAGGAGAGTGGACCGTGGGAGAAAGGGAAGGAGGAGGGACACCAGGTGGAGGTGATGGGTGGGAAAGGTAAAGGGCTGGAGAGGAAGGAATCTGATAGGAGAGGAGAGCGGACCGTGGGAGAAAGGGAAGGAGGAGGGACACCAGGGGGAGGTGATGGGTGGGAAAGGTAAAGGGCTGGAGAGGAAGGAATCTGACAGGAGAGGAGAGTGGACCGTGGGAGAAAGGGAAGGAAGAGGGACACCAGGGGGAGGTGACGGGTGGGAGAGGTAAAGGGCTGGAGAGGAAGGAATCTGATAGGAGAGGAGAGAGGGACCGTGGGAGAAAGGGAAGGAGGAGGGATACCAGGGGGAGGTGATGGGTGGGAAAGGTAAAGGGCTGGAGAGGAAGGAATCTGATAGGAGAGAAGAGTGGACTGTGGGAGAAAGGGAAGGAGGAGGGACACCAGGGGGAGGTGATGGGTGGGGAAGGTAAAGGGCTGGAGAGGAAGGAATCGACAGGAGAGGAGAGTGGACCGTGGGAGAGAGGGAAGGAGGAGGGACACCAGGGGGAGGTGATGGGTGGGATAGGTAAAGGGCTGGAGAGGAAGGAATCTGACAGGAGAGGAGAGTGGACCGTGGGAGAAAGGGAAGGAGGTGGGGATCCAGGGGGAGGTGATAGGCAGATTACAAGAGAAGAGGGGAGCCGGAATGGAATATGTTATTCAGTGAATAACATTTCTAAGGCCAGTTAGCTTAACATATGTAGTCGGGAAAATGCTTGAAGCTGTCATTAAGGAAGAAATAGCGAAGTATTTAGAAAGGAGGGGTTCCATTAGACAGACACAGCATGGATTCAGAAAGGGCAGGTCCTGTTCGACAAACTTACTGGAGTTCTTTGAGGACCTAATGAGTGCAGTGGGTAGAAGAGAGCAGGTGGATGTCACATACTGGACATTCGGTAGGGTGCTTCACAAGAGACTTATAAATAAGATACGGATGCATGGAGTCGGAGGAAGTGTATTGGCGTGGATAGTGGATTGGTTAACCAATAGAAGGTAGAGAGTTGGTATAAATGGGGTTTTCCCGGTTGACAGTCTATGGTGAGTGGGGTGCCGCAGGGGTCGGTGCTGGGCCCGCAGCCTGTTTACCATTTACATGGATAATTTAGAAGAGGGGACTGAGTGTAGCGTAGCAAAGTTTGCTGATAACACTAAACTAAGTGGAAAAGCAAATTGTACAGAGGATGTGGAGAGTCTCCAGAGGGATATAGGTTCAAGTGAGTGGGCCAAGGTCTGGCAGATGGAATACAACGTTGATAAATGTGAGATCATCCACTTTGGAAGGAATAATAGAAGAGCAGATTATTATTTAAATGGTGAAAGATTGCAGCATGCTGTTGTGCAGAGGGACTTGGGAGTGCTTGTGCATGAATCGCAAAAAGTTGGCTTGCAGGTACAGCAGGATATTAAGGGAAACAAAATGTTGGCCTTCATGGCTAGAGGGATTGAATTCAAGAGCAGGGAGGTCATACTTCAACTGTACAGGGTACTGGTGAGACCGCACCTGGAGTACAGTGTGCAGTTCTGGTCTCCATACTTGAGGGAGGATATGCAAGCAATCATCTGCAGATTTCCTCATGTTTGCTTGAGGAAGGATAGACTGGTTTTGGAGGCGGTGCAGAGGTGGTTCACCAGGTAGATTCCAGAGATGAAGGGGTTAACCTACCAGGAGAGATTGAGTCGCCTGGGACTATACCCTCTGGAATTCAGAAGAATGAGAGGGGATCTTATAGAAACAGACAAAATTTCGAAAGGGATAGATAAGATAGAAGTAGGAAAGTTGTTTCCATTGGTAGGTGAGACTAGAACCAGGGGACATTGCCTCGAGATTCAGGGGAGAAGATTTAGGACGGAGATGAGGAGAAACTGTTTTCCCCAGAGGGTGGTGAATCTGTGGAATTCTCTGCCCAGGGAAGCAGTTGAGGCTTCTTCACTAAATATATTTAAGATACAGTTAGATAGATTTTTAGGTAGAAGGGGAATAAGGAAAAGGCAGGTAGATGGAGCTGAGTTTGCAGACAGATCAGCCATGATCTTATTGAATGGTGGGGCAGGCTCGATGGCCTACTCCTGCTCCTATTTCTTATGTTCTTATGAATCATGAATGGAATAACAACTGCTTCTTTCACCAGGGTCTCTCAAACTATTTAGTTTGAGAGCTTTAGGTAAGAGCAAATGTGCACGGCATTCTTTAGAAGCAGTGATGTGTTGCCATGGAAACACTTTCCTATCATGTTTGGAGAGCTAATTTGTAATCATAGTGCGTATTGGATTAAAGGTGAATTGCTTGATGGTGTGATGGAACTGTAATTTTTCCATCTATCAAGTTCCTTATTTTATTTTGGCGTGAACTTAAACAAAAACGTTGCATGTGCAAATTTGGGATTTTTTAATTAATGTGGAAATTTGCATTTCACTATTTTACATAATTAAAATTATTTTTTTAAAAATCTCCCCTTCCTCTATTCCCCACTCTTGAGTTTTTACTTCTCCCTGGGTCCCCACCCCCTTCCATCTCTCCTCTGGTCCACTCTCCTCTCTCAGATCCTTTCCTCCTCCATCCCTTGACCTTTCCCACCCACCTGGCTTCACCTATCACCTTCCAGCTGGCCTCCTTCCCCTCTCCTCAGCTTTTTATCTGGCGTCCTCCCCCTCCCTCTCCAGTCCCGATAAAAGGCCTCGGCCTGAAACGCCGGCTGTTTATTCATCCTCCTAGACGCTGCCTGACCCGCTGAGCTCCTCCAGCGTTTTGTGTGAGTTGCTCTGGATTTCCGGCGCCTGCAGACTTGCTCGTGCTTACAATTAAAATGACTCCCTTCATGTGCTACACCTCAAAAGACTCACCAAATGTCGGAAATGCCTCGATTTTTTCCCGGCACAGCTGACAGATCCCAAGTGCACATCTTCAAATTGTCGGCTATTAATTCAAACCTTGAGTTATTTGTTCGTTTGAAATGAAATGAAGGAAAAAAAAGCCTGCCGGGTCATGATTTGAACTGTTGGATAGTTCAATAGCATTTGGCATTTTTGCATGTTATTTATGCCACACGTGCAGAAAGATTTCTCAGACGCAGAAATCCCAGTGTGTTTCTTTTGTGAAGGGCAGCTTTTCGCAAAATGGTGGCTGTTTCCCTCCCGAGGAGCTGGCAATAAAGGGCGGTGAGACTCAGGGACAGAATTAGGCCCCTCAGCCCATCCAGACTGCTTCGCCGTTCCATCGTGGCTGGCTTGTTACCCTCTCGACCCCATTCTCCTGCCTTCTCCCCCCGTAACCTTTAACCCCCGGACTAATCAAGAACCTCCACGTTAAACATGCCTAATGACTCGTCCTCCGCGGCCATCAGCGGCGGGCGGACCCGCCGCCCTCTCGCTGAAGAAATTTTCTCTCAGCTCTGGGCGCCCCTCTATTCCGAGGCTGTGCCCTCCGGTGATAGGAAACATCCTCTCTGTTCTAGGCCTCGTAACATTCGATAAGTTTCAATCAGATTCACCTCCCTTCCTTCCCTTCGGAGTACAGACCCGGAGCCATCAACCTCTTCCCCTTGAATGTTTTCACCTTCATTCCCAGGATCACTCTCATGAACTTTCTCTAATACCAGCACATCTTGGGTAAAGGGCCCGAAGCTGCTCACAATACTCCCCAACTGCGAGGCTTCAGCATTGCCCCCTATATTTGTTCTGGCCCTCTCAAAATGAAAGCCGGCATTCCGTTTCCTGCCTTACCACCCTGTCAGCCTGCAAGATAACGTTTAGAGAACCCTACGCGAGGTCTCCCAAGTGCCCTTGCACCTCTGCCTTCTGGAATTTTCTCCCCATTAGAAAGAAGTGTATGCCTTCATTCCTTCTTACCAAAGTGCATATGGCCGTACACTTCTGGCAGTAGGCAGCCGCCGATCCCTCTGGGACCGTGGGTTTGCGCCTCTGGTGGACTTGCGGTGTCCTCTCCAGGGTGCCGGCCTGGGCAGGAAAGTTTGAAGAACTGGCTGTTGCCCATGAAGTGGGTTTCCCCCCTCTCCGCGTCACTGATGCAGTCGAAGGGAAGGGCAAGCGCCGATACAGCTGGGCACCAGGGTCCTCGCAGAGGTCGTAAACAACATCAAACTGCCTTAGGGGTTTACTCCCAAAGCCTTCCCCATGGGTGTGTGTGGCCTCGAGGCAGCGGGGGTTTAAAATCAGGGCTTTCCCTCTCCTAGGTGGGCTGCCGTCCAAGGCTGATGGTCCTCACCTGCCCGAAAAACTTTTGGACACTACAGTATATTCCGGCTGCCACTGCCTTGCTGTTCTCCTGATCTGTCAAGCCCTTCTGCAGACTCGCTCTGCTTCCTCAACACTACCCCGCCCCTCCTCCTGTCTTGGTATCATCCACAAATTTGGCCACCGGGCCGTCAGTTCCATCGTTCAGATCATTGACATATTCTTGGAAAGAAACAGTCGCAATGCCGACCCCTGTGGAACACCAATAGTCCACCTGCAGTCAACCAGAAAGGGCAACTCTTTGCCTCCTGTCAATCAGCCAACCTTCTACCTGTGCTAAGGTATCTTCTGTAATAGTGTGGCACCTTGTCAAAGGCCTTCTGAAACTCCCAAGTAAACAGCGTCCACTGACCCTCCTCTGTCTGTCCTGCCTGTAATTTCCCCTTACGGAAACCATGCACCTCCAAGTACCGGAAGCCTCGTCCTTATTAATGGACTCCCAACGTTTTCCCAACCACTTGAAGACAGGCTAACGGGCTCCCTGGGTTTTGCCTCCCTCCCATCTTAAAAGAGTGAAGTGACATTTGGAAATTTCCAGTCCTCCGGAACCATTCCAGAATCTAATGACTCTTGAAAGATTATTCCTAATGCCTCCCCAATCTCTAAAGCTGCCTCTTTCAGCACCCTGCGGTGCGGCCCATCTGGCGCAGGTGACTTGACTACCGTCAAAGCTTCCAGCTTCCCAAGCACCTTCTTAATAGCAGCAACTGCGCTCAGCTTCTGCTAACCGACGCTCGAGTTCCTGGCGTGACCACAGCTATGTATAGTACTGCGCAAAAGTCCTGGGCTCGTGTGCATAGCTGGGGTGTCTGGGGTTTGCACGGTCCTGCGGTGATTCTTCTATATGGCACTGGGCTGCTGCCGCGGGGGAAAAAAAAATCAGATTTCATGACACCTGTGAGGGGTGATGAACCTGATTCTGATACGGGTCTCTGTTGCGGACTGAGAGTGGGAAGGGGGGCAGGGAGAGGGGGAATTGTGTCCCTGCCCCCCTCTTTTGGTGAATGTCGGTGGTATCGTGGTCCTGCATTTGTATTCATAGACTGTGGACTTTTTCCAGACTTAGGGTTTTTATTTTTTTTTATATTGCTTGTTTCCTTTCATCTTGTTGTGCAGGGGGTGTGTTTCAGGAGGTTAAATGTTCTGTTGGGTTGGGGGGGGTGGATGTGTTGCTGTTCCACTTAGTGTGTGGAGGGGAGGGGTGGTTTTGGTGGGGGGGGCTGATGATCGGGATGCTGTTCTTTTTTGTACCGGGGGGAGTGTGTGTGTAGGTTTTGTGTTTCTCTCTGAATGACTTCCATGTTTCTTTCTTTGCTTCGTGGCTATCTGGAGAGGACAGATTTCAGAGTTGTACATGGATACATGCTTTGATAATAAATGAACCTCTGACTCTCTGGTTGGGAAAGGTGGGGAGGGAGCGGGAAGCACCAGAGGGACATTCTTTAATGATCAATAAGCCAATTGTTTGGAATCAAATGACCTTGCCTGGTGTCTCAGGGCTGGGGTTTGTGTCTGCACCCGCGCCACCCCCTCCTGCCCTGGCACTCCTTCTCTGGCGCTTGTCCCATGCCCCTCCCGCGGGCGCTCCACCCTCGCCATTCCCAACATCCTGTGCTCCCACCAGATTGACAAACTTGCTCTCCGCTGCACGTCGACAAGTCTTCGACACCCTGGCTATATGTGCATGTCCCCTAAGTACTGTAAGTGTGAAAAGTGACGTTCATAATTTCTTTTGTGGGGTTAATATTTCATTAATGTCCGAGATGATATTTGAAAGGAGAGAGTTTGGGGAGCGCCAGTGTGTCTGTGAGACAGTGTTCGCAGTATGAACGTTTTTCACCCGTGCTGTACTCAGAAAATTGCCTTGGGGATACGAATGGACTGGTCAAAGAACACTGAGGCTGTCTACAAGAAGGGTCAGAGCCGTCTCTACTTCCTGAGGAGACTGAGGTCCTTTAACATCTACCGGACGATGCTGAGGATGTTCTACGAGGCTGTGGTGGCCAGTGCTATCATGTTTGCTGTTGTGTGCTGGGGCAAGCAGGCTGAGGGTAGCAGACACCAACAGAATCAACAATCTCATTCGTAAGGCCAGTGATGTTGTGGGGGTGGAACTGGACTCTCTGACGGTGGTGTCTGAAAAGAGGATGCTGTCCAAGTTGCATGCCATCTTGGACAATGACTCCCATCCACTCCATAATGTACTGGTTAGGCACAGGAGTACGTTCAGACCAGAGACTCATTCCACCGAGATGTAACACTGAGCGTCATAGGAAGTCATTCCTGCCTGTGGCCATCAAACTTCACAACTCCTCCCTCGGAGTGTCAGACACCCTGCGCCAATAGGCTGGTCCTGGACTTATTTCCACTTGGCATGATTAACATTATTATTTAACTATTTATGGTTTTATATTGCTATATTTCTACACTATTCTTGGTGATCCCTCGGGATCAATAAAGTATGTCTGTCTGTCTCCTCCCTAGTGCCCTGAGGTCCGTCTGAACATTATCTCCAATCTGGACTGCGTGAATGAAGTGATTGGAATTCGCCAGTTATCACAGTCTCTGCTGCCAGCCATTGTGGAATTAGCAGAAGATGCCAAATGGAGAGTGCGCCTGGCGATCATCGAGTACATGCCCCTGCTCGCAGGGCAGCTGGTGGGTGTTTTATTCTAAAATGTTCTTCATAGTCTTATTAGCAGTGCTTCCGTGTGGATGATTTGCAGAATGGAAATGATTGCCCATATTAAATTCATACTTTAAAGACGCAAATAACTTTGAACGTCTTCTTTCCTTTTTGTACCAGAAGCAAACGTGCGATGGTAACTATTATACTCGTAGCCCACCGACATGGGTAGTCTTACCTTAGACCCGGGGCTCCCCACCTTTTTTTTGATTGACCATTAGCCTGCGGATCCCGGGGTGGGAAGCCTTTTTAGTCCAGCAGGTTTAAGGACTGCAGACTTTTTCAGACTTACGGTTTTCATATTCTATTTTTTATATCGCTTGTTTCTTTTCATTTTGTTGTGCGAGGGCTGTTTGGGGGTTAACTGTTCTGTTGGATATTTGTGTTGGGTTGGGGGGGGTCGATGTTGCTGTTCCATTTTGTGTGTGGCGGGAGGGGTGGTTTTGGGGGCTGATGATCAGGATGCTATTTTTTTTGTACTGGGGGGGTGTAGGTTTCGTGTTTCTCTCTGAAAGACTTCCATGTTTCTCTCTTTGCTTCGTGGCTATCTGGAGAAGACAGATTTCAGAGTTGTACATGGATACATGCTTTGATAATGAGTGACCCTCTGATTCTTTGATTGGGAAAAGGGGGAAGGGAGCAGGAAGCACCAGAGAGACATTCTGTAATGACCAATAAACGAATTGTTTGGAACCAAGTGACCTCTTGAGAGCAGAAATAGTCCATTCAGCCCATTGAGTATCCTGCAACATTCCACCATGGCTGATTCATTGTCCCTCTCAACCTCATTCTCCTGTCTTCGCCCCGTATCCTTCCACGCCCTGATTAATCAAGCGCCTGCCGTCCTCCATTTTAATTACACCCAATGTCTCGGCCCCCACGGTCGTCCGTGGAAGTGAATTCACCACCTTCCGGCCTGAAGAAATCGCTCCTCATCTCTGTTTCTGCCAGGCGCTCCGATTACCTCCGCCATCCCAGAGACGTGCTGGTTGTAAGCTGGTTATTGTAGATTACCTCTCTGTGTCGGTAACTAGCAGAAATACAGAGGTCGTGTTCATGGGTTCAGTGTCCACTCAGAGATCAGATGGCAGAGGGGAAAAAGCTGTTCCTGAATCGCTGAGTGTGTGTCTTCAGGCTCCTGTACCTCCTCCCTGATGGCAGAGGGGAAGAAGCTGTTCCTGAGACGCTGAGTGTGTGCCTTCAGGCTCCTGTACCTCCTCCCTGATGGCAAAGGGAAAGAAGCTGTTCCTGAATCGCTGAGTGTGTGTCTTCAGGCTCCTGTACCTCCTCCCTGATGGCAAAGGGAAAGAAGCTGTTCCTGAATCGCTGAGTGTGTGCCTTCAGGCTCCTGTACCTCTCCCTGATGGCAAAGGGAAAGAAGCTGTTCCTGAATCGCTGAGTGTGTGTCTTCAGGCTCCTGTACCTCCTCCCTGATGGCAAAGGGGAAAAAGCTGTTCCTGAATCGCTGAGTGTGTGTCTTCAGGCTCCTGTACCTCCTCCCTGATGGCAGAGGGGAAGAAGCTGTTCCTGAGTCGCTGAGTGTGTGCCTTCAGGCTCCTGTACCTCCTCCCTGATGGTGGAGGGGAAGAAGCTGTTCCTGAATCGCTGAGGTGTGTGTCTTCAGGCTCCTGTACCTCCTCCCTGATGGCAGAGTGGAAGAAGCTGTTCCTGAATCGCTGAGTGTGTGTCTTCAGGCTCCTGTACCTCCTCCCCGATGGCGGAGGGGAAGAAGCTGTTCCTGAATCGCTGAGTGTGTGTCTTCAGGCTCCTGTACCTCCTCCCTGATGGCGGAGGGGAAGAAGCTGTTCCTGAATCGCTGAGTGTGTGTGACGGAGGGGAAGAAGCTGTTCCTGAATCGCTGAGTGTGTGTCTTCAGGATCCTGTACCTCCTCCCTGATGGCAGAGGGGAAGAAGCTGTTCCTGAATCGCTGAGTGTGTGTCTTCAGGCTCCTGTACCTCCTCGCTGATGGCAAAGGGGAAGAAGCTGTTCCTGAGTCGCTGAGTGTGTGCCTTCAGGCTCCTGTACCTCCTCCCTGATGGCGGAGGGGAAGAAGCTGTTCCTGAATCGCTGAGTGTGTGTCTTCAGGCTCCTGTACCTCCTCCCTGATGGCGGAGGGGAAGAAGCTGTTCCTGAATCGCTGAGTGTGTGTCTTCAGGCTCCTGTACCTCCTCCCTGATGGCGGAGGGGAAGAAGCTGTTCCTGAATCGCTGAGTGTGTGTCTTCAGGCTCCTGTACCTCCTCCCTGATGGCGGAGGGGAAGAAGCTGTTCCTGAATCGCTGAGTGTGTGTGACGGAGGGGAAGAAGCTGTTCCTGAATCGCTGAGTGTGTGTCTTCAGGATCCTGTACCTCCTCCCTGATGGCAGAGGGGAAGAAGCTGTTCCTGAATCGCTGAGTGTGTGTCTTCAGGCTCCTGTACCTCCTCCCTGATGGCAAAGTGGAAGAAGCTGTTCCTGAATCGCTGAGTGTGTGTCTTCAGGATCCTGTACCTCCTCCCTGATGGCAGAGGGGAAGAAGCTGTTCCTGAATCGCTGAGTGTGTGTCTTCAGGCTCCTGTACCTCCTCCCTGATGGCAAAGTGGAAGAAGCTGTTCCTGAATCGCTGAGTGTGTGTCTTCAGGATCCTGTACCTCCTCCCTGATGGCAGAGGGGAAGAAGCTGTTCCTGAATCGCTGAGTGTGTGTCTTCAGGCTCCTGTACCTCCTCCCTGATGGCAAAGGGGAAGAAGCTGTTCCTGAGTCGCTGAGTGTGTGCCTTCAGGCTCCTGTACCTCCTCCCTGATGGCGGAGGGGAAGAAGCTGTTCCTGAATCGCTGAGTGTGTGCCTTCAGGCTCCTGTACCTCCTCCCTGATGGCGGAGGGGAAGAAGCTGTTCCTGAATCGCTGAGTGTGTGTCTTCAGGCTCCTGTACCTCCTCCCTGATGGCGGAGGGGAAGAAGCTGTTCCTGAATCGCTGAGTGTGTGTCTTCAGGCTCCTGTACCTCCTCCCTGATGGCGGAGGGGAAGAAGCTGTTCCTGAATCGCTGAGTGTGTGTCTTCAGGCTCCTGTACCTCCTCCCTGATGGCGGAGGGGAAGAAGCTGTTCCTGAATCGCTGAGTGTGTGTGACGGAGGGGAAGAAGCTGTTCCTGAATCGCTGAGTGTGTGTCTTCAGGATCCTGTACCTCCTCCCTGATGGCAGAGGGGAAGAAGCTGTTCCTGAATCGCTGAGTGTGTGTCTTCAGGCTCCTGTACCTCCTCCCTGATGGCAAAGGGGAAGAAGCTGTTCCTGAATCGCTGAGTGTGTGCCTTCAGGCTCCTGTACCTCCTCCCTGATGGCAAAGGGGAAGAAGCCGTTTCTGAATCGTTGAGTGTGTGCCTTCAGGCTCCTGTACCTCCTCCCTGATGGCGGAGGGGAAGAAGCTGTTCCTGAATCGCTGAGTGTGTGTCTTCAGGCTCCTGTACCTCCTCCCTGATGGCGGAGGGGAAGAAGCTGTTCCTGAATCGCTGAGTGTGTGTGACGGAGGGGAAGAAGCTGTTCCTGAATCGCTAAGTGTGTGTCTTCAGGCTCCTGTACCTCCTCCCTGATGGTAGCAGTGAGAAGAGGGCATGTCCTGGGTGTTGGGGGGGTCCTTAATGATGGACCCAGCCTTTTTGAGGCAACGCTCCTTGAAGATGTCCTGGATAATACGAAGGCTAGAGCCCATGATGGAGCTGACTAATTTTACAACTCTCCTGTATCATACCAGATTTTGTATGGGATTGGTTTTAAGGAAGCCAGTCACCCTCAGTTTCCGTGTGAAAACACAAGGTAGATTTTCTCAGCCAGAAACTAACAATGCTCCTGTTGTGCTGTGTTCCCGTGTTTTACGGTTAATCATAAAACTGTTCAGTGAATATTTACACCTTTGTAGTTAAAGAGTTGTCAAGGTCCGGGTAAGAGTCACCGGCAGAGCTTGTGGTTGGACTACTCAGCCACACGGTTACCCTGGGGGAGTTTTTATTTGTGCTGGATACCTGAGAATTATGCACCGCGGGAAAAGGCTAACTCGTTCCCAGTGATTGAATGTAGAAAGTAGAATGGTGCATTGTCATGTCGAAGAGAGATACCGCGCTGGTCGGGAGTGTGAGATCTGTAATCTGAATAATCCAGCACACGTGGCAGCTTGCGTAATGTTTAAATCGTGAAGTTGAAATAGCTTCCTGCTGTGGATCTGGGTGCATGGGTTATTAAAAATACAGGCCCTGCCTGCCCTTCGATTGCCGCTCAGCAAACCCTGATCCCACCCTAGCCCAAACAGGAGACAGGTAACAGTTACTACTAACTGGGTGCGTCTCTGGATTGTGGGAGGAAACGCTGGCATCCCACAGGGAAAACGTACCGGCTCCTCACAGGTGACAATCAGAATTGAACTCTGACCTCCCCCCCCCCCCCCAGCTGTAATAGTGTCACGCCAACTGCTACGCTACCGATAGTGGTAACGTTCTTACTGTCTTCATTAAACCATTGGACACTTCTAAGTTTTTTTCCTATTTTTCATGGATCATAGTCCTGATCAAAGAAATTGATTCAAGGATATTCGAAAGTACTTGAAGCAAGTACCTTAGATAGGGTATCTTTTGTATAGCCTTCTGCCATGGCACGATCTAGTTTTGCTGCAGTTTATTAGAGGACGTGGCCAGTCTTTCTTGTGTGACCCCTTGGCCATTGGCTCAAAGAAGTTAGCTAACTGTGCCGGTAAGTAGCGACGGGCGGAAGCGGCCAGAATGCAAATGTCACGAGTTGGCACGTTCTGCTAGAAATCCAAGGGGTTATTTTATCAACGTTCTTCTTTTTTTTCGTCAAAACCTGTTTAGGGGGTGGAGTTTTTCGATGAGAAGTTGAACTCGTTGTGCATGACGTGGCTGGTCGATCACGGTGAGTACAGCCTTGACGAATCGTGACTTCTGCTGAGCGAAAAGCCCTTCAGAGTTGTCCGCGTCGTTTAACGGTGCTTTCTTTGATGCTGAGTGAGCCCGCTAAACCCCTTACCAAAAGTTCATCGTCCTGCTTTGTCACATCCTCAAAGGATTGGATCATGCCCCTCCTCACAAAGCCGTGCTGACTCTCCCGAATCAGGCTGTGCTTCTTGTAAACCCTGTCTGTAAGAATCTTCTCCTAAAACTCACTGGTCTGTAATTCCCAGAGTCATCCCTGCTCTCCTCCTTGAACAAGGAAATAACATTTGCCAACTTCCAATCCTCTGGGACTACCTCCAGTGAGGATGCCCAGATCGTCACTAAAGGTGCAGCGATCTCTTCCCTTGCTTCCCATAAGTAACCCTGGGGCCCCGGGGACTTATCCGCCCTAAGTTCCAGCACGTCCTCTTTCTTAATGTCAACAAGTTGTAGCATATCACTGCCCTCACAAACATCAAGGTCCCCCTCACTGGTGGTTACTGAAGCAAAGTCTTCGCTGCGGATCTCCCCCCAAAGTCCTCCGGCTCCAGACACGTTTCGTCTTTCAGCACTGGCCGGCCCGGACCCTCACTCTGGCCATCCTCCTGTTCTCCAGTGTCTCGGGGTTTTTCCCCCTGAATCCTACTCGCCAAGTCCTCGCTTCTAGTTCTCCCGAGTCCATTCTTCACGCCCTTCCTGGCCACCTTCTGTGACTCTCCGGAGCCCAGGCTGATCTTCGCATCCTACGCTTCTAGACTAGCTGTTCCGCATCTCTTGTCAAGCATGGCTCCTTCGCCCTTCTGTCCTTTCCCCGCCTCAGTGGGACAAGCCTCTGCAGAGCCCCATCCAAGTGAAGCCCTAAACGACTTCCGCGTCTCAATTGTGTGTTTCTGAGTGCATTCATCCCAGTTTGTACTCCCAGATTCCTGCCCAATGCCATCATAATCCTAACACCACCTCCCCCCCCCCCAATTCTTACTGCTACAAGTACACTTTTAGTACACTAGTACACAAAGGTAACAAGAAACAGACCGGACTTTAACAGATACGTTTATTTATTTAATTATTCGAGAATGGCCCAACAAGCCACATCGCCCAGAAACCAGCCGATCTAACCCTCGCCTAATCACAGGACAGTTTACAATGACCAGTGAGCCTGCTAGCCGGGACGTCTCCAGACTCTGCAGGGTGTTGCGAGACGTGAGCTAGACCCACGAGCCACTCCGGTTAGTTGCCTTCAGGCAGCGGAGCTGGGGATCTGAAACAGTAGCTGAAAAATTCTGGAGATGCTCAACAGAGCAGGCGAATGAACGGGCAGGGATTCACAGACACATCTCCCAACATGACCTCATGCCAGCCTCATCCACTCCTTTTTTCTCACCCCCCTCTACGTACGAGTTCCTAATCCTGCCTGCGTCTCCAGAAGCTGCCCATCACATCTGCAGTGGTTTTCTTCTTGCCTGGCGGTCACAGTTATGCAGTACTCAAGCCGGCTTTAAGGCAACATCGCTCAGGTCCTGTGTTTTTTTTTTGTAAAAGATGGCTCTCTTCGTTCTCTTGGGGGTAAGCGGGTTGTGGTATTTAGTTGATGCCGGAAGCCTCTCCTGAGACTTGGGCCACTCAGGTGTGTCACCCGTCGTAAATCTCTCAGCCGTTAAATTGGGAGCTTTCAAGCTTCTGTGCTGTCGTCAGTCAGAATGTAGTTTGTCCTTGCAATCGATATTCACGGTCCTTATCCTTTTTATAAGCGAATGGCAGATGAGGATATTTTTCCCTGTGCAAGTAATTTCCCAGAAACAGCTGGGCTGATTCTTCTTTAAAGTGCGTCTTGATTAAAGACCAATAAAATTAACAACAGATTGGATTTGGACTGTTTTGCTTTTCGTGTAGGTCCCTGGAATCTGAATATTGCGGTTAGGGCTTGAACAATGACTAATTATTCAATTACAATAATTAGTAATAAATAATGGTAATCTATCCGATGTATTTTTTAAAGTATCTAATGGGGCGGACAGTGGAATCGTGGTTAGCACAACGGTTTACAATTGGGTTCAATTTCCGCCGCTGCCTGTGAGGAGTTTATATGTTCTCCCCGTTTCCTCCCAAAGACGTACTGGTTGGTAGGTTAATTGATCATTGTAAATTGTCCTGTGATTAGGCTAGGCTCGCAGGGCAAGAAGGGCCTGTTCCGTGCTGTATCTCAATAAATAATCAACAATAAATAAGTATATTAAAACGCTACTTTCCAAGCGCCTAATTCTTGACCCTGTGAACGCTGTCTTGCAGTGTACGCCATTCGCGAGGCCGCGACCAACAACTTGACCAAGTTGGTGGAGAAGTTCGGCAAAGACTGGGCGGAATCCACCATTGTGCCGAAAGTGCTTGCCATGGCCAGCGACCCCAACTACCTTCACAGAATGACCACCCTGTTCTGCATTAACGTGAGTATCACCTTCACAATGCTTCCATTAAACTTCACAAGCTGCTAAAATATTCCATGAATAAAACGTACAGTTAGAACACACAAAGGATTTAACAGAGATATTATGGATTTATTTAAAATGTTCTTCTAATATGTTCACTGTGAATGTTTAGATTCTGCAAAAAAATCAATTAACAACACTTAATTCTTCATTTAATTTCTCAACGTTGCCAAAGCTGCTCCTTCCAGTATTGGCATCTGCTTGATGCGAGGCTCTGCACTTTTGCATTATTTGCTGAGGTGGAGTGGTGTTTCGTGTTTAATGGACGGACAGTGTTAGCTGAAGGACAACTGATTTAATGACCGGTTGACCCACCTGATGGCTTACAACTGTGAAGTTTTATTTCACAAGGGTCTGTTTCCGCGATGTAGTGGACTATGCTGAGAGATCTGAATACCTTGAAATGGACGTTATACGTTATCTGGCTGAGGGAATTTTAAGTTTTTTGATGCAACTGCAATTTACAAGTGGTCTTAAAGGCCCCCACAGTCTTCAGCTTTGCAGCTCTCCTGTTGCAGAGCTCCCTGGTTTTATTTGATGGGCCTGAGCCTCGCTGGAGTTCGGACAAGGTGAGGGGGAGATTCCGTTGAAATGCTTAGATAGAGTGGATGTGGAGAGGATGTTCCCTATAGTGGGGGAGTCTAGGACCAGAGGACACAGATAGAGTGGATGTGGAGATGATGTTTCCTATAGTGGGGGAGTCTAGGACCAGAGGACACAGATAGAGTGGGTGTGGAGAGGATGTTTCCTATAGTGGGGGAGTCTAGGACCAGAGGACACAGATAGAGTGGGTGTGGAGAGGATGTTTCCTATAGTGGGGGAGTCTAGGACCAGAGGACACAGATAGAGTGGATGTGGAGAGGATGTTTCCTATAGTGGGGGAGTCTGGGACCAGAGGACACAGGTAGAGTGGATGTGGAGAGGATGTTTCCTATAGTGGGGGAGTCTAGGACCAGAGGACACAGATAGAGTGGATGTGGAGAGGATGTTTCCTGTAGTGGGGGAGTCTAGGACCAGAGGGCACAGATAGAGTGGATGTGGAGAGGATGTTTCCTGTAGTGGGGGAGTCTCGGACCAGAGGACACAGATAGAGTGGATGTGGAGAGGATGTTTCCTATAGTGGGGGAGTCTTGGACCAGAGGACACAGATAGAGTGGATGTGGAGAGGATGTTTCCTGTAGTGGGGGAGTCTCGGACCAGAGGACACAGATAGAGTGGATGTGGAGAGGATGTTTCCTGTAGTGGGGGAGTCTCGGACCAGAGGACACAGATAGAGTGGATGTGGAGAGGATGTTTCCTGTAGTGGGGGAGTCTCGGACCAGAGGGCACAGATAGAGTGGATGTGGAGAGGATGTTTCCTATAGTGGGGTAGTCTAGGACCAAGGGCACAGATAGAGTGGGTGTGGAGAGGATGTTTCCTATAGTGGGGGAGTCTAGGACCAGAGAACACAGCCTTTGGAGCAGAGGGATATCCCTTTTAGAACGGAGATGAAGAATTTCTTTAGCCAGAGGGTGGTGAGTCCACAGAATTCATCGCCACAGGCAGCGATGGAGGCCAAGTCACTGGGTATATTTGAAGTGGAGCTTGATAGGTTCTGGAGGGTATCGCGCTCTGCTCGACCTGGCGTTTTTTACAGGATTTGGCAAGCTGGACTCTCAAGAACGCAGGTGCGGCTGCCGCGGACTTCAGGTTGGATTGTAAGTGGCCTGAGAGTGGGGAATGAACCAGTGTTCAGTCGATTTAAGCACCGAGCCAGGTTAAAAGAGTTGAGGGCGAAAGACTCACATCTCCGTGAGGCTTTACTCACCTCTGCACTGAACCGACTTGTCACTGTCAGTACTTCCCTCCGCACTGAACTTGCCTAGTTCGAGTGGCTCCTGGACCAGCTACAGGTCTGAACTGACTCCCTGGCTGTGGCCTGAAGCCATCGGGGCCCTGGACCAGCTACAGGTCTGAACTGGCTCCCTGGCTGTGGACCTAATTCCAGTGACTCTGCGGGTCTTGTTCTATGTCTTTCTTGTTTACTATTTTTAAATTCTTGTTTGCACGGTTTGTTCTTTCTGCGCACGTTGCGTGGGGTTCCTTTTCTGTGGATTCTCTTGTGTTTCTTCGCTTTCTGGCTGCCTGCAAGAAGACCAATCTCAAAATATGGAGCTCATACTTTGGTAATGAATGTGCTTTGAACTTTGGACCTCTGGATCAGCAGGAGCACCCCAGAAAGTGATCCCTGTGCGGGCTTTGGACCAAAGCAGGGCTCGCATCCTGCGGGAGTGTCCGCTGGGATTCCAACCCACAGGGATGGGCCACAGGCCACGTTCACAGCTGAGGGGGCAGTGAAGAGAAACACAGCGTGCCCAGTAAGGAGAGTAAACGTCAGTGTGATAAGAAATGCAAGATTATATTTAGTTTGGTGTAAGCAACACGGGAGGGTGATATTGTTCCTGTCGTTGTTGAGTGGCTGAACGATTCAGTGAGTGAGTGGAGTGGTGGGGAGGCACCGTAATGATTTATTACTGAAATGCTGAGGAGGAGGGTTTTCTGGGACGCACCTTATTAATCCACAAACCTCTAGCGGCGAGCTTCCCGCAAGATGGCAGCGTGCTCGGGCGCGACGAGGCCAGCCAAAGGTGTTACTGTCTTTTATTTATTTACGGTCGCAAGGCCCTGCTGGATCTTAGCAGAGTGCTGCGGGTCTACCCCATCGGCGAGTTGCCCGCCGGCGGAGAAGGTGAAGGAGCTGGACTCGGGGCAGATGGCGCTGCTCCCCGCGTCAGAGAGGCAGCAGCGGGGTCGGCGTGCAGTCTGGCAGCGAGCGATTGTCTTAGTCTTTCGTGTCGAGCATTGTTAACGCATAATGCTGCAAGTCTGGTCCACTGATTTATTGGCGGGCTGCAGGGGTTTGAGCCTCCCAGGAGAGAGGCGTCAGGAGCTGGCGCTGGAGGTGGAGTAGCGCGGCGTCTATGCTAACGTTGGTACCGTCCCCCTCCCTCCAAGTGTTTGCTCGGCAGGAGACAGGATGTATGTGCCCGACTCCAAACTGCTGCAACATTCATGGACTCAGGGACTTGCACGGTATGTTTTTTGTGTGACTGCTGTATGTGCCACGTGCTGTGCATGACTGTTGGTACTGTGTCTTGTACCGTGACCCTGAAAGAGTGCGGTTGAATGACAGTTAAACTTGAACTTGATGTAAACAGCCAAGTATAGCGAAACATTGGAGTATTACCATCTGGACTTGGAAATATATTGCCATTAGTTCCGAGACCCCCTTTGTACCGGGCGTCTCTGAAAACGCAGCCTTTTAGCCCCTCGCTAACGGCTGCTGGACTCAGCGGGGAGAAACTTCAGGCTTCGTACGTCGAGGGTGTACGAGACTTTGTACGAGGGTGCAGAATCCGTGAGGCTGGGGTATCTGGCCCACCCAAACCCCGGTTTGTGTGAACGCTGTGTGCCTTACTGCCCCCGGCGATCGCCTGTCAGCAAGGAATAACACAGATCGTACCCTGCTTAGAATTATTCAGGAGTCTATTTAAGAACGTTAACTGCAGCAAAAGGAAAGAGAGAGGGAAAAAATTTACAAAAGGGGCCCGTTCTACTGAGACAGTCACATGTGCACAGTGGAGCTCAAACCTTGAACTTGTCTGTAAATCGCGCGCCGGACCCTCCCTCGGTCTGCGTGAAAGCACACACACCACCTTCCGAAGGTCGCTGGAAATCCACCTTGAGCAAACGGGCTTTCCCATTGGGAGTATCGGCCCTTCCTCCTCGAAGCCACTCACCTGCACAACAGGGACAGCGTCGCCCACCGCCTTCCCTCCTGCCTCCCGGCTCCCGGCTCCCCCTCGTTCTCTAGCACCTCCTCCCAATTCCACCATCCTGATCGGCTGACACCACATTCCTAAGCCTCTTATCTCAGCTCAAATCCAAGCGGGCTGAAAGCAGGACAGGCTGCTCTTACAGGCCCGAAATGGCCAACATGAGGGGGCATAGTTTTCAGGTGCCGAGGGGGTGTCAGGGGTGAAGTTTTTCACACAGTTGCGGGTCTTTTAAGAATTTCTTAGATGGGTCCGTGAGGCTTAGAAAACTAGAGGGCTATGCGCTAGGGAAATTCTAGGCAGTTTCTAGAGTAGGTTACAGGTACGTGGGCTTGTAATCTGCTTTAAATTTCGATGTTCTAAAACAGACGCGGTTAAACCTCCCAGTCCTCTCGTGCTTCCCCACCCGTTCCTGCCTGTTCAGTTTGTTTGACGTTAGAATTCTGACTCGGCACTCACTACGCGAGTGTTCTCTGTCCCACCCCTGCTGCCTCACTAGCTTAAACCCTCCCAAAGAGCTGGAGCGAACCTCACTGCCAGGGTACGGATGCACAGAGGCGGTTTTCAATAGCGCAGGAGTCTGGGACCAGAGGGCACAGCCTCAGGATAGAAGGACGTCCCTTTCGAGCAGAGCTGAGGGGGAATCTCTTCAGCCAGAGGGTGGGGAATCTGTGGAATTCATTGCCACAGACGGCCGTGGAGGCAGAGCCATTGAATATATTTAAAGTGGAGGTTGATCAGTTAAGTGCGTGAAGGGATACGGGGAGAAGACAGGAGAATGGGACTGAGGAAAATAAATCAGCCATGATGGAATGGTGGAGGGGACTTATAGAAACATAGAAAGCCTACAGCACAGTACAGGCCCTTTGGCCCACAAAGCTGTGTCGAACATGTCCCTACCTTAGAACTACCTTGGTTTACCCATAGCCCTCTATTTTTCTGAGCTCCATGTATCCATCCAGGAGTCTCTTAAAAGACCCTATCGTATCCGGATTCACCACTGCCATCGGCAACCCATCCCACGCACTCACCATTATCTGCGTAAAAGAATTACCCCTGATATCTCCTCTGTACCTACTTCCAAGCACCTTAAAAATATGCCCCCTCATGTTAGCCATTTCACCCTGGGGAGAAGCCTCTGACTATCCACACGATCGATGCCTCTCATTATCTTATACACCTCTATCAGGTCACCTCTCATCCTCCGTCTCTCCAAGGAGAAAAGGCCAAGTTCACTCAACCTATTCTCATAAGGCATGCTCCCCGATCCAGGCAACATCCTTGTAAATCTCCTCTGCACCCTTTCTATGGTTTCCACGTCCTTCCTGTGGTGAGGCGACCAGAATTGAACACAGTCCTCCAAGTGGGGTCTGACCAGGGTCCTATATGGCTGCAACATTACCTCTCGGCTCCTAAACTGAATCCCACGATTGATGAAGGCCAATACACCGTATGCCTTCTTAACCACAGGGTCAACCTGCTCAGCAGCTTTGAGCGTCCTGTGGACTCGGACCCCAAGATCCCTCCGATCCTCCACACTGCCAAGAGTCTGACCATTAATGCTATATTCTGCCATCGTATTTGACTCGATAGCCTAATTCTGCTCTTGCGTCTTACAGTCTCGGTTCCCTCTTGGCTCGGGTCAGCTTGCCATGGAAGAGATCCCAGTGATGCCTGCCTGCCTGCTCTCTGCACCCACTCTTTGTCTCTTCATCTCAGCCGTCCTGCCTTCCTGTTTCTAAACTCGCCGAGGGGGTAGTCCGGCAATTACAATATACCACCATTTCAGATTCAGATTCAGTTTATTGTCATTTAGAAACCACAAATGCAATGCAGTTAAAAAATGAGACAACGTTCCTCCAGAATGATATCACAAAAGCATATGACAAAACAGACTACACCAGAAAATCCACATAACGTTTGGCAATCCCCAATCCAGAGTCCGGAGAGGCTGCTGTTTATTAATATCACGCTACCGTCTTAGCGCGTTCCCCGGAAAGGAGCTCCAAACCCACCAGACAAAAACAAGACCAAAAACTAAAACTACAAGACCTGCACAAAACCACGTAATTACAACATATAGTTACAACAGTGCAAACAATAGCATAATTGATTAAAAAAACAGACCATGGGCACAGTAAAAATAGTCCAAAGATGTTAAAGGACTATAAATCACCACACAGTTTCCACAAGTCCCCAGGGTCCCGACAGACTCGTCATCCCACGCCGGCAGCAGAAGGGAATACCCTCGCTATGGACTTCCACAGCGCCGCCGGACTCAGCCTCGCAGACACAGCACACAATGAAAGCTCCGTCGGACCCAGCCTTGCAGTGAAAGCGACCTGACCGTAGCGGACTCCGAGTCCGTCGAACCTCCGAGCCGACGACCATCCCCTCCGGCACAGCTTCTCTGAGCACCATCCTCTGCCAAGCGTATTAAGACGGCCCCGCCAATGGCCATCGGCAACGCGACCCCGAGGACTGGGGGCCTGTTCTTCCCAGCAGAGTCCCGGACCTCACAGCAGCAGCAGCAATGAAGAAGGTCTTCCTGGAGATTTCCCGATGTTCCTCCGTGCTCCCACGTCCGTTTTCAATCGATTATGATTGCGCACGGCACCCCACTTCACAAATAGCAGATAATCAGCTCCGGAGTGGCCGCCGCCATCTTGGAAGAAACTTACTTCTTTACAACACTTCAATTGACCTGAAAATCCCCTTTGCAGGACCTCCTCTCTCTCCTTGCCGATTATCACCGGTGCCAGCGTGGACTGTGTCTTTTCATCGCGGGGCAAAATTGCACTAATCAGATGGGTGATCTTTTCTTCCGTCTGGAAGGTGGGGGCTGTGAGTGAACATTTGCATTCCCTGCTGTCTGTCTGTCTGTTTCAGGTGCTGTCTGAAGCCTGTGGCCAGGAGATCACAGCGAAGCACATGCTGCCGACGGTCCTCCAGATGGCAGGCGACCAGGTGGCAAACGTTCGCTTCAACGTGGCGAAGTCGTTGCAGAAAATAGGACCGGTTTTAGATGCCAGGTAGGTACGCCACTGAGTTGGGGCTCGTAACCCGGCCCGCGGAGCACGCTCCGCCTCAGGTTTGGGGCGCAAGTTGAAATGCCGCTTGTGGTGGCATTTAGTGATGGAGCCACAGGCCCGTTCCGGCCAAGACCTCCCGTCTCTGCCGGTCCCAGATTCCTAACCTGGGGTCCGTGGACCCCTTAGCTTAACGGTGTCGGTCCGTGGCACCAAGATAGTTGTGAACCCCTGCTTTAAACCTTCCCCGCCCACGTACCTGTCCTCTTCAAAGTTGTCAATGTTGAGTTGGCTCAACCACTTCCTCTGGCAGCTCATTCCGTGTACTGTGTGGGAGAGGGGCATAAACTTAACCCTCAGTCCATCTCCTCTCCCCACCCTCACTCTCCTCCTTTGCTAACCTTAAACGATCTTCGCTGTCCTGAGATTAACTCCACAAGCCACAGGAGCAGAAATAGACTGTTCGGCCCATCGACGCTGCACAGCCATTCTATCGTGCTGATTTACTATCCCCCCCTCAGCCCCACTCTCTTGCCTTCTTCCCAAGGACACCCTTGCCAAGAACATTGTGTCCCGTTTCTGCCCTCCGTATTGCCTTCGTATTCCCAAGGGCCTCGTTTTACTACCGCTTTCCCGAGCCATGCGTAATATTCCTTTCTGTAAGGTTGTAAGACTGACACTCTCTCATCACCCACGCTACCCGAGGAACTCCAATCAACTGGCCTTTAGAAGGGTCCAGCGTAGAATAGTACAGCACAGTACAGGCCCTTCAGCCCACAGTGTTGTGCCAACCCTCAAACCCTGCCTCCCATGTATCCCCCCCACCTTAAATTCCTCCATATACCTGTCTAGTAGTCTCTTAAACTTCACTAGTGTATCTGCCTCCACCACTGACTCAGGCAGTGCATTCCACGCACCAACCACTCTCTGAGTGAAAAACCTTCCTCTAATATCCCCCTTGAACTTCCCTCCCCTTACCTTAAAGCCATGTCCTCTTGTACTGAGCAGTGGTGCCCTGGGGAAGAAGTGTCGCTGTCCCCTCGAGCAGCTGCTTCCCAGTTTACCCTCTCCTGACCCTGCCTAATACTCTTACAATTACCCCTCCTGCACCTCAGCACCTTCACCCAAGGATCAGTTTTAATCTGTGAATATCTTAAAACTGAGGGAATTACAACTGCGGCTGAAAATGTGATCATCCGGCCCGGCTCATTTCCTCGTAGGCTCTGTGACGTCGACGTCTGGTGTAACCCTCCTAGACGCAGTTACTGATTTTGACCCATTGAAGCCTCTGGCGCTCAGGAAATTCCATTTGGTACTGGGGAGGTTGAAGTCAGCCACTCAGTAAACCCTTTCCGTGACTGGGGTTGGGTGGGGGGGGTGGGGGGATAATAAATCGGCTGTGACGGAATGGCAGAGTAGACTCGATGGGCTGGACGGCCTGATTCCGTTCCTGTGTCGCACGTCGTATCTGCCTGTAGATCTGCTCCCCAGCTCCCAGTGGCCTTTTGGGAGCCCAGCGAACCATTTTATTTGTGTGTCATGCAATGTGTCTGCTTCGACTTCAGTGAGACCTTTGACAGGGTCCTGCACAGGAGGCTGGTCTTTATAGACAATAGACAATAGGTGCAGAAGTAGACCATTCGGCCCTTCGAGCCTGCACCGCCATTCTGACATCATGGCTGATCATCTACTATCAATACCCGGTTCCTGCCTTGTCCCCATATCCCTTGATTCCCCTATCCATAAGATACCTATCTAGCTCCTTCTTGAAAGCATCCAGAGAATTGGCCTCCACTGCCTTCCAAGGCAGTGCATTCCAGACACCCACAACTCTCTGGGAGAAGAAGTTTTTCCTTAACTCTGACCCAAATGACCTACCCCTTATTCTCAAACCATGCCCTCTGGTACTGGACTCTCCCAGCATCTGGAACCTATTTCCTGCCTCTATCTTGTCCAATCCCTTAATAATCTTATATGTTGCAATTAGATCCCCTCTCAATCTCCTTAATTCCAGCGTGTACAAGCCCAGTCTCTCTAACCTCTCTGCGTAAGACAGTCCGGACATCCCAGGAATTAACCTTGTGAATCTACGCTGCACTTCCTCTACAGCCAGGATGTCCTTCCTTAACCCTGGAGACCAAAACTGTACACAATACTCCAGGTGTGGTCTCACCAGGGCTCTGTACAAATGCAAGAGGATTTCCTTGCTCTTGTACTCAATTGCCTTTGTAATAAAGGCCAACATTCCATTAGCCTTCTTCACTGCCTGCTGCACTTGCTCATTCACCTTCAGTGACTGATGAACAAGGACTCCTAGATCTCTTTGTATTTCTCCCTTACCTAACTCTACGCCATTCAGATAATAATCTGCCTTCCTGTTCTTACTCCCAAAGTGGATAACCTCACACTTAATCACATTAAACGTCATCTGCCAAGTATCTGCCCACTCACCCAGCCTATCCAAGTCACCCTGAATTCTCCTAACATCCTCATCACATGTCACACTGCCACCCAGCTTAGTATCATCAGCAAACTTGCTGATGTTATTCTCAATGCCTTCATCCAAATCGTTGACGTAAATTGTAAACAGCTGTGGTCCCGATACCGAGCCCTGTGGCACCCCACTAGTCACCACCTGCCATTCCGAGAAACACCCATTCACTGCTACCCTTTGCTTTCTATCTGCCAACCAGTTTTCTATCCATGTCAATATCAATACCTTCCCCCCCAATGCCATGAGCTTTGATTTTACCCACCAATCTCCTATGTGGGACCTTATCAAATGCCTTCTGAAAATCGAGGTACACTACATCCACTGGATCTCCCCCGTCTAACTTTCTGGTTACATCCTTGAAAAACTCCAATAGATTAGTCAAGTTTTATTGTTAAAACTTCTGGCAAGCTGGCAACGTGGGTTAAAAGTTGTCTGCGGATGGTGTTTCAAGCAAAGCCCAGGTTCCGGAAATAGTTGTACTGTATGCCCTCCCGTCCATTGCATCTGTACTGACAATCACTCCTTGCTATAGTAACCCACTTAGCCACGCTAACTCCACATCCCTTTGTCTTGCTCACTGTAGAAAAGGCCCGTTGACCCACAATTCTTTCTTCTCAGTCCTGGCGAAGAACAGTCGACTGTTCATTCATTTCCGTAGGTGCTACCTGGCCTGCCGAGGTGCTCCGGCATTTTGTGCATGTTGCTCTGGAACTCCCACACCTGCAAAAGCAAAAAAACAAAAGCAGCGCCCAATTGAACCACGTCCTTTTGCCTACAAGTGGCCAATATGCTCCGTTCCCTGCACATTCATTTGCCTGTCTAACAGTGTCTTAAACACTTCAACACTCACAAAAAAATGCCGGAGGAACTCGGCAGGTCAGGCAGCACCAGTCGACGTTTCAGACCGTGACCCTCCTTCGGATCTTAAACGCTTCTTTCGTATCTGCATCGACTGCCACCAGACCCATCAGTGTGTTTCGGGCACTCAAATCCTCGGCACATCTTCGAGCTGTTTTCCTCTTGCTCTCGCATCTTACCCATCAGCCGTCTGTCTTTGCCTCAAACTTCAATCAGCCCGTCCCTCAGACTCCACCGCTCTGGAGAAAGCAATCCCAATTTAGCAACCTCTCCGGTAAAGGCTGCAGTACCAGCTAGCATGTCTTCTTTACCTTCTTCAGACCCTTTAAAGGGGAGACCAGAGCAACAATCAGTACTCCAAATGTGACCCAGCCAGAGATTTATCACATCCTGGTAAACGTCTTCTGTACCTTCTCCAAAGCCTGCACACTCTTTAAAGGCCTGACCAGAGCAGAATTCAGTACCCCAAGTGTGACCCAACCAGAGATTTATCTCAGGCAACGTCATGGTAAACGTCTTCTGTACCCTCTCCAAAGCCTTCACACTCTTTAAAGGCCTGACCAGCGCTGAATTCAGTATCCCAAGTGTGACCTAACCAGAGATTAATCAAGTGACTGTCCAGGTTTTTGTTCCTGCATGAAAAGTTTACTCCTCCGATCCTCTTTAATACATCTTCCCTCTCCCCTTCGACCACTGACGGACAAACCCTGGTTAGAACCGAAAACTGCACGGTGAGATTTCAGTCAGTGCCACCACCATCATCATCACGTGACGCTGTGGTCTCTCCGTGGCCACGATTGTTCTTGGTTTGTGCCCTTGCCTCCTGGGCAGCGTGTGTCCTTACAAGACGGGGTGACCCCAGCCATAATCGGTACTCTTCAGAGATTGTCTGCCCGGCGTCAGTGGTCGCATCACCAGGGCTTGTGATCCGCACCGGCTGCACACGTGACCGTCCGCTATCTGCTCCCAGGTGCTACACCTTGCCCAAGGGTGACCTGCAGGCTAGCGGAGGGAAGGAGTGCCTTACACCTCCTTTGGTAGCGATATATCTCCCCACCCCCCCAACCCGCCAACCCGTCCGGGTAACGATGTTTGTGAAATTGTGCGTTTCGGATTTGATGGGAATTTGTGTGGAAAGTAGTAGCAGATGGATTGCATTAAAAGGAAATTTATGAATTTAATGCCCCCTCTCGCCAACGGCGTAAAAATGGGGCATCCTTTTGCATCCCCTCACCCAAATGAGCTGAGCTGCAGTTTCTGACCGCTCCACCCCGTACCTGGCCAGTAAAAGATCAGTTGTGGTAGCAGGAGCCTGCGTGAGAGGCAGAAACAGGAGGTTTTTAATCTGGGTAATACCCAGTTCCGTTCTGGATTGAAGTGAATGTGCTGCTGTCTAGTCTTTAAGCTCACAGGTACTAAAAATCACTTTTAAATCGCAGCACTTTACAGAACGAGGTCAAACCAATATTGGAGAAATTGAGTCAGGACCAAGATATGGACGTGAAATACTTCGCGCAGGAAGCCATGACTGGTAAGTTGCGGCTTTGGACCCAGCTCGGTCCCAGCATAAGCATTCTCCCCTCAAGCAGTTCCGGCCTGCATCGTGTCCCAGAGTCCCAGCTCGGTCCCAGCATAAGTACTCTCCCCTCAGGCAGTTCCGGCCTGCATCATGTCCCAGAGTCCCAGCTCGGTCCCAGCATAAGCATTCTCCCCTCAGGCAGTTCCGGCCTGCATCGTGTCCCAGAGTCCCAGCTCGGTCCCGGCATAAGCATTCTCCCCTCAGGCAGTTCCGGCCTGCATCGTGTCCCAGAGTCCCAGCTCGGTCCCAGCATAAGCATTCTCCCCTCAGGCAGTTCCGGCCTGCATCGTGTCCCAGAGAACCAGCTCGGTCCCAGCATAAACATTCTCCCCTCAGGCAGTTCCGGCCTGCATCGTGTCCCAGAGTCCCAGCTCGGTCCCAGAATAAGTATTCTCCCCTCAGGCAGTTCCGGCCTGCATCGTGTCCCAGAGTCCCAGCTCGGTCCCAGCATAAGCATTCTCCCCTCAGGCAGTTCCGGCCTGCATCGTGTCCCAGAGTCCCAGCTCGGTCCCAGCATAAGCATTCTCCCCTCAAGCAGTTCCGGCCTGCATCGTGTCCCAGAGTCCCAGCTCGGTCCCGGCATAAGCATTCTCCCCTCAGGCAGTTCCGGCCTGCATCGTGTCCCAGAGTCCCAGCTCGGTCCCAGCATAAGCATTCTCCCCTCAGGCAGATCCGGTCTGCATCGTGTCCCAGAGTCCCAGCTCGGTCCCAGCATAAGCATTCTCTCCTCAGGCAGTTCCGGCCTGCATCGTGTCCCAGAGTCCCAGCTCGGTCCCAGAATAAGCATTCTCCCCTCAGGCAGTTCCGGCCTGCATCGTGTCCCTGAGTCCCATCTCGGTCCCAGCATAAGCATTCTCCCCTCAAGCAGTTCCGGCCTGCATCGTGTCCCAGAATCCCAGCTCGGTCCCGGCATAAGCATTCTCCCCTCAGGCAGTTCCGGCCTGCATCGTGTCCCAGAGTCCCAGCTCGGTCCCAGCATAAGCATTCTCCCTTCAGGCAGTTCCGGCCTGCATCGTGTCCCAGAGTCCCAGCTCGGTCCCAGCATAAGCATTCTCTCCTCAGGCAGTTCTGGCCTGCATCGTGTCCCAGAGTCCCAGCTCGGTCCCGGCATAAGCATTCTCCCCTCAGGCAGTTCCGGCCCGCATCGTGTCCCAGAGTCCCAGCTCGGTCCCAGCATAAGCATTCTCCCTTCAGGCAGTTCCGGCCTGCATCGTGTCCCAGAGTCCCAGCTCGGTCCCAGCATAAGCATTCTCCCCTCAGGCAGTTCCGGCCTGCATTGTGTCCCAGAGTCCCAGCTCGGTCCCAGCATAAGCATTCTCCCCTCAGGCAGTTCCGGCCCGCATCGTGTCCCAGTGTCCCAGCTCGGTCCCAGCATAAGCATTCTCCCCTCAGGCAGTTCCGGCCCGCATCGTGTCCCAGAGTCCCAGCTCGGTCCCAGCATAAGCATTCTCCCCTCAGGCAGTTCCGGCCTGCATCGTGTCCCAGAGTCCCAGCTCGGTCCCAGCATAAGCATTCTCCCCTCAGGCAGTTCCGGCCTGCATCGTGTCCCAGTTTCTCGCTGGGTCTCTGAAGATGAGCACAAGATGGGTGCCTGCTGTAGGGGTACTGATGGTAGAAAAGGCTCTTTAAACTAAAGATGTGTGCCTCGTAATCTGCACGTGCAGCTAGCGAGGGTCGGGGGGAGAAACACGCAGTCCTCAGCAGGTTCAATAAGGGGTATAAAACACAAATTATGGATTCAAAACTCTGAAAGTACAACTGGGAAGCCAACCAGAGGATTATTCAAAGAGCTGGAAAAACGCTGTGATACTTGGAACTGTTTCCAGTTAGAGGGATTTGCTAATTGTCCAGAATTATAAACCTTGTGATAGAGCTGAGCATGAAATTCCCAGTTCTGTCTCCCACTCGCCCTCCTGTTTCTGTGGGCTGAATATTTTAAGAAGCAATCCAGAGTTTTGAGTGGAATCCTCAGTAAATGGTTCTGTGTTTCTATTGGGTGATTTTTAGGGTTTAAGAACAGGTGTTAAAATCTAGCGGTACCGTTCAATAATTCTCTACCATCGTATGTACTTCCTGTTACCCGGCTGGTGTTCGGGGCAGTAATGAAGGCCCTGCATCTTTGGCGGTGTTCAGGGCTCCCCCTCATCTTGTCAGTAGCTTCCTCGGTTTTCACTCCTGTCAATCGCACAAATCCCGCGGGGGTGGAGCCCAGGAATACCGATGCACTCGGAGGTAGAAAGATTCTTCATTGCTGTTTCCGTAACGGTTATTGTTTGACCGGTCAGGGTTGTTGGCCCTGAGCTGAACCCGGTGGACCGCCCTGAGTCTGGCCTCTGCCCTTTGACCTGTTTGGCATGGGTGACCCCACCAAGAGCCAAAGCATAAAACCCTGAGTCCGACCAACATAGTTCTCCGGGTCGTTGAGGCAGGCAAGCCTCCAAACCCCGCGACAAGCTTGTGACCCTCTGGGAGCTCTGCTGTTGTGGTCGACTTTTGTGTCTCACCCTCACTTGTCCCAACCATGTGAGGTAGCTGATGCCTTTATTCCAAGTGGTCCTCAGTTAGATGGGGCTCATCTAGGAGAAGGAAAACTCTGATCTCAAATCTCCGCTGCCTTGCAGCGATATCCACTCGTGAGGGAAAATCCGGAGCCGGAGTCCCTGAGGCAGTCCGACGTCGAGTTCGACGCGGACCGGCAACTCCTGGTGCCGAACCGTATCGGTCTCCGCCGTTCCTCTGGGTTCATTGTCTGCGTGGAGAGGGGGAGCCTGCTACACGGGGAACAGCCTGCTCTCTGTATCGTGCTGCCCTGGCTTGTGTATCTAGGCAGCTCGGACACAACAGCCACAGTCGAACCTGACCGATGGAGGCCTCAGTCACTCCTCCCGTGTACATTTATTACAGTTAAATCAATTCATTTGGTGTGTAGCGTTTCAGATTACTTGATTTTTTTTTAAAAAATCACTGAAGAGATGAGAGTTTGTGGTCTGTTTTCAGTTGAATGATTTTGAGGTGTTGTCTCTTCAGTAAAGCAGAAAATCTGGTTCGCGGTTTCTGCTAAATTAATTGCTGGCTGAGAAATGGGCTGCATTATTGAGTGGTTTAAGGTCCACGGGCAGGGGTGTTAACATTTTGGCTGAAAATGACGGGGGTGATGTGAGGAGAGAGGGAGTGGTGAAAGCAGAGTGCAGCGTGGGACAGCAAGGGTTCCGAGGCAAGAGCAAGACTTCTGTGATAGCTGTAGTCAATACAGGCTCGATGGCCTCCTGCTGCCCCCTGTGTTTCTGTATCAGCCTTGTGGATAATGTTTCCTACTTTAAAATCTAGTAGTTAGCAGAACCCAGTAGGTCTTAAAGTGACTGAGGCCTCCGTTGGTCAGGGTCGACCGTGGCTGTTGTGTCCTATCTGTCTAGATACGCATGCCAGGGCAGCAGGATACGGAGAGCGAACTGTTGCCCGTGTAGCAGGCTCCACGCACCCAAAGGAACGGCAGATACCGTTTGTCACCAGCGGCGTCGCAGGAGTCGCCGGTCAGCGTCGAACTCGACGTAGGGCTGCCTCGGGGGGCTCCAGCTCTGGGTTTTTCACTGGGGGTTCACTCCCGGAGCCTCCCCCGTGATCGGGTACAGCGGAGGTTTGAGATCGGAGTTTTCCTTCCCCCAGATGAGCTGACGAGCCCCGTCTGCCCGGATAGGTCTTAAAGCAACAGGAATTAAGAGTTGGTAATTATATGAATTCACTTGCAGTATTTTAGAAATGACATATACTCCATTGCTAGAATTCCCACAAGTTGTCGTCATAGCTTACAGGTAGATGCACGTTCTGATTATCTTCAGAAGTGTTCACGTCTTGTCTGCTTTCAGTATCTGATCTGCCTGTTTTCCTTTCTTACCTAGTGCTTGCCTTATCGTAGAAAGGGGTGACAGAACGGCTCTCGGCACCTGCAGCGAGATCTGCCGCTGACATCTTTGAAAACCTTCTTCCACTCTCTCTGAAAAGGATGACCCCCTGGAAAATGTAAATGTCTCGTAGGTAGTGCCACTGGATTTCAGTTGCCTTGGAGATGATAGTTCCGCAGACCTTCTGCTGCCTGAAATTAGCTTGAGTGATCATAAGTGTCTACTCCCCCCTATTTATTTTCATTGACTGTAGTGTACCCAGTGGCATTGTGTATCCGGTGGGTTTAGCTGTTAACAAGGATGTGTATTAGCTTTGCTGCTCCGTCGATAGTCACTTTGTATCCAGCATGCTGCCGGCTCCTTCTCCTCCTTTCCCAAAACTCCTTCGCTTGTATTCCCAGCATCCAACGGCAAACGCTCGAATTGAAACTGAAGACGTCGTCCAATCTGAAGTGGCGGGGAGGGTCCACGTCGGATGGGTCCTGGCCTGGTGTAGGGGTGGGGTCCACGTCGGATGGGTCCTAGCCTGGTGTAGGGGTGGGGTCCACGTCGGATGGATCCTGGCCTGGTGTAGGGGTGGGGTCCACGTCGGATGGGTCCTGACGAAGGGGAAAGAATGCGACTTGGCGTAGAGACGGGGGCCTCGTGTGGGAGGGTGTCCGCGCTGCGTTTTCTCCGGGTTGCTGAACGACGTGCTGTAAGCTTTGACCAACCTTACTGAAATGGCTTTAAATGCCGACCTGCTTCTTTTGATGGCGTGAGCAGCAGTGCCAGTGGATGCTGTGATTACCCGGTGGTTTGGTTAGGCAGCCCCGCTTCTGTACGTATCAGTTAAAGTAGATTCTCTTCCTGACCAGAATTACAAAATATTGTATCATTCCAGTGGTCTCGTCACATTTGGGATGCCGTTTCAATATTGCAAATCATGTAATTTAATGTCTGATAGCTTCTTGAATGATTTTAGGCAGGTTTAACCTGCTACCACTGGATGTCTTTCTCCTAATTTGTACATTACATCGTTGTTTGGACTGATTTCCCCAATAAAGTGGATTAAGGTAAATGCTGTCACGTGTTTTGTCTCCTCGCAATTCTTTCCTTCCTGTTAAATTATTTCTTTTGTCAGGTGGCTTTCTGTGCTCTTCGCCGGATTTTAGACCGAAGTCTTGCACAGAAATCAGAGTTTGTCACTGAAGTGGGATTAACAAGTTTAGTCAACGTGGAGAGGCAAGGGGGGGGAGGGAGCCCATCGTATTCATGTCTGATCTAGTCCCATTGGCCTGTGTTTGGCCCACTGATGCGATAAATCTTTCCCTCCAAATGCCTTTTAAAACTTGTAGTTGTACCCACCGCTACTGCTTCTCCCTTTAAGCAGCACGCTGCTTCTGTAGTGGCGGACCTTCACGCGATGGTACAACTGCGACGTAATCTCCCCAACTCCTGCACTCGCTGGCTCAGCCAGTGCGAAACATTTCCGTTTCCTCGGCCGCTTAAGTCCAGGGAAGGCCATCTCCGGGCCCCGCCAAACGTGCGGGTTTGAGGGGCGAGCCCATCCCAAGGCCCCCTGTTTGTGGGGACCCTCTGTAATTTGTGATCCTGTTACAAAATAACTGCATAGAATTAAAATATTTAGTTTCATAATCCTCAATTTGACTAAAAGGTTAGTAAAGAAAGAGCAAAGACAAGGGCCTGTTTTACTGGAACAGTCTAACATGCTCACGGTTTCCCCCGCCACCAATCCCCCATTGATCACCCCGGCCCCACTCCGGGTCAAATCCTACAAACTCCTCTCTCTGGCCCCAAGCCCAACCTTAGTGCCCCTCACCAGAGAAACCTCCCCTTAATCATAGAGGAGCAGAAGTAGGCCAATCGACCCATCGAGTCTGTTTCACCATCCAATTCTTCCAGTCATCCCCATCCCCCTTGCCCCCTCCCCATACCCTTTGATGCCCTGGCTAATCAAGAACCTGTCTATCTCTGCCTTAAATACGCCCATTGAGATTGACATTGACGAGCAGTTGCTCGTGGCAACGAATTCCACAGATTTACCGCCATCTGACTGAAGAGGTTTCTCTGCATCTCTGTTCTAAATGGACGTCCTTCAATCCTGAAGCCGTGCCCTCTTGTCCTGGACTCCCCGGCCATGGGAAGTAACTTTATCATATCTAATCTGTTCAGGCTTTTTAACATTTGGAATCTTTCTATGAGATCCCCCTCCCCTCATTCTCCTGAACTCCAGGGAATACAGCCCAAGAGCTGACAGACGTTCCTCATACGGTAACCCTTTCATTCCTGTCATTCCTGTCATTTGTTCCCGTCATCCTCCTCCAAGCATAGCCGACCCTCAAACCCTCGGACCCTCACTCCTCAGTCCACTCTGTCCGGCGGTCTAACAACTCTCTCCATTCGCATCCCCTCTCTTCATCTCTCCCTGACAAAGGACCATGAAAATCCCTCTTCCAGACCCACAAGAAAGAACAACACCCCTCTCATTGGTGAACATACATTCCAAAGTCCCCATTATCTCTAGTCATAACCCAAACATTGCTGCTACAGAGAAACCATTACATTAGCAGGTTTCATTAGATGGTTCATTTCATACCTGGAACCATTCTAGTGAACCCTCTCCAATGTCAGTACATTCTTCTTTTTTTGTAATTTACTTTTTTTAATTGAAGTTCATCATCAAACAAACATTTCCGTAAGATGTATTTCAGACATTGTACATATATATCACAAATCTCCACAAAGTATTTATCTGAGGTACACACTTACACACCCTCTCAGAAATCCCATTATGATAGTACATTCTTTCTAACATAAGGAGCTCAAAACTGTACACAATACTCAAGTGTGGTCACACGAGTGCCTTATACAGCCCCAACATCACATCCCTGCTCTTATATTCTATAAATATTCCTCTGGAAAAGAACACCAACATTGCATTTGCTTTCTTCACCACCGATTCAACCTGGAGATTAACCTTTAGGGTATCCTGCACGAGGACTCCCAGGTCCCTCTGCATCCCTGCATTTTGAATTCTCTCCCCATCTAAATAACAGTCTGCCTGTTTATTTCTTCCACCAAAGTGCACGACCCTACACTTTCCAACATTGTATTTCATTTACCATTTCTTTGCCCATTCCCCTAAACTATCTAAGTCTCCGCAGGCTTACTTTCTCTATTTTCTCCACCTATCTTGGTATCATTGGCAAATTTAGCAACAAATCCATTAATCCCATAGTCCAAATCATTGACATACATCGTAAAAAGCAGCGGTCCCAACACCAACCCCTGTGGAACTCCACTGGTAACTGGCAGCCAGAATAGGATCCCTTTATTCCCACTCTCTATTTTCTGCTGATCAGCCAATGCTCCACCCATGCTAGTAACTTCCCTGTAATTCCATGGGCTCATGCTAAACAGCCTCATGTGGGCACCTTGTCAAAAGCCTTCTGAAAATCCAATTACACGATGTCTACTGCATCTCCTTTGTCTACCCTGCTTATAATTTCCTCAAAAATTTGCAGTAGATTTGTCAGGCAGGATTTTCCTTTCAGGAAACCATGCTGGCTTTGGCCTATCTTGTCATGTGCCTCCAGGTACTCCGTAATATCATCCCTAACAATCGATTCCAACAACTTCCCAACCGCTGATGTCAGGCTAACAGGTCTATAGTTTCCTTTCTGCTGCCTCCCACCCTTAAATAGCGGAGTGACATTTGCAATTTTCCTGTCATCCGATACCGATTCTTGAAAGATCATTGCTAATGCCTCCGCAATCTCTCCAGATACTTCCTTTAGAACCCAGAGGTGCATTCCATCAGGCCCAGGAGATTTATCCACCCTCAGACCATTAAGCTTCCTGAGCACCTTCTCAGTCGTAATTTCCTCTGCGCAAACTTCACTTCCCTGACACTCTTGAATGTCCGGTGTACTGCAGATGTTTTCCACTGTGAAGACTGATGCAAAATATGCATTCAGTTCCTCTGCCATCCCTGCGTCTCTCATTACAATATCTCCAGCATCAATTTCTCTTGGTCCTATATCTACCCTTGACTCTCTTTTTGCCCTTTATATGCTTAAGAATGCTTTTAGTATCTTCTTTGATATTAGTCGCTAGCTTCCTTTCATAATTCACCTTTTCCTTCCTAATGACCTTAGTTTCCTTCTGCAAGTTTTTAAAGGCTTCTCAATATTCTATCTTCCCACTAGCTTTGGCTTCTTCATATGCCCTCTCTTATAACCATATAACAATCACAGCACGGAAACAGGCCATTCCGGCCCTCCTAGTCCGTGCCGAACTCTTAATCTCACCTAGTCCCACCTACCCGCACTCAGCCCATAACCCTCCACTCCTTTCCTATCCATATACCTATCCAATTTTACCTTAAATGACACAACTGATCTGGCCTCTACTACTTCTACAGGAAGCTCATTCCACACAGCTATCACTCTCTGAGTAAAGAAATACCCCCTCGTGTTTCCCTTAAACTTTTGCCCCCTAACTCTCAAATCATGTCCTCTCGTTTGAATCTCCCCTACTCTCAATGGAAACAGCCTATTCACGTCAACTCTATCTATCCCTCTCAACATTTTAAATACCTCGATCAAATCCCCCCTCAACCTTCTACGCTCCAATGAATAGAGACCTAACTTGTTCAACCTTTCTCTGTAACTTAAGTGCTGAAACCCTGGTAACATCCTAGTAAATCGTCTCTGCACTCTCTCTAATTTATTGATATCTTTCCTATAATTCGGTGACCAGAACTGTACACAATATTCCAAATTTGGCCTTACCAATGCCTTGTACAATTTTAACATTACATCCCAACTTCTGTACTCAATGCTCTGATTTATAAAGGCCAGCGTTCCAAAAGCCTTCTTCACCACCCTATCTACATGAGACTCCACCTTCAGGGAACTATGCACTGTTATTCCTAGATCTCTCTGTTCCACTGCATTCCTCAATGCCCTACCATTTACCCTGTATGTTCTATTTGGATTATTCCTGCCAAAATGTAGAAACCTCACACTTCTCAGCATTAAACTCCATCTGCCAACGTTCAGCCCATTCTTCTAACCGGCATAAATCTCCCTGCAAGCTTTGAAAACCCACCTCATTATCCACAACACCTCCTACCTTAGTATCATCAGCATACTTACTAATCCAATTTACCACCCCATCATCCAGATCATTTATGTATATTACAAACAACATTGGGCCCAAAACAGATCCCTGAGGCACCCCGCTAGTCACCGGCCTCCATCCCGATAAACAATTATCCACCACTACTCTCTGGCATCTCCCATCTAGCCACTGTTGAATCCATTTTATTACTCCAGCACTAATACCTAACGACTGAACCTTCTTAACTAACCTTCCATGTGGAACTTTGTCAAAGGCCTTGCTGAAGTCCATATAGACTACATCCACTGCCTTACCCTCGTCAACATTCCTCGTAACTACTTCAAAAAATTCAATAAGGTTTGTCAAACATGACCTTCCACGCACAAATCCATGCTGGCTACTCCTAATCAGATCCTGTCTATCCAGATAATTATAAATACTATCTCTAAGAATACTTTCCATTAATTTACCCACCACTGATGTCAAACTGACAGGTCTATAATTGCCAGGCTTACTTCTAGAACCCTTTTTAAACAATGGAACCACATGAGCAATACGCCAATCCTCCGGCACAATCCCTGTTTCTAATGACATCTGAAAGATCTCCGTCAGAGCTCCTGCTATCTCTACACAAACTTCCCTCAAGGTCCTGGGGAATATCCGGTCAGGACCCGGAGATTTATCCACTTTTAAATTTCTTAAAAGCGCCAGTACTTCCACCTCTTTAATTGTCATAGGTTCCATAACTTCCTTACTTGTTTCCCACACCTTACACCATTCGATATCCTTCTCCTTAGTGAATACCGAAGAGAAGAAATCGTTCAAAATCTCTCCCATCTCCCTCGGCTCCACACATAGCTGACCACCCTGATTCTCTAAGGGACCAATTTTATCCCTCACTATCCTCTTGCTTTTAATATAACTCTCTTGCTTTTACTTTGTCTCTGACTTCACTTGTCAGCCACAGTAGCGTCCTTCCATTTGAAAATTTCTTCTTATTTGGGATCTATCTGTCTTGCACTTCCCTCATTTTCCGCAGAAACTCCAGTCACTGCTGTTCTGCTCTCCTTCCTGCTGGTGTCCCTTTCCAGTCGACTTTGGCCAGTTTCCTTCTCATGCC
Organism: Hemitrygon akajei; assembly: GCF_048418815.1. Lineage (NCBI taxonomy): Eukaryota > Metazoa > Chordata > Chondrichthyes > Myliobatiformes > Dasyatidae > Hemitrygon > Hemitrygon akajei. The sequence continues at coordinate 51,181,761 of NC_133149.1, forward strand.
ATTGTAAATTCCTCTGTTCCACCGAAATGCATATTGGATTTTAGTTCCTCCTCCTCGAATTTCAAAGTGAGCTCGATCATGTTGTGATCACCGTTCCCTAAGGGTTCCTTGACCCTTAAGCTCTCTTATCACCTCCGGATCATCGCACAACACCCAATCCAGCACAGCCGATCCCCTAGTGGGCTCGACAACAATAAATGGACGGCATACAGTTCTCCAATCTTTTATCTTCAGCAGTAACCCAAACGTGAGCGGGAAACAACTCGCACAAAACGAAATAACAGACAGCATAACAGTAAAAAAACACAAACTAAGGCATTACACGTGCTATACACCTCGCCCACAGACCTGTTGACTTGTTGCCATTTTCACGGACCCCTCCTAATGTAGGAATTTGGCCGTAAGCATCAACTGTTCATTCACCTCTGTGGATACTGCCTGTCTGCAGATGTCCTTCAGATTTCCAGCATCTGTAGTTCTGGGGCCTCTACTTGTGATTTTCTTTTAATATACAGTAAATGACTTGGATGAGGAAGTGGAAGGGTGGGTGAGTAAGTTTGCAGAGGACATGAAGGTTGGCGATACAGATAGTGTAGCAGGGTGTACAATGGGACATCGAGAGGAAGCAGAGCTGGGCTGAGAGGTGGCAGATGGAGATGAATGGATTCACTTTGGAAAGCGTCACGCCCTGGTTAAGATTCTTTTTTTTTCCGCGATGCTGCAGGTATTTCATTTTAGCGGTCCCTGCTGAGACGGGAGACTCTTGTTTTCCAGCTTAGGAGCGTGGTGTCGGCCAGTCAGGGTGGCAAAATTGGGAGAAGGTTCCAGAGAACACGGGGCGGAGAGGATCTTGTTTGGCGGAAGCTGGGAGGAGAGAGGAGGGAAGGTGGTGGACGATGCCGTCCCTGATGCGCAGGGTGCTGTGTGCTTTCACGCAGACCGAGGGAGGGCCCGGCGAGTTTGTTCCAGACCAGTTCCAAGATTTGAGCTCCACCGTACACATGTGACTGTTTAAGTAAAGTGGGCCCTTTTTGTTCTTTTCTCTTACCTTCAATAACCGTTCGCTTAAGTTAATATTCTTAAGTATGCTTCTTATTAATCGTACGCGGTGTGCGATCCGTTATGCCTTGCCGGGGGGGGCAGCATTCACACAAACCGGGGTTTGGGTGGGCGAGACGTCCCGACCTCGCGGATCTGGGGCCGAACTCACATACGCCCTCGGCGCGCCAAGACTGGGACGGGTGGGTTTCTCGCCGCGGAGCCCAGTGGCCGTTAGCGAGGAGGGGGTGCCGTCGATCCGCACTTCCAGGGACGCCCAGTGAAAGGGGGATTTCAGAAGGTCGGGCTTGAAGGCGGAGTACGGGGTTAATGGCGGGAGTGCGGAGGAACAGGGGGGATCTTGGGGTCCATAGGTCCCTCGAAAGTTACCCGACAAGTTGACAGAGTGGTTAAGAAAGCTGGTCTTCAATAGCCCTGGGGTGGAATTCCAGAGAGGCGGGGTAACTTTGTCGCTCTCTGTAAAACCCTGGTTAGACCGTCCTTGGAATACCATGTTCGGTCCCGGTTTCCTCGTCACTGGAAGGATGCGGAAACTGCAACGCTTAAGAGGTTGCAGAGGAGATCGGCCAAGTCCGCTGCCTGGTCTAGAGAGCACGTCTTGGTCGAGCGGGCGAGGGCTTGCCCCCCTTTGGGGTGAAGATGAGCGGCGAGGTGGCAGAGGTGTGTAAGATGATCAAGAGGCATCGGTCAAGTGGGCAGCCAGGGAGTTTCTCCCCAGGGTGGTCATGACTTCAGGAGGGTGGGAGGACGGTACAGAGGTGATGTCAGGGGTAGGTTTTTTTTACAGAGTGCCGGATGGATGGTAGATACACCCCGGGGGTGGTAGGAGAGTCAGATACAAGACGAATGAGAAATGGAGGGCTCTACGGGAGGGAAAGACCAGACTGATGTCGGAGCAGGTTAAAAGGTCAGCACCACATCGCGGGCCGAAGGGCCTGTGCTGTGCTGTGTTCTATGCAGCCATTTCTCTGTCCTTCCGTCGCAAAGTCTCTCCCTCTCTACACAAACAGGGTCCTCCCACTTAATTGCCTACGACCTGCCCTGGTCTGACGCTGGTCGAGAAGTTAAATTCCAGCAGCCGCTTTCCCTAGACTCTGTCGCAACCTTTGACAACCCTCGCTGTCTCCTGCACCACCAGGTTTACGAATCTCCCTACCTGCACTTCCATCCAAATCATTACCGTGCATAATACACTGGGCACGGGCCTCGAATCTCAAAAAAAAAAACAGGAATCGGAATCGGGAGCGTTATCTCCGGCCTGTGGCGTGAAATTTGTTGACTTAGCAACAGCAGCTCAATGTAATGCGTAATCTAGCAGAGAGAGAAAAATAATAAATAAAATAAATAATAATGAAAGTAAATCAATTATGTACGTTTGTATATTCAATAGATTTTTTAAAAACGTGCAAAGACAAATATTATATATTAAGAAAAAGTGAGGTTGTGTCCAAGGGTTCAAAGTCCATTTAGGAATCGGATGGCGGAGGGGAAGAAGCTGTTCCTGAATCGTTGAGTGTGTGTCTTCAGGCTCCTGTACCTCCTCCCTGATGGCGGAGGGGAAGAAGCTGTTCCTGAATCGTTGAGTGTGTGTCTTCAGGCTCCTGTACCTCCTCCCTGATGGCGGAGGGGAAGAAGCTGTTCCTGAATCGTTGAGTGTGTGTCTTCAGGCTCCTGTACCTCCTCCCTGATGGCGGAGGGGAAGAAGCTGTTCCCGAATCGCTGAGTGTGTGTCTTCAGGCTCCTGTACCTCCTCCCTGATGGCGGAGGGGAAGAAGCTGTTCCCGAATCGCTGAGTGTGTGTCTTCAGGCTCCTGTACCTCCTCCCTGATGGCGGAGGGGAAGAAGCTGTTCCCGAATCGCTGAGTGTGTGTCTTCAGGCTCCTGTACCTCCTCCCTGATGGCGGAGGGGAAGAAGCTGTTCCTGAATCGCTGAGTGTGTGTCTTCAGGCTCCTGTACCTCCTCCCTGATGGCGGAGGGGAAGAAGCTGTTCCTGAATCGCTGAGTGTGTGTCTTCAGGCTCCTGTACCTCCTCCCTGATGGCGGAGGGGAAGAAGCTGTTCCCGAATCGCTGAGTGTGTGTCTTCAGGCTCCTGTACCTCCTCCCTGATGGCGGAGGGGAAGAAGCTGTTCCCGAATCGCTGAGTGTGTGTCTTCAGGCTCCTGTACCTCCTCCCTGATGGCGGAGGGGAAGAAGCTGTTCCCGAATCGCTGAGTGTGTGTCTTCAGGCTCCTGTACCTCCTCCCTGATGGCGGAGGGGAAGAAGCTGTTCCCGAATCGCTGAGTGTGTGTCTTCAGGCTCCTGTACCTCCTCCCTGATGGCGGAGGGGAAGAAGCTGTTCCCGAATCGCTGAGTGTGTGTCTTCAGGCTCCTGTACCTCCTCCCTGATGGCGGAGGGGAAGAAGCTGTTCCTGAATCGCTGAGTGTGTGTCTTCAGGCTCCTGTACCTCCTCCCTGATGGCGGAGGGGAAGAAGCTGTTCCTGAATCGCTGAGTGTGTGTCTTCAGGCTCCTGTACCTCCTCCCTGATGGCGGAGGGGAAGAAGCTGTTCCTGAATCACTGAGTGTGTGTCTTCAGGCTCCTGTACCTCCTCCCTGATGGTAACAGTGAGAAAAGGACAAGCCCTGGGTGCTGGAGGTCCTTAATAATGGACGCTGCCTTTCTGTGACACCGCTCCCTGAAAATGTCCTAGGTACTCAAGATGGAGCTGACTAGATTTACAACCTTCTGCAGCTTCTTTCGGTCCTGTGCAGTAGCCCCTCCACACCAGACAGTGATGCAGCCTGTCAGAATGCTCTCCACGGTACAACTATAGAAGTTTTTGAGTGTATTTGTTGACATGCCAAATCTCTTCAAACTCCTAATGAAGTATAGTCACTGTCTAGCCTTCTTTATGACTACATCGATATGTTGGGACCGGGTTAGATCCTCAGATCTTGACACCCAGGAACTTGAAGCTGCTCACTCTCCCCACTTCTGATCCCTCTATGAGGATTGGTGTGTGTTCCCTCATCTTACCCTTCCTGAAGTCCACAATCAGCTCTTTGGTCTTACTGACGTTGAGTGCCAGGTTGTTTCCACGACACCACTCCACCAGCTGGTCCGTCTCGCTCCTGTACGCCCTCTCATCTCCAGCGGAGATTCTACCAACAATGCTTGTATCGTATGGTATTTGAGCTGAGCCTGGCCACACAGTCCTCATTCTTGCCCCCTACTCCTACCTCCAAGCCAAATTTTGTATCCAATTGGCCAGCTTACCCTGGATTCCTTGTGCGGACCAGCCCACCACGTGGGGCATTATCAGGGATACTGCCGAGGTCCGTGTAGATAACATCTTTTTTGGTGTCATGCGAACTTTAGCGTAAAACTTGCAGGTTGAGTCGGTGGTGAGGAAGGTGAATACGATGTTAGCGTTCATTTCGAGAGGGCTAGAATATAAGAGCAGGGATGTAATGTTGAGGCTTTATAAGGCATTGTCGAAGCCTCACTTGGAGTATTGTGAGCAGTTTTGTGCCCCTGCTGTAAGAAAGGATGTGCTGACATTGGAGAGGGTTCAAAGGAGGGTCAGGAAAATGATTCCGGGATTGAAATGCTTGTCATGGGAAGAGCATTTGATGACTAATGACCTCATCATCCCATGTCCTCCTTTGCCTCTGAGAGAGAGGATCCAGACCTCTCACCCTCTCCTGACAACGCCGGCCTCCACCAATCTCCCAGCCATTTCTGCAGGCCCTCTCTAGATTAACCCTACCTTTCCCGCGGTCCGTCCACCAGAACTGAACTGGCCGCGTGGTGTCGCGGTTCAGAGTTGAGTTCTGGCGCCACCTGCGGGCAGCCCCGAGGAACGCGTGGGCTTCCCCCGGGTAATCTGCTTTCCTCCCACAGTCCAGAGACGTACTGGGCGGGTTAATCGTAAATTGCCCCCGTGATTAGGCTGGGGTTAATCCGGTGCTGTCAGTGGTCGTCGGGACGGAGTGGCTCAGAGGGCAGAAAGGTCCTACTCTGCCCTGGATCGCGAAATAATTACAGAAATAAATATTCCAGGCAGCCCATCTGGGAAAACGAAACCATCACTCCTACCCGCTAATCTCCGACCACCAACCAATATTCCTGTCTGATATATCCTGTACCTCCTGAGCGTCATAGGAAGTCATTCCTGCCTGTGGCCATCAAACTTTACAACTCCTCCCTCGGAGTGTCAGACACCCTGAGCCAATAGGCTGGTCCTGGACTTATTTCCACTTGGCATGATTAACTTATTATTATTTAATTATTTAAGGTTTTATATTGCTATATTTCTACACTATTCTTGGTTGGTGCGGCTGTAACAAAACCCAATTTCCCTCGGGATCAATAAAGTATGTCCGTCTGCCTTTTTTTCCCGGGGCTGAAATGGCCGGCACGTGAGGACACAGGTTTAAAGTGCTGGGGAGTAGGTACAGAGGAGATGTCAGGGGGTTTTTACACAGAGAGTGGTGAGTGTGTGGAATGGGCTGCCGGCGACGGTGGTGAAGGCGGATACGATGGGGTCTTTTAAGAGACTCCTGGACAGGTACATGGAGCTTAGAAAAATAGAGGCCTATGGGTAACCCTGAGTAATTTCTAAGATAGAGACATGTTTGGCACAGCTTTGTGGGCCGAAGGGCCTGTATTGTGCTGTAGGTTTTCCATGTTTCTATTTTTTGATGCTGCCTGGCCTGCTGAGTTCCTCCAGCATTTTGTGTGTGTGTGTGAGTGTGTGTGTGAGTGTGTGTGTGTGTGTGAGTGTGTGTGTGAGTGTGTATGTGTGTGAGTGTGTGTGTGTGTGTGTGTGTGTCTGTGTGTGTGTGTGTGTATGTGTGTGAGTGTGTCTGTGTGTGTGTGAGTGTGTGTGTATGTGTATGTGTGTGAGTGTGTGTGTGTGTGTGTGTGTCTGTGTGAGTGTGTGTCTGTGTGTGTATGTGTGTGTGTGTCTGTGTGTGTGTCTGTGTGTGTCTGTGTGTGTATGTATGTGTGTGTGTGAGTGTGTGTGTGTGTGAGTGTGTGTGTTTGTGTGTGTGTGTGTGTGTGTCTGTGTGTGAGTTTGTGTGTGTGTGTGAGTGTCTGTGTGTGTGTGTGTGTCAGTGTGTGAGTGTGTGTGTGTGTGTCTGTGTGTGTGAGTGTGTGTGTGTGTGTGTGAGTGTGTGTGTGTGTGTGTGAGTGTGTGTTTGTGTGTGTGTGTGTCTGTGTGTGAGTTTGTGTGTGTGTGTGTGAGTGTCTGTATGTGTGTGTGTGTCAGTGTGTGAGTGTGTGTGTGAGTGTGTGTGTGTGTGTGTGTGAGTGTGTGTGTGTGTCTGTGTGTGTGTGTTACATAAAGCAGTTCACAATGCTGTGCCCAACCAACTTATAGACAGACTAAGAACCTGCAAAAATTAATCCCTCCTACCTGCACGAGGTCCATATCCCTCCATCTTCCTCACAGTCAGGTTCCTATCTAAATGCCTCTCGAATGTATTTGCCTCCACCACCACACCAGGCAGCGCATTCCAGACATCCACCACTCTCCGTGTGAAAAACTTACCCTCCTTTCTGACCCCACCCCCTGCCCCACCCTCTGGTATTAGATTAGACCCAGCCTACCCTGCCCCCGGCGGTCCTCTTGGCCAGCTCTTCATAAAACCCCCCAGGGAAATCCTCTGAGATGCAGGGGCAGGCACAACACACCGCCTGCTGGAGGAACTCAGCCGCTCGAGCAGGCTGTGGGGAGAAAGGAATTGTTTTCATTTGGGATCAAACCCCCACCCCCCACCTGAATCCCCTCACACGAGGCCAGGCCGACCGCCTCCAATCAGAGGTCCAGGTTGACTCGGTGACGAGGAAGGGAAAGGGGGTCTTAGCATTCGTTTCGAGAGGACCAGAGTTTGAAAACAGGGATGGAGTGCTGAGGCTCTGATCAGGCAGTATGGTGAGCAGTTCTGGGCCCCTCGTCTAAGAAAAGATGGGCTGGCTTCGGAGAGGGTCCAGAGGAGCTTCACATGAATGGTTCCAAGAATGAAAGGGTTAACCTACGAGGAGTATTTGATGGCACTGAGCCCGCACTCGCTGGAGTTTAGAAGAATGAGGTGGGGAAGGGGGCACCTCGTTGAAACCGATCGGATATTGAAAGGCCTCGATAGAGTGGATGTGGAGAGGATGATTCCTATAGTGGGGGAGTCTAGGACCAGAGGACACAGATAGAGTGGGTGTGGAAAGGATGTTTCCTATAGTGGGGGAGTCTAGGACCAGAGGACACAGATAGAGTGGGTGTGGAGAGGATGTTTCCTATAGTGGGGGAGTCTAGGACCAGAGGGCACAGATAGAGTGGGTGTGGAGAGGATGTTTCCTATAGTGGGGGAGTCTAGGACCAGAGGGCACAGATAGAGTGGATGTGGAGAGGATGTTTCCTATAGTGGGGGAGTCTAGGACCAGAGGACACAGATAGAGTGGGTGTGGAAAGGATGTTTCCTATAGTGGGGGAGTCTAGGACCAGAGGACACAGATAGAGTGGGTGTGGAGAGGATGTTTCCTATAGTGGGGGAGTCTAGGATCAGAGGACACAGATAGAGTGGGTGTGGAGAGGATGTTTCCTATAGTGGGGGAGTCTAGGACCAGAGGACACAGATAGAGTGGGTGTGGAGAGGATGTTTCCTATAGTGGGGGAGTCTAGGACCAGAGGACACAGATAGAGTGGGTGTGGAAAGGATGTTTCCTATAGTGGGGGAGTCTAGGACCAGAGGACACAGATAGAGTGGATGTGGAGAGGATGTTTCCTGTAGTGGGGGAGTCTAGGACCAGAGGACACAGATAGAGTGGATGTGGAGAGGATGTTTCCTATAGTGGGAGAGTCTAGGACCAGAGGACACAGATAGAGTGGGTGTGGAAAGGATGTTTCCTATAGTGGGGGAGTCTAGGACCAGAGGACACAGATAGAGTGGATGTGGAGAGGATGTTTCCTGTAGTGGGGGAGTCTAGGACCAGAGGACACAGATAGAGTGGGTGTGGAGAGGATGTTTCCTGTAGTGGGGGAGTCTAGGACCAGAGGACACAGATAGAGTGGATGTAGAGAGGATGTTTCCTGTAGTGGGAGAGTCTAGGACCAGAGGACACAGATAGAGTGGGTGTGGAGAGGATGTTTCCTATAGTGGGGGAGTCTAGGACCAGAGGACACAGATAGAGTGGATGTGGAGAGAATGTTTCCTGTAGTGGGGGAGTCTAGGACCAGAGGACACAGATAGAGTGGATGTGGAGAGGATGTTTCCTGTAGTGGGGGAGTCTAGGACCAGAGGACACAGATAGAGTGGGTGTGGAGAGGATGTTTCCTGTAGTGGGGGAGTCTAGGACCAGAGGACACAGACAGAGTGGATGTGGAGAGGATGTTTCCTATAGTGGGGGAGACTAGGACCAGAGGACACAGATAGAGTGGATGTGGAGAGGATGTTTCCTATAGTGGGGGAGTCTAGGACCAGAGGACACAGATGGAGTTGATGGGGAGAGGATGTTTCCTATAGTGGGGGAGTCTAGGACCAGAGGACACAGATAGAGTGGGTGTGGGGAGGATGTTTCCTACAGTGGGTGAGTCTAGGACCAGAGGGCACAGATAGAGTGGATGTGGAGAGGATGTTTCCTATAGTGGGGGAGTCTAGGACCAGAGGACACAGATAGAGTGGATGTGGAGAGGATGTTTCCTATAGTGGGAGAGTCTAGGACCAGAGGACACAGATAGAGTGGGTGTGGAAAGGATGTTTCCTATAGTGGGGGAGTCTAGGACCAGAGGACACAGATAGAGTGGATGTGGAGAGGATGTTTCCTGTAGTGGGGGAGTCTAGGACCAGAGGACACAGATAGAGTGGGTGTGGAGAGGATGTTTCCTGTAGTGGGGGAGTCTAGGACCAGAGGACACAGATAGAGTGGATGTAGAGAGGATGTTTCCTGTAGTGGGAGAGTCTAGGACCAGAGGACACAGATAGAGTGGGTGTGGAGAGGATGTTTCCTATAGTGGGGGAGTCTAGGACCAGAGGACACAGATAGAGTGGATGTGGAGAGAATGTTTCCTGTAGTGGGGGAGTCTAGGACCAGAGGACACAGATAGAGTGGATGTGGAGAGGATGTTTCCTGTAGTGGGGGAGTCTAGGACCAGAGGACACAGATAGAGTGGGTGTGGAGAGGATGTTTCCTGTAGTGGGGGAGTCTAGGACCAGAGGACACAGACAGAGTGGATGTGGAGAGGATGTTTCCTATAGTGGGGGAGACTAGGACCAGAGGACACAGATAGAGTGGATGTGGAGAGGATGTTTCCTATAGTGGGGGAGTCTAGGACCAGAGGACACAGATGGAGTTGATGGGGAGAGGATGTTTCCTATAGTGGGGGAGTCTAGGACCAGAGGACACAGATAGAGTGGGTGTGGGGAGGATGTTTCCTACAGTGGGTGAGTCTAGGACCAGAGGGCACAACTTCAGAACAGAGGGACGTGCACTTAGAACAGAGATGAGGAGGAATGTCTTTAACCAGGAGGTGATGGATCTGGGGAATTCATTGCTGCAGACAGCTGTGCGCGCCAAGTCATTAGATGTATTTAAAGCGCAGGTTGATAGGTTCCTGGTTATTCAGAGCATCAAAAGTTATGAGGAGAAGGAAAGAGAATGGGGTTGACCGGGATAGTAATTCAGCCACGATGCAATGGTGGAGCAGACTCGATGGGCTGAATGGCCCGATTCTGCTCCCAGGTCCTCTACTCGTAAATCCTGTTGTTGTGTATTTCGGTAATATTGTTTGGTTAAGCATTCCTTTTTGTTTAAACAATTCATTATGGGTTATTTCTAAAAGTACGTGAGTGGCATACAACATCATGTCTCTACATCAGACGTGAGAATCTCACGTAAAATAAAGATGAAGTTTACACACATCTCTCAGCTCCCTTTCTTTTAGGAGTTAGAAATATACCTGAGACCACTACCTACCTGTTGAGGTGCAGCAAGGCCTTCCAGTTTAAAAAAAAAGAATAGTGAGTTTTTAAAAGAATTTAGAGCGAGATGTTTGAGTTGTTCAATAATATCTCAGTACATGTTCTTCGGAGGAGAAGAATAAAAGGCAGAAAACGGACGAACTTGTTGGTTCATAAAGAGTGAGTATTGGGCCACGAATAATAATAATAAATAAATAAGAAGAGCAGAAATGGCTACATTAGAAGGACTGATGCATTCGATTGCACAACAGATGACTGGATTAAGTACGCTGAGCGAATTGAACATTGTGTTTTGAAGCAAATGAAATAGACAGAGGCAGCTTTACTGAGTGTAACAGGAGGAAGAGCATGCAGCTTGTAGAGAAGTTTGACGGCTCGAACCAAACTAGCTGAAATGAGCTTTGCCGATTGAGGTACGCTTTAGGTTTCATAAGAGGACTAAAGGGGGCGGGGGTGTCCATTTCAGCGTACGTGCACCCACAGGGTCTACACCCCCCCTACAGAAAGCCCAAGCCAGACGGGCTGGCCATGTCGTCAGGATGTCTGACAGCCGACTACCAAAACAGCTGCTGTAGGAGAGCTGAGCCAGGGCAAGCGCTCAGTTGGAGGGCAGAAGAAATGTTTCAAAGATTGCCTCAAAGTGTCCCTCAAAGACCTCAACATCAATCCCAGTAGCTGGGAATCGCTTGCTCTGGACCGCCCAACCTGGTGGAGCAGGACCACTAAAGGAGCGTATGCAGCAGAAATCAGACGCACCGCAGAGGCTCAGAGGAAACGCGCCACGCGCAAGGCTCGAGCTACCTCCACTTCCACTGCAGCACCTATCCTCGTGTGTCCCACATGTGGGCGAGCTTTCAGGGTCACCAGTCACCTCCGGACCCACAGTCACAAACCCTCCACCTAACTTCGAAAACGTGGATGAATCGGAAAGATTGTCTGAGCATTGTCAGTTCTGTGATGGGATTACTGATGCATTAAGGGATCATTCAGTTGATGGAATCTCGCAAGAGAGCATTCAAAAACGGCTCCCAGCGGAAGCACAACTTAACACTGCAAAGAGCCGTTGAGGTAGCCGTATCAGTTTTAAACCTCCGCTTCGGGAGTGAACCCCGAGGAAGAAATCCGGAGCCGGGGTCCCTGAGGCTGTTTGATGTTGTTTACAAACTTCACTCTGGCAACCTCTGCGACGACTCTGGTGCCGAGCTCTATCGGTGCTCGCCCTTCCCTTGGACTACGTCGGTGACGAGGAGAGGGGAACCCGCTACGTGGGCAACAGCCGGATCTTCAAATCCCCCTGCCCAGAGGACACCGTCCTCCAGAGGCGCAAACCCCACGGTCCCCTGGGACCGATGGCTGCCTGCCACTATATTGCATATTCTATATTGAGTTCGAGCTCATAGCTCAGCAGGGTGGAGCGTCGTGTATTTAACATTTCAGTTGCATTAACGTGATATTGTACATATATTTGTTCGATTAAGCAGCCTTTGTTGTTTATCTGACCCTGAGGTTCTGTGGGCCGCGAAAGTCGGGGGAAGACGGTCTCTGGCCCCGCCAAACGTGTGAGATTGAGGTGCGGAACCCACTGTTTGTGTGGACGCTGTGTGATCTGTCCACCCCCCGTTACAAATCAGCACCGCGGAACAACAGACAGTGCGCCATATGCAATTAAACGATTTAGCTTCACAATCCTTAATTTGTCTCGGGGTTAGTAATGAAAAAAAAAACACAAAAAGGGCCCATTTTAATGAAACGGTCCAACCCGCGCGAGCTGGAGCTCGCGGTTCCCCTTCCGCTGGTCCTCCATCGATTCCCCCCCCCCCCCCCCCCCGGGCTTCAACAACTCCCGGCCCCACTCCAAGTCCACTCCTTTCTGGAGTCCACGACCTCTCCTTTCCGCCATCTTCTCTCTCCATCCTCCGCCGAACACGAGACCCAGATCACCTCGGTGTCAAGCACGCAAAGCTCTCCCCTCATTGGACGGCGCCCATTCCAAAGCCCCTGTTATCTCCAGCCTCAGCCCAAACACTGCTGCTACAGAAGGACCATTACAACAGCAGTGAAACCTTTCCCAGGGTGTTACGCTTACAGAATTCATGACAGGCTACGTGTAGAAGTATGTGAATGGCATACGTTATTTTGCCACCGCGCCGTACGTCCGTGCCTCACTTAAAGTGAAAGCAAAGCTTATGCACGTCTCTCTGCTCCCTTGTTTCGCTTTCAATTTGTTTCATGTTTTGGAGCCTCAAACCATCCACCGATGTCACCAGCCTGTAGCTCCCTGGCTTATCCCAGCTGCTCCTTGAAAGAGGGTGCTAGCTCTCCTCCAGTCGTCTCATATCCCACCTCTGGCGACCAAAGTGTAGACACCTCCATATAACCGTATGACAATTACAGCACGGAAACAGGCCATCTCGGCCCTTCTAGTCTGTGCCGAACGCTTACTCTCACCTAGTCCCACCGACCTGCACTCAGCCCATAACCCTCCATTCCTTCCCTGTCCGTATACCTATCCAATTTTACTTTAAATGACAATACCGAACCTGCCTCTACCACTTCTACTGGAAGCTCATTCCACACAGCTACCACTCTCTGAGTAAAGAAATCTCCCCTCGTGTTACCCCTAAACTTTTGCCCCCAACTCTCAACTCATGTCCTCTTGTTTGAATCTCCCGACTCTCAATGGAAAAAGCCTATCCACGTCAACCCTATCTATCCCCCTCATAATTTTAAATACCTCTATCAAGTCCCCCCTCAACCTTCTACACTCCAAAGTATAAAGACCTAACTTGTTCAACCTTTCTCTGTAACTGAGGTGCTGAAACCCAGGTAACATTCTAGTAAATCTCCTCTGTACTCTCTCTATTTTGTTGACATCTTTCCTATAATTCAGTGAGCAGAACTGTACACAATATTCCAAATTCGGCCTCACCAATGCCTTGTACAATTTTAACATTACATCCCAACTCCTATACTCAATGCTCTGATTTATAAAGGCCAGCATACCAAAAGCTTTCTTCACCACCCTATCCACATGAGATTCCACCTTCAGGGAACTATGCACCATTATTCCTAGATCACTCTGTTCTACTGCATTCCTCAATGCCCTACCGTTTACCATGTATGTCCTATTTGGATTAGTCCTACCAAAATGTAGCACCTCACACTTATCAGCATTGAACTCCATCTGCCATCTTGCAGCCCACTCTTCTAACTGGCTTAAATCCCTCTGCAAGCTTTGAAAACCGACTTCATTGTCCACAACGCCACCTATCTTAGTACCAACTGCATACTTAGATAGATAGATAGATAGATAGATACTTTATTCATCCCCATGGGGAAATTCAACATTTTTTTCCAATGTCCCATACACTTGTTGTAGCAAAAACTCATTACATACAATACTTAACTCAGTAATAATATGATATGCATCTAAATCACTAACTCAAAAAGCATTAATAATAGCTTTTAAAAAGTTCTTAAGTCCTGGCAGTTGAATTGTAAAGCCTAATGGCATTGGGGAGTATTGACCTCTTCATCCTGTCTGAGGAGCATTGCATCGACAGTAACCTGTCGCTGAAACTGCTTCTCTGTCTCTGGATGGTGCTATGTAGAGGATGTTCAGGGTTTTCCATAATTGACCGTAGCCTACTCAGCGCCCTTCGCTCAGCTACCGATGTTAAACTCTCCAGTACTTTGCCCACGACAGAGCCCGCCTTCCTTACCAGCTTATTAAGACGTGAGGCGTCCTTCTTCTTAATGCTTCCTCCCCAACACGCCACCACAAAGAAGAGGGCGCTCTCCACAACTGACCTATAGAACATCTTCAGCATCTCACTACAGACATTGAATGACGCCAACCTTCTAAGGAAGTACAGTTGCCTCTGTGCCTTCCTGCACAAAGGCATCTGTGTTGGCAGTCCAGTCTAGCTTCTCGTCTAACTGTACTCCCAGATACTTGTAGGTCTTAACCTGCTCCACACATTCTCCATTAATGATCACTGGCTCCATATGAGGCCTAGATCTCCTAAAGTCCACCACCATCTCCTTGGTCTTGGTGACATTGAGACGCAGGTAGTTTGAGTTGCACCATATCACAAAGTCCTGTATCAGTTTCCTATACTCTTCCTCCTGTCCATTCCTGACACACCCCACTATGGCCGTGTCATCAGCGAACTTCTGCACATGGCAGGACTCCGAGTTATATTGGAAATCAGATGTGTACAGGGTGAACAGGACCGGAGAGAGTACGGTTCCCTGTGGCGCTCCTGTGCTGCTGACCACCGTGTCAGACCTACAGTCTCCCAACCGCACATCCAATTTACTAATCCAATTTACCACCCCATCACCCAGATCATTAATGTCACCTCCGGAGACGTGAGAGACGGCAGACGCTGGAATCGGAATGGGCTGTCAATGTGCCGGAGGGACTCAGCAGGCCCGAGAAGTACCTGTAGAGGGAATCTGATGTCTTCGGACAAGACCCTTCATGAAAATCAGAATCAGATCTCTAAATCGGGTTTAGTACAGAACTCTGTGAGAAGAAAGCACCCCTCCCCCACTGCACCCCGCCAAAAAAAAGTGAGGCGGTGTACACCGTCCATTCATAAATCTGACGGGAGATCGAGGACTGGGTTGAACAGTACATGGTTCTTCGTGAAGAAACACAACGATAGGAGGTGTGAGCGTCGTCATCAACGAGGGACGGTTGAACAGGCACTGGTGAGGCGTCCAAGACATAACCCAGAGGGGGGATGGTTGGACCTAAAGTTATCTTTTCCAAAACACCCACAGAACCCAGATTCGGGAAGGTCGGAAGCGCAGTATTTAAAAAGTTTCTAATCTGTAAATATCTAAAGAAATCTTTGGTTTACCAATGATAGAGCCAGATTATTTAACTCCTTCAGCTCGTCGGATGATTACATTTCTCACATCAGTGGCCAAGAGATCGATTTTGTTGAAATGGAAAGAGATTAATCCGCCGACCACATTTCATTGGTTCTCTCGAACTATGTTGTGTTTAAACTTAGAATAAAATTAGAAGTTTCATATATGATCCTTCTATTAAATTTGAAAATACTCGGAGGCCATTTATTCATCATTTTCACATGATGTAATTTGACCTTTTCCAAATCTATTTCTTTTCTTTTTCTTTTTGTTCTATACATGTAGAGAGGGTCGGAGTTGATGACACTTATCGTTCCTTTTTCTGTTTTTTAGATATTACAGACAGCCCATGTCTATTTTCAAAAACAAAATGCTGGCAGAACTCAGCAGGCCAGACAGCATCTATGGGAGGGGAGGTAGTGACGACGTTTCGGACCGAGACCCTTCACACTCCTGATGAAGGGTTTCGGCCCGGAACGTCGTCACTACCTCCTCCCATAGATGCTGTCTGGCCTGCCGAGTTCTGCCAGCATTTTGTGTTTTTATTTATTTCCAGCATCTGCAGATTCACTCGTGTTGCCCATGTATATTTTTCTTTTTATTCTCTTTTTTTTAAATTAGTGGTTAGTTTTGGATAGACTAGTTTTGTTTGGGGGTGTGTATATAATATATTTTTTTCATTTGTTTTATTCCATTCTTTTTTGCTCTGTGTACACCTTATTTGTATTTTGTACGATTTTGGGAAGCTTAATTCCCTTGTATCATTGAATATATGTTCATTTATGTTAACTATGAACAATGTAATCCCAATAATTGTGTATTGATATTTGCTATTTTCTATATGTTGATATTAATAAAAGGATTGAAAAAGAAAGAATCCCAAGTTATCACGGAATAAAACACGATTTAACATCAGCAATTCTTTGCAGAAAGGATCACAGGTTTATTGCTGTAAATACATAGAACACAGAAAGATACAGGCCCTTCGGCCCACAATCTCGTGCCTGCCATGTAACCTACTCTAGAAACTGCCTAGAATTTCCCTACCGCATAGCCCTCTATTTTTCTAAGCTCCATGTACCTATCCAGGAGTCTCTTAAAAGACCCTATCGTATCCGCCTCCACCACCGTCGCCGGCAGCCCATTCCACGCACTCACCACTCTCTGTGTGAAATCTTACCCCTGACATTCCCCCTGTTCCTACTTCCAAGCACCTTAAAACCGTGCCCCCTCATATTAGCCATTTCAGCCCTGGGGAAAAAGCCTCTGACTATCCACACGATCAATGCCTCTCATCATCTTATACACCTCTATCAGGTCACCTCTCATCCTCCGTCGCTCCGAGGAGAAAAGGCCGAGTTTGCTCAACCTGTTCTCATAAGGCACGCTCCCCAATCCAGGTGACATCCTTGTAAATCTCCTCTGCACTCTCTCTATAGCATATATGTCAAACTCAAGGCCCGCGGGCCAAATCCGGCCTGCGGTGGAATTATCTTTGGCCCGCGAGATAATATCTAATTACTATTAAAGCTGGCCCCAGTAATCGAAGCGCCTATGGCGTATGATATGGCTAATGCTGAGTTTATTCAGGTACCAGGTTTTCAGGGTTTTTAGTGTTTATTCGGCAGTCTTCTTCATAAGAAACGGAATTTGTGAAGTGAAACACTTTGTAGTTATAGCAGAGACTGAGACACATGAGAGCAGGCTGAAAAAACAGAGGCAACGAAAGCTGCGTTCGCACGCATCCGACTGATCCGGCCCGCATGAAGCTGCATTTTGCTCAATCCGGCCCGTGACCTCAAATGAGTTTAACACCCCTGCTCTATGGTATCCACATCCTTCCTGTAGTGAGGAGACCAGAACTGAACACAAGTGGGGTCTGACGAAGGACTGATATAGCTGTAACACCACCTCGTGGATCTTGAACAATGTGGCCAACTCGCCTTAACCACAGAGTCAACCTGCGCGGCAGCTTTGAGCGTCCTATGGACTCGGACCCCGAGATCCCTCTGATCCTCCACACCGATTACTGATCCGATATAGTGCAGTTCCTTAACAATACCAGGTCTTTTTAAAGATAGAATTTGACATAAATATATAGGATTTAGGTATTCCGACCCCTAGTCCAGTTCAGAAGGTGGCGGTAATTCACCTTAAAAGCTGTTTTCCAGCCATCATAAAGTCCCAGAAGAAATTTGATGGCGGAGGGGAGGGGAGGGAGGAGCTGTTCCAGAAACCAGAAGCGTCGAGTGTGTCCTCCGTCGAGGATGAATTCCTCAAGGTGTAGCACCCCTCTGTTTTGAGATTTGGGGCAAATCTTGGGGGGTGGGTGGGAGGTAGGGTGACACCAGGTCTGGTCGGAGAGGGAGGCTGTCAGAACTAGAGATTACAGGAAGCCAAATGCTCGGGAGAGGAGGATTAAAAAGAGATCGGAGGAGTTCCTCTGTCAATACAGCCGGTATCGAACAAAGGCAAGATGGTTGTCTGTCGAGAGCCGTGGGTGAGGCAGGCACAAACTGGGCTCGATCGATTACTTTTAATCCCAAAAACGTGACCCTCGCTTCGACTAGCGGCTTAATGTAGGGGGTGATAGCCCCCTCCCCACCCCGGCCCGGCCAAACTTGAGAAACCTCATTTGGGTGGATGCTGTGCGATGCGTCCCCTGTTACAAATCAGTACCCCGAAATAACAAACGGTACACGATTAAACGTAGAAGGTTGAGGGGGGACTTGATAGAGGTATTTAAAATTATGAGGGGGATAGATAGAGTTGACGTGGATAGGCTTTTTCCATTGAGAGTAGGGGAGATTCAAACAAGAGGACGTGAGTTGAGAGTCAGGGGGCAGAAGTTTAGGGGTGACACGAGGGGGGAATTTCTTTACTCAGAGAGTGGTGGCTGTGTGGAACGAGCTTACAGTAGAAGTGGTAGAGGCAGGTTCGGTATTGTCATTTAAAGTAAAATTGGATGGGTATATGGACAGGAAAGGAATGGAGGGTTATGGGCTGAGTGCGGGCCAGTGGGACTAGGTGAGAGTAAGTGTTCGGCACGGACTAGAAGGGCCGAGATGGCCTGTTTCCGTGCTGTAGTTGTTATACGGTTATAAACGATTGGGATTTGTAATTCTTAATTTGACTATACGGTTCGTAAAGAAAACAAAAACAAGAAAAGGGCCCATTCTCACAAAACAGTCTATTGCACGACGTTAAAGCTCACGGATCAGGCCGTTTGTCCACCATCGACCTCCTCCGATCGTCGCTGACCCTTCGGACCCTCGCTCCACCCGGCGGTCCACCAACTCTCTCCATTCGCGTCTTCTCTCCTCACCTCTCCCACAAAAGGCCCGCGAATTCCCGGCTCCCAGACGCGCAAGGAAGGACAACATCCCGCTCGTTGGCTAGCACGCCCCGTTATCTCTTGTCTTAACCCAAACAGTGCTGCTACAGAGAAACCATTCCCTCCGCAGTGGACCGTCACAGAGAAGCTAGTGCATTAGCAGTGAAACACTTACAGTGTTGTGTTGGCGCGTGGCCTAGTGGATAAGGCTTCGGTCTGGTGACCTGAAGGTCACTGGTTCGAGCCTCAGCTGAGGCAGTGTGTTTGTGTCCTTGAGCGAGGCACTTAACCACACATTGCTCTGCGACGACACTGGTGCCAAGCTGTATGGGTCCTAATGCCCTTCCCTTGGACAACATCGGTGGCGTGGCGAGGGGAGACTTGCAGCTTGGGCAACTGCCCGTCTCCCATACAACCCTGCCCAGGCCTGCGCCCTGGAAAAACCTTCCAAGACCAACAGATGAAACCTGACAGCGTGTTACTCATACAAAGCAAAGATCAGTCCTTGGTTTCACAGCCTCACAGTCACTTTGAGTTGAATTTAGCCACTGTGACGGGGAGCCTGTGTGCCGATGGGGGCTCCTGTAGGGTTTATCACACCCCCTCCTTGCTGGACGCCGCTGCCAGTCCTGTGTCAATTAAAAGATAATGGATTGAAGGGAAATGGGATGAGAGGTCTGGTCCGGTGGGAGACTGTTGTTTATTGCACTGCTGGGCTGTGACGCACATTCAGTCTCCCAGCCAGTAAAGTCGTTAATGTGACAATCACTGTCCCTGCGTCAGACTGAGCCAAGGTCAAAAGACCGAAACTGTTCTTTAACCAGCCTGGATGGATGCCCTTGGGGGTGGTGGAGAATCTGTATCGGAGCCTGGGGGCGGGGGGGGGGATGTATTTCAGGCACACACTGCATTCTCAGAGCCACGAAAGGGAATTTATCCTGATCTGCTCAGGACCTTTCTCCCCGAGGGTCCTGGGGCCCGGTTTCGCTTTCCTGCAGACTAGAGCAAGGGATCGTGCCCGTTGTTCAGCTTGTTTATCCTGATCTGCTCAGGACCTTTCTCCCCGAGGGTCCTGGGGCCCGGTTTCGCTTTCCTGCAGACTAGAGCAAGGGATCGTGCCCGTTGTTCAGCTTGTACCACGGTGGGAGAGGAACAGATCATCTGTCGCTGAAGTTGGTTAATAGATCGACCCGGGGAGCGTTTCAATGCCGTCTCGGTGAGAATGAGGATGGCATTGGGCATGTTGCCGCGCCAGGGCCCGGGGCCCTGGAACACCTTAAACGTCGGCCCGGATAGACTGGAAAGCTGAGTGATGGGATGGTTCCATTCACCCTCCCATGAATGTTCATTCCTCTCTCTGCAGCGCTGTCAATTGTGTCTGTCTGTGTGTGTGTGTGTGTGTGTGTGTGTGTATGTGTGTGTGTGTGTGTGTGTGTGTGTTTGTGTGTGTGTGTGTGTGAGTGTGTGTGTGAGTGAGTGTGTGTGTGAGTGTGTGTGTGAGTGAGTGTGTGTGTATGTGTCTGTGTGTTTGTGTGTGTGTGTGAGTATGTGTGTGTGAGTGTGTGTGTGAGTGAGTGTGTGTGTCTGTGTGTGAGTGTGTGTGTGTATGTGTGTGTGTGTGAGTGTGTGTGTATGAGTGTGTGTGTGTGAGTGTGTGTGTGTATGAGTGTGTGTGTGTGAGTGGGTGTGTGTGTGTGAGTGAGTGTGTGTGTGTGAGTGTGCATGTGTGTGTGAGTGTGTGTGTATGTGCCTGTGTGTTTGTGTGTGTGTCTGTGTGTCTGTGTGTGTGAGTGTGTGTCTGTGTGTGAGTGTGTGTCTGTGTGTGAGTGTGTGTGTGAGTGTGTCTGTGTGTGTGAGTGTGTGTCTGTGTGTGAGTGTGTGTGTGTGAGTGTGTCTGTGTGTGTGTGTGAGTGTGTGTGTGTGTGAGTGTGTGTCTGTGTGTGTGTGAGTGTGTCTGTGTGTGTGTGAGTGTGTGTGTGTGTGTGTGTGTGTGAGTGTGTCTGTGTGTGTGTGAGTGTGTGTCTGTGTGTGTGTGAGTGTGTGTGTGTGTGTGTGTGTGTGTGTGTGTGTGTGTGTGAGTGTGTGTGTGTGTGTGTGTGTGTGAGTGTGTCTGTGTGTGTGAGTGAGTGAGTGAGTGTGTGTGAGAGAGGGATTCCCGGAGGGAAGGGTTTAACGTAGGAGGAGTGTTCGGCAGCTTTGGGCCTGTACTCACTGGAATCTAGAAGAATGCGTGGGCGGGGGGGTGATCTCATTGAAACCTACCGAATGTGGAAAGGACTAGGTAGGGTGGATGTGGAGAGGGTGTTTCCTATGGTGGGGGGGGGGGGTATCCATAACTAGAGGGGACAGCCTCAAAATTGAGGAGTGACCCTTTAGAACAGAGGTAAAGAGGCATTGTTTTAGCCAGAGAGCAGTGAATCTGTGGGATGCCGTGCCAGTGGGGGCCAAGTCCACGATGCGGCGGGAAGGCAGGTGTACGGGGTTGGGCGGGACCCGGGATCAGCCCCCATGGAGAGGCAGAGTAGACTCCACCGGCTGAATGGCCTCATTCTGCTCCTATGTCCTCGACGCTGGGGAGGCTGGTGCTGGCTGAGTTTACAACTTCCCGCAGCTTTTCCCGACCCTGTGCGGCAGCCCCTCTCCCGTCCCCATTCCAGACGGTGACCCAGCCGGTCAGAGTGCTGTCCGGGGCACAACGGCAGGTAGGGAGCGGGCGGGCGGGTACGGACCGCGAGCACACAGCGGGGATTTCTTTGCTCTGGCAATGTGGTTGGTGCAGACCTGGTAGGGGAAGGGGATTCCTGTGAATCGAACTGAACTGACTTTATTTCTTACGTCTTTCACATACACGAGGAGTAAAAATCTTCACCTTACGTCTCCGTCTTATAGTAATTTGTAATAAATAGTGTGTACAACAGGATAGTCAATATAACATAGAAATACAGTTGTGTCAGTGTGAGTTCATCAGTCTGACGGCCTGGTGGGAGAAGCTGTCCCGGAGCCTGTCGCTCCTGGCTTTTATGCTGCGGGACCGTTTCCCGGACGGTAGCAGCTGGATCAGTTTGTGTTCGGGGTGACTCGGGTCCCCAGTGATCCTTTGGGCCCCTTTTTACACACCCGTCTCTGTAAACGTCCTGAATAGTGGGAAGTTCACATCTACAGATGGGCTGGGCTGTCCGCACCACTCTCTGCAGAGTCCTGCGATTGAGGGAGGTACAGTTCCCGTACCGGGCAGTGATGCAGCCAGTCAGGATGCTCTCAGTCGTGCCCCTGCGATTGAGGGAGGTACAGTTCCCGTACCAGGCAGTGATGCAGCCAGTCAGGATGCTCTCAATCGTGCCCCTGTAGAAAGTCCTGAGGATTTGGGGGCCCATACCAAACTTCCTCAACCGTCTGAGGTGAAAGAGGTGCTGTTGTGCCTTTCTCACCACACGGCCGGTGTGTACAGACCACGTGAGATCCTCGGTGATGTGGATGCCGAGGAACTTAAAGCTGTTTACCCTCTCAACCCCAGACCCATAGAACCATAGAACATTCCAGCACAGAAACAGGCCTTTCGGCCCTTCTTGCCTGTGACGAGCCATTTTTCCGCCTCGTCCCACCCGGCCCGGTCCATATCCCTCCAAACCCCTCTCATCCATGTACCTGTCCAAGTTTTCCTTAAATGTTAAAAGTGAGACTTTGAAATACATTGCGACAGATTCAACTATGCTTTTGTAAAGACACAAATCTCAACTGCTCTTCCAAGCTACACGCCAAAGTTAACGCGTCACACGGTCTCTGGGGCGCACCTCTGTTTTGGCGGACGTTTGTGAAGAAAAAGGATTTCAGGATGTGTATTGTATACAGGTGTCTCCCCTCGCCCCCCTAAAAAAGGACAGTCAGTATAACATAGAAGCACAGTTGTGTCCGTGTGAGTTAATCAGTCTGACAGCCTGGTGGGAGAAGCTGTCCTTCACAAAGGTAGAGCGTTCCTAGGAAACCTTTCTTAAGCCGGAATGGCGTGGAGCGATGAACCACCGATTTATAACGGAAACATTTTCGTCAAAGCGAAAATCCTCTTTGTAATGCCAAAACAGGTTACTAACGTAGGTCTTTTGTAAAAACGAGGTTGTGGAAAGCGGACGTTCGTAAAGCGGGGGGGAGAGGGGGCACCTGTACATTTCCCTGACATATAGGGGTTAACCCGTCTCCCTTCCTCCTGTAATCCACAACCGGCTCCTTTGTTTTTGCGACACTGAGGGAGGGGTTGTTTTCCTGACACCCCTGTGTCAGGGTGATGACTTCCTCCCCGCAGGCTGCCTCCTTATTAATATTTGAGATGAGGCCAATCGGTGCGGTGTCATCAGCAAATTTAATTAGATTGGAGCCGTGGGTGGCGACGCAGTCGCGGGTATACAGGGGGTAAAGGAGGGGGCTTAGTACACAGCCCTGAGGGGCACCTGTGCTGAGGGTCAGAGGGGCAGAGGTGAGGGGAGTTCGATGTAAGTTAAGTACAACTTTTTCTAAACTTCTTGGAAAGTTTCCGTCCGGCATCTTCAGGCCGCACGCCAGCACGGCGGTCAGCGCATTCACCTTAGAGCGTTCGACTGCCGCCATTGTACGTTCTCCCGGTCGTTCCGGAGACGTACAGGTTAGGCTTTCGGGCATTCCACGTCGGTGCTGGAAGAGTGGCGGCTCGCACGGGCGGCCCCCGCCCCCCAGCGCATCCTCGGAGTGCTTTGATCGTCGACGCAAAGTGACACGTCCCGCAGTAGTTCTCCATGCGCTTGTGACGAGTAAAGCCAGCCTTTTAATCTCTTTGCCAGCCCCTTTAACTTAACTGGCTACCCGAAAGCAGCTCGAAGTGACTCGGTCTCCTCCCGGCTACAGTGGAAATAACGGGGGACGTCTCTCGCTCGCAGCAGTTGTTCCAAATTACGAGGTGTAAAGACAGACTTTATTGATCCTGAGGGAAATTGGGTTTCATTACAGTCGCACCAACCAAGAACAGTGTAGAAATATAGCAAAATAAAACCATAAATATTTAAATAATAGTAAGTTAATCATGCCAAGTGGAAATAAGTCCAGGACCAGCCTATTGGCTCAGGGTGTCTGACACTCTGAGGGAGGAGTTGTAAAGTTTGATGGCCACAGGCAGGAATGACTTCCTATGACGCTCAGTGTTACATCTCGGTGGAATGAGTCTCTGGCTGAATGTACTCCTGTGCCTAACCAGTACATTATGGAGTGGATAGGAGTCATTGTCCAAGATGGCGTGCAACTTGGACAGGATCCTCTTTTCAGACACCACCGTCAGAGAGTCCAGTTCCACCCCCACAACATCACTGGCCTTAGGAATGAGTTTGTTGATTCTGTTGGTGTCTGCTACCCTCAGCCTGCTGCCCCAGCACACAACAGCAAACATGATAGCATTGGCCACCACAGACTCATAGAACATCCTCAGCATCATCCGGCAGATGTTAAAGGACCTCAGTCTCCTCAGGAAATAGAGACGGCTCTGACCCTTCTTGTAGACAGCCTCAGTGTTATTTGACCAGTCCAGTTTATTGTCCATTCGTATCCCCAGGTATTTGTAATCCTCCACTATGTCCACACTGACCGCTTGGATGGAAACAGGGGTCACCGGTGCCTTGGCCCTCCTCAGGTCCACCACCAGCTCCTTAGTCTTTTTCACATTAAGCTGCAGATGATTCTGCTCGCACCATGTGACCAAGTTTCCCACCGTAGCCCTGTACTCAGACTCAGCTCCCTTGCTGAAAGGAACACCAGTCCCACCCCCACCTTCCTGCGCAAAGATCATCGACCCCCTCCACCGCACGAAACGGGACGAATACATCGACCCCCCCCAACGACCCCTGACCCCTGCAGGAAAAAAAAACACGAACAGAACATCAACCCCCAACCCCTGTCCCCCTTGTATCACAATGGGGAAAAGGCCCACGGTCCACCTCGTAAACGCAGAACCAGGATACCGTCCTCCGACTATCACCAACGTTCATCGAAAGAGAGACGCCCCACGCGGGGTGGAGGCAGCAGCAGCTGTGCCACTGTTAATACCCCCGGGGGTATCTTGTGACTTGTCTTATGACCATGATGTCATTGAGTATCTGGTGAGCGTGATGTAATGGTCTTGTGATGGCGGGGTGATGTCATTTCCCGCCAGTGTGAGGTCACGTGATGTAACTTCCTGCCACTGTGAGGTCACGTGATGGCCTGTTCCAACAGGTGTAAAACCTCCCTGTGGCCACACACTTCAATTCCACAGACCACTCCCACTCCAACATGTCTGTCCATGGCCTCCTCTACCGTCAAGATGAAGCCACACGCAGGTCGATGGAGCAATACCTTATCTCCCGCCTAGGTAGCCTCCTACCTGCCGGCATGAACATCCAACTCACAGACCTCCGATGATACCCCAGACCCCACCCCCCTACCCCATCCCTATCTATAATTTTAGTCTGGTTTTTCTCTCTCTTCCCCCCCTCACTGTAATCTCTCCCTAGCCCTACCTTTCTTTCTCTTTTATTTCCCATAATTCTCCACCTTCCCCCCCCAGCCTATTTCCCTCCAGCCTATCACTTCCCAACTCTCTACTCCATCCCTCCCCCCACTTCTTATCCCCCCTCGACCATCCCACGTTACTTCACTCCTGATGAAGTGTTTCGGCCCGAAACGTCGTCACTACCTCCCCTCCCATAGATGCTGTCTGGCCTGCTGAGTTCTGCCAGCATTTTGTGTTTTTTATAAAACGGGAAAGCCCGCTGTGACACAGGAGTTTTTGAGTTGAGTCGTTGCTTAATTCGTCAGTGACTCCGTTACGCTGCGTATTTGTCTCACGACGCAGTTTCGTTTTAAATCTGGAGTTTTACTTTCTATCTTAATTCTCAAAGGTTATTGCCGGCAGTCTTGCCAAACGCTGCCAATTTTGGTTTGATCTGACTTTGCAATCCAGTTGGAGAGTTTACCGAAGTACGGAAACCCGAAGGATCGAGTAAAGTTGGTGTTGTCGGCGGTTTAATCCAGGATCGTCCTTATTGGATCTTCGTTCAGGAACTAGTAACCTGCATCTGAGATAACCCCTGCCTTGTACGGGCAGAAAGGGATGGGGGCAGCGTTATTCGCCAAGGAAA
This sequence comes from Hemitrygon akajei, assembly GCF_048418815.1. Lineage (NCBI taxonomy): Eukaryota > Metazoa > Chordata > Chondrichthyes > Myliobatiformes > Dasyatidae > Hemitrygon > Hemitrygon akajei. Next base: position 51,207,131 of record NC_133149.1, read on the forward strand.
AGGTCAGTTCCTTCAAGCCGTTTTTATTTCCTTCATCGTGAGTCCTTCGGGCGAGGCATATTTTGGGCTGGGATCAGCAGTAACGTCACGTCGTCGTGGAATTCCTTACTTCAGGAAAGTCTCTCCTAATTGACTGAATAAATCACTTGGACTTTTGCATTCACCGCTTCAAGAACTGCGTTCTCATTTAACGCTTTAAGGACTGTCCGAGTTGCCGTGTAGCGGTTAACTTCCGGTTCGGTCAGTCTCTCGTTTACTTTTCATTTTTTATTGAACGGAGTTAAATAAATGTTTATTTGTTTATAAGAAACCTGTCTCAATCCTATATCCATTGTTGCCGGAGAGGTTCCCGTAACACCACAGACAGCCACACAGCGATAGGCTGCTCCTCAGACTCCCTTATCGATTTAAGTTCAATCACACGCGTAACGGCATCCGGAACGAGAGTGAGTCCGTAGACACGGGGCCCGGCGGCCCTCGCTCTCGGTTTTCATCGCGCTGCGGGGGGGGGGGGGGGGGGCAGAGATCGCGGATACGAAAGTGCACAGTGGGCCAGAGGAGCGGGAGTCGCAAGGAAGAACGAGCAGAGTCGGGTCCGACCCTCACCTCCGGTCCCGACGACCCTGCCTGGCCGGTCCATCTGGGACCCACTCGGACCCAGGCACCGCCACAGCGACACGCGCTCTGGGCCTGTACCCCGCTACTCAGCCCTTTATTTATTCTCCTCTCCGTATTTGCCCCGTTCGTCACCTTTTCCCCACGATTGACAGGGTCACGGATGAGAGGGGTATGGAGGTAATATGGCCCAGGAGCAGGTCGGTGGGACGAGGCAGAAAAATGGTTCAGCACAGCCAAGAAGGGCCGAAAGGTCTGTTTCTGTGCTGTAATGTTCTATGGTTCTATGGATCTGGGGTTGGGGTTGGGGTTGGGAGGGTGAACAGCTTTAAGTTCCTCGGCATCCACATCACCGAGGATCTCACGTGGTCTGTACACACCGGCCGTGTGGTGAGAAAGGCACAACAGCGTCTCTTTCACCTCAGACGGTTGAAGAAGTTTGGTATGGGGCCCCCAAATCCTCAGGACTTTCCACAGGGGCACGACTGAGAGCATCCTGACTGGCTGCATCACTGCCCGGTACGGGAACTGTACCTCCCTCAATCGCAGGACTCTGCAGAGAGTGGTGCGGACAGCCCAGCGCATCTGTAGATGTGAACTTCCCACCATTCCGGGCATTTACAGAGACGGGTGTGTAAAAAGGGGCCCGAAGGATCACTGGGGACCCGAGTCACCCCAAACACAAACTGTTCCAGCTGCTCCCGTCCGGGAAACGGTCCCGCAGCATAAAAGCCAGGATCGACAGGCTCCAGGACAGCTTCTCCCACCAGGCCGTCAGACTGATTAATTCACACTGACACAACTGTATTTCTGTGTTATATTGACTGTCCTGTTGTACATACTATTTATCATAAATTACTATAAGACGGAGATGTAAGGTAAAGATTTTTACTCCTCATGTACGTGAAAGACATAAGAAATAAAGTCAGTTCAGTTCGATTCACAGGAATCCCCTTCCCCTACCAGGTCTGCACCGACCACATTACCAGAGCAAAGAAATCCCCGCTGTGTGCTCACGGTCCGTACCCGCCCGCCCGCTTCCTACCTGCCGTTGTGCCCCGGACAGCACTCTGACCGGCTGGGTCACCGTCTGGAATGGGGACGGGAGAGGGGCCGCCGCACAGGGTCGGGAAAAGCTGCGGGAAGTTGTAAACTCAGCCAGCACCCGCCGCTAGGGTTCTGTGGTGCTAATTCACAAGGGGTTTTCCCACAACCCGTCTTCGTCTGTGTGTGGTTTTTCATCGATTCTGTTGTGTATTGACTGAGAATCTCGGGGTTGTATATGGTGACACCTGGGCACGACCTTCGATGATAAATTTCATTTGAACTTTGGATGCCGAGCGAGAGCCGTCACGTTGTCCCAGCTCTGTCCTTCTCTAAACTGTCCCTCGCCCTTTCAGGACCAACCTTCGGTCCACGTGTCAGCAACTACCAGGTCCTGCCCCCGTCCCAATTATCATTGGGCTAAAGAGGGCAAAGATTCCCCCGCTCTCACCTTAATAAAAGACATCTGAGACCCCTTCTCTTGGAAAGGGGGTGCTGACATCACAGTGGGGTTCACGGAAATGATTCCGGGATTGAACGGTTTGTCACATAGACAATAGGGGCAGGAGCAGGCCATTCGGCCCCTTGAGCCAGCACCGCCATTCACTGTGATCACGGCTGATCATCCACAATCAGTACCCCGTTCCTGCCTTCTCCCCATATCCCCTGACTCCGCTATCTTTAAGAGCTCTATCTAACTCTCTCTTGAATGCATCCAGAGACTTGGCCTCCACTGCCTTCTGGGGCAGAGCGTTCCACAGATCCACAACTCTCTGGGTGAAAAAGTTTTTCCTCAACCCCGTTCTAATTGGCCTACCCCTTATTCTTAAACTGTGGCCTCTGGTTCTGGACTCCCCCAACATCGGGAACGTGTTTCCTGCCTCTAGCGTGTCCAATCCCTTAATAATCTTATATGTTTCAATCAGATCCCCTCTCATCCTTCTAAATTCCAGTGTATACAAGCCCAGTCGCTCCAATCTTTCAACCTATGACAGTCCCGCCATCCCGGGAATTGACCTTGTGAACCTACGCTGCACTCCCTCAATAGCAAGAATGTCCTTCCTCAGATTGGGAGACCAGAACTGCACACAATACTCCAGGTGGGGTCTCACCAGGGCCCTGTACAACTGTAGAAGGACCTCTTTGCTCCAAAACTCAACTCCCCTTGTTATGAAAGCCAGCATGCCATTAGCTTTCTTCACTGCCTGCTGTACCTGCATGCTGACTTTCAGCGACTGATGACACCTAGATCTCGTGGAGAGCGTTAGATGGCTCTGGGCCTGCATCCGCTGGAACTCAGAAGGATGAGGGGTGACCTCGTTGACCTCTTCGCTCTCTCCGTGACAGAGCCGTCGATGAGCAAAGGAGAGTCCCGTCCGCGTTGAGACGCAGGTTTCTGGAGTCATCGAGTCACAGAACGCTACAGCGCAGAAACAGGCCCTTTGGCCCATCTAATCTGAGCTGAACCATCTGCCTCGTCCCATTGACCGTAGCCCTCCATACCCCTCCCATCCGCATTTCTCTTAAATGTGGAAATCAAACCCGCATCCTCCTCTTGGGCTGGCAGCTCGCTCCACAGTCTCGCCACCCTCCGGGTGAAGACGTTCCCCCCCCCGAAACATTTCACCTCTCACCCTTAACCCACGACCTCTGGTTGCAGTCCCACCCGACCTCAGCGGGGATAAAAAAAACCAGCTTGCATTCACCCCAGCTACACCCTTCATAACTTTGTGTACCTCCAGCAAATTTCAGAAGGGCAGCGTCCATTATTAAGGACCTCCAGCACACAGAGCACCATGCTAATACCACCAGGGAGGGGGTACAGGAGCCTGAAGACACACACTCAGCGATTCAGGAACAGCTTCTTCCCCTCCGCCATCAGGGAGGAGGTACAGGAGCCTGAAGACACACACTCAGCGATTCAGGAACAGCTTCTTCCCCTCCGCCATCAGGGAGGAGGTACAGGAGCCTGAAGACACACACTCAGCGATTCAGGAACAGCTTCTTCCCCTCCGCCATCAGGGAGGAGGTACAGGAGCCTGAAGACACACACTCAGCGATTCAGGAACAGCTTCTTCCCCTCCGCCATCAGGGAGGAGGTACAGGAGCCTGAAGACACACACTCAGCGATTCAGGAACAGCTTCTTCCCCTCCGCCATCAGGGAGGAGGTACAGGAGCCTGAAGGCACACACTCAGCGATTCAGGAACAGCTTCTTCCCCTCCGCCATCAGGGAGGAGGTACAGGAGCCTGAAGGCACACACTCAGCGATTCAGGAACAGCTTCTTCCCCTCCGCCATCAGGGAGGAGGTACAGGAGCCTGAAGACACACACTCAGCGATTCAGGAACAGCTTCTTCCCCTCCGCCATCAGGGAGGAGGTACAGGAGCCTGAAGACACACACTCAGCGATTCAGGAACAGCTTCTTCCCCTCCGCCATCAGGGAGGAGGTACAGGAGCCTGAAGACACACACTCAGCGATTCAGGAACAGCTTCTTCCCCTCCGCCATCAGGGAGGAGGTACAGGAGCCTGAAGACACACACTCAGCGATTCAGGAACAGCTTCTTCCCCTCCGCCATCAGGGAGGAGGTACAGGAGCCTGAAGACACACGCTCAGCGATTCAGGAACAGTTTCTTCCCCTCCGCCATCCTATTCCTGAATGGGCAATGAAGCTTTGGACCCTACCTCACTTTTTAATATACATATTATTTCTGTTTTTGCATGATTTTTAATCTATTCAATATCTGTACGCTATAATTGATTTACTCATTTATTTATTATTATTATTTTATCTTTTTTTCTTCTATATTATGTATTTTTTCATTAAACAAAATACACATTATTCAAAAATAAAATCATACAGAATAAACCATTCAATGACTTTCAATCCTTTACAACTGTTTCCATTACAGTCTTTACATTTTCACAATTTACACCACCCACGTGGAACTCTGTTATTCCATATTTACGTACCCTTGTTTAGGGGTATACACCCCGCCCCCCTACCCCTCAACTCCCACGGAGGAGAACCCTGGACTGTGGTCCTTCCCCACCGGGCCCTTGCGGTGACTGCACCGAGTTTGAGTGCGTCCCTCAGCACCTACACCTGCAGCCGAGAATGTGCCAGTCGGCAGCATTCCCCCACGGACATCTCCGTGTGCCGGTAGACCGTCAAGTTTCGGGCCGACCAAAGAGCGTCTTTGACCGAGTTGATGATCTGCCAGCAGCACCGGATGTTGGTCTCGGTGTGCGTCCCCGGGAACAGCCCGTAGATCAGACAGTCCTCTGTTACGCAGCTGCTGGGGATGAACCTCGACACAGCCCCTTCCATCCTCCTCCACACCTTCTCAGCAAACCCACAGTGTGCAAAGAGGTGGGTCACCGACTCCTCCTCACTGCGGTCCTCCCGTGGGCAGAGGCGCGTGGAGACGACGTTCCGGGCTTACAGGAGGGATCGGACTGGGAGGGCCCCCCTCACCGCCAGCCTATATTATGCATTTGTGACGAAAGCCCGTCACTGATCACGGACGGCACATGGCCCGTTCAGTAGAACACTCAAAGGGTCGCCCACACACACATTATTCCCCTCTGTCATTGTGCTGAGGGCTCGCATCGCAGGAAATCAACAGTCACGATTTTACACTTCTCCCCAGCAGTAATAGGTATGAAAAAACACACCATGTCACAGTTTAATTATCACAGGTCAATTTATTCATCAAACACGAGGAAATCTGCAGATGCTGGAAATTCAAGCAACAACACACACAAAATGCCGGTGGAACACAGCAGGCCAGGCAGCGTCTGTAGGGAGAAGCACTGTCGACGTTTCGGGCCGAGACCCTTCATCAGGACTCAAAACAGGTTCAATACCGCCCCCTGCTGACCGGGAGGAATCAGGAGAGTGGTCCCAACATCTAAAACAGGTTCAATACCGCCCCCTGCTGACCGGGAGGATTCAGGAGAGTGGTCCCAACATCTAAAACAGGTTCAATACCGCCCCCTGCTGACCAGGAGTGTGAGGAGGATTCAGGAGAGTGGTCCCAACATCTAAAACAGGTTCAATACCGCCCCCTGCTGACCGGGAGGATTCAGGAGAGTGGTCCCAACATCTAAAACAGGTTCAATACCGCCCCCTGCTGACCGGGAGGATTCAGGAGAGTGGTCCCAACATCTAAAACAGGTTCAATACCGCCCCCTGCTGACCGGGAGGAATCAGGAGAGTGGTCCCAACATCTAAAACAGGTTCAATACCGCCCCCTGCTGACCGGGAGGATTCAGGAGAGTGGTCCCGACATCTAAAACAGGTTCAATACCGCCCCCTGCTGACCGGGAGGATTCAGGAGAGTGGTCCCAACATCTAAAACAGGTTCAATACCGCCCCCTGCTGACCAGGAGGATTCAGGAGAGTGGTCCCAACATCTAAAACAGGTTCAATACCGCCCCCTGCTGACCGGGAGGATTCAGGAGAGTGGTCCCAACATCTAAAACAGGTTCAATACCGCCCCCTGCTGACCGGGAGGATTCAGGAGAGTGGTCCCAACATCTAAAACAGGTTCAATACCGCCCCCTGCTGACCAGGAGTGTGAGGAGGATTCAGGAGAGTGGTCCCAACATCTAAAACAGGTTCAATACCACCCCCTGCTGACCGGGAGGATTCAGGAGAGTGGTCCCAACATCTAAAACAGGTTCAATACCGCCCCCCTGCTGACCGGGAGGATTCAGGAGAGTGGTCCCAACATCTAAAACAGGTTCAATACCGCCCCCTGCTGACCAGGAGGATTCAGGAGAGTGGTCCCAACATCTAAAACAGGTTCAATACCGCCCCCTGCTGACCAGGAGTGTGAGGAGGATTCAGGAGAGTGGTCCCAACATCTAAAACAGGTTCAATACCGCCCCCTGCTGACCGGGAGGATTCAGGAGAGTGGTCCCAACATCTAAAACAGGTTCAATACTGCCCCCTGCTGACCGGGAGGATTCAGGAGAGTGGTCCCAACATCTAAAACAGGTTCAATACCGCCCCCTGCTGACCAGGAGTGTGAGGAGGATTCAGGAGAGTGGTCCCAACATCTAAAACAGGTTCAATACCGCCCCCTGCTGACCGGGAGGATTCAGGAGAGTGGTCCCAACATCTAAAACAGGTTCAATACCGCCCCCTGCTGACCGGGAGGATTCAGGAGAGTGGTACCAACATCTAAAACAGGTTCAATACCGCCCGCTGCTGACCGGGAGGATTCAGGAGAGTGGTCCCAACATCTAAAACAGGTTCAATACCGCCCCCTGCTGACCGGGAGTGTGAGGAGGATTCAGGAGAGTGGTCCCAACATCTAAAACAGGTTCAATACCGCCCCCTGCTGACCAGGAGGATTCAGGAGAGTGGTCCCAACATCTAAAACAGGTTCAATACCGCCCCCTGCTGACCGGGAGGATTCAGGAGAGTGGTCCCAACATCTAAAACAGGTTCAATACCGCCCCCTGCTGACCGGGAGTGTGAGGAGGATTCAGGAGAGTGGTCCCAACATCTAAAACAGGTTCAATACCGCCCCCTGCTGACCGGGAGGATTCAGGAGAGTGGTCCCAACATCTAAAACAGGTTCAATACCGCCCCCTGCTGACCATAACAACACACACAAAATGCTGGTGGAACACAGCAGGCCAGCATCTCTAGGGAGAAGCACTGTCGACATTTCTGGCCGAGACCTTTCGTCAGCGCTTCTCCCTATTGACGCTGCCTGGCCTGCTGTGTTCCAGCGGCATTTTGCGTGTGTCAATTTTTTCATATCCATCTTTCCAGTAAGTGATTTTGTCGAAGTGTCATGATAATCTGGCGTTTCCCTCCTCCACAGTCACTGGGTCTGAAACAGAACTACTGCATAGAGCTGTCTAATACAGAGGCTGCAGCAGCCTGCACGGGTGCGCTGATGGTGGAGGATGCCATCTTCAACCGGGTCAAGGCTTATGTTACCTAATTACTCCTCTTGTGGTAAAGTTTCGGTGTTTATTTAAGTTATGTAACCGGGAGATGGTGGCTCCTATAATGAGGTATATGTGTTCATTGTGAGAACTGGCAGTTGAGTTTCAGATTGTGCGAAATGGAAGATAATTGAGTTAATTAGCTTTTGGTTGGACTAGGGGGAGGGGGCTGAGCGGTTACAAGCCTCGGGTTACCAAGGCTTTGGGGGGGGGGGGTGGGGGGAGGTTTCTGTTTAGTCTGAGGGTGGCTGTTAACCAGACAGGCGACCGCTGCAAAAGCTGTATTTATATCCATTGTATTAATTTTCTCGTTTTGATGCTGACGTCCGGGTTTTTGTTTTCCCACTGGTTTTGCAGCTCGATCTATTTTGGCGACTCAAGCCGTTTTGGTTATTCTTCTCAGGCAGTTGGACCCACGGTTATCGGCTGCACAGAACTGCTGCTGCTGAGTGAACAGATTTGGCGACACGTGAACCCGATTCCAATTCTGGGGGGCGGGGGGGAAGTCCTGACCCGCTCAACCTGTCCCAGTAACTCAGCTCCCCAAGTCCCGGCCACTACGTTTCCCCCTCCGATCTTATTTCCAGCTTCCCTGAAGGTAGGCGGTTACAACTGTGCGTTGTACTTTGGTGAACTACATATACCTGTCTGGACACGCCCCCTCCCTCCCCCGCTGACCGCTCCGGTGGCTCCTCCCACAGACCCCGGTATAAAGGCGATTGGAGGCACTGCTCCCCCCTCAGTCTCCAGGATGTTGCTGCTGACAGTGCTCTCTCTCTTCCAGCTAATAAAAGCCGATCTCTCGCCTCACGTCTGCGAGAGTGATTGATGGTGCACCAGGTACTCGAAATCAGGCCTCACCGGAGTCTCGCACAGTCTCCCCCGTAACGCCCAGCTCCTCTCCGCAATCCATTGATTTGTGCAGGCCGTTGAGCTAAAAGCTGTCTTAACGACCCCACCCGTATTCTCACACCCCTCCGTGCCCCACCGCTCTCTGCGGGAGAACCGCCCCGTTCGGTCCCCCCCAAAGCACAAATGCTCGTACTTAAGTTCCACCTGCCGTCTTTCAGCCCGTATTTCCAACCGGTCCAGACCCAGCTGCGAAAGGTCTTATAGTCGTCCCTCGCTGTCCGATTCGCACCCTCCCCCCCCCGCCACTCCTCCTCAATCTCGGTGCTGTTGTCGGATTGTTTGACGAGCCCCTCTCCCCTCCTCTCTGAACCATTGTACCATCGGCGAACTCGATGGGGCGGTTTTGAGCTGGGTCTGAGCGCGCGGCCCTGGGGCAGACGGGGGGTGGGGGGGGGGGAGGTAGGGGCACCAGTGCTCGGGGTGACGGAGCTTTTGAGATGTCGCTGCCGATCCGGACTGAGACAGATCTCCGCGGAGCTTCCGCTCTCGACTTGCTAATCAAACCTCCCACCTCCTCATCCGAATCACTCGCATTTATTCCAAAACACCGAAGGTCCAGCAGACATCACTAGAACATAGAAACCTACAGCCCATCACAGGCCCTTCGGCCCACAATGTCGTGCTGACCACGTAACCTGCTCTAGAAGCTGCCTAGAGTTACCCGAGTGCACAGCCCCTCTATTTTACTAAGCTCCATGTGCCTATCTAAAAGTCTCTTAAAAGACCCTATTGTATACGCCTCCACCACCGTCGCCGACAGCCCATTCCACACACTCACCACTCTCTGAGTAAAAAACTTACCCCTGACATCTCCTCTGTACCTACTCCCCAGTGTACAATGTACTGCGTATGTTAATCAAAATGCCTTTTTTGTTTTGTTAAGAGTAGGAATGCTTTTATGTCTGATCAGTGCTTTCTCTGGCAGTTGTTTAGCTTTGGACTTGCTGATATGGATATGTATTCATTTGTTGACCAATGGGGAATGTTATTTTGTCTTGTGGGTCTGGGAGCTTGGCGGTTTTCGCGGTCTTTTCGGGGAGGCGGGAAGGAGACGCCAAGGAAGGTGGACGTGCGCTGCACTGCTCGGTTCGACCACCCGGGGGTGGTCCCAGGTGCGAGGACGTGGAGGTCGGAGGCAAGCGACGAGGGGTCGAATGGTTTCGATGGTTGAGCTCCAACGATGTGCACTAAACTGACTGAACTTTGATAAGTTGGCGCCTTTTACTTTATTTTCTTTTCCTTCATATATACTGTATTGCATAGTACTCTTTCAGTTTTAGTAAATCTTTAAAGTGTATTTTCATACCGGTATCTGGTGTGAGTTTGATATTGTGTGTGTACGCGCGACATAAACCTGATTCTCACAGCACCTGCGTGTACGGGAGGTGGGGTTGGTGAGTGGCTGGATCTCCTTTTCCCCCAGACATATACCTGCCTGTTGGGGTAGGTGTTACACAAGCATCTTAAAACTGTGCCCCCTCGTGTCAGCCCTGGGGAAAAGCCTCTGACTATCCACACGATCAATGCCTCTCATCATCTTGTACACCTCTGTCAGTGTGGTGAACTACATATACCTGTCTGGACTGCTCCTGTGGCTCCTCCCACAGACCCCTGTATAAAGGCAATTGAGGCCTGAGCCCGGCCTCATTCTCCAGGATGTAGTGTTGTTCATTCTTCCAGTCAATAAAAGCCGATATCTCGCTTCTTATGTCTCAGAGTGAGTTATTGATGGTGCATCAATCAGGTCACCTCTCATCCTCCGTCGCTCCGAGGAGAAAAGGCCGAGTTCGCTCAACCTATTCTCATAAGGCATGCTCCCCAATCCAGGCAACATCCTTGTAAATCTCCTCTGCACCCTTTCTATGGTTTCCATATCCTTCCTGTAGTGAGGCGACCAGAACTGAGCACAGTACTCCAAGTGGGGTCTGACCAGGGTCCTATATAGCTGTAACATTACCTCTCAGCTCCTAAACTCAATCCTACGGGTGATGAAGGCCATCACACCGTACGCCTTCTTAACCACAGGGGTCAACCTGCACAGCGGCTTTGAGCGTCCTGTGGACTCGGACCCCAAGATCTCTCAAGGTATTAGGTTTGGTGATGATGATGTTCTGAACTCAAATTAAGACCTTAAGCCCTATCCAGCAGAGATAGCCATGAGTTCTCAGACTAAAGGGATGCTCCAAGACCCTTGTCTGCTTGCCCTCCCCTGTGTGTATAGCCGCCGATACCGACCATTCGAGCGGTGGGTCCCTGCTCCCTCCCGCGGGGGGCGATATTAGCGGCTGACACAGCAGCTTAGGCGCAGTTCATTTCCTTTCAATCCACACGACAGCCCTCAAAGCGCACTTAACACCCTCAGAAGATTTCCAGCCAACGGCGCTTCCGAATTGCGAGCCGCTTCTCGAGCCCTGAAAGCATTTCCAAGACACGGGCTCGCCTGTTCCGCGGCCCCGTCGGTACGGCGCGGGGGGGTGGGGGGGGGGCCATCGCGGGCTTTCCGCCGGCGCGACTGCTCTCGGCAAGTTGCTCCGCAGACGGTTCGGGCCAGCGCCTCCTGCTTGGGCAGCGCGCGGCTTTACAGGGAATGGGTGACCCCCCCAGCCATGATCAGTACCCTTCAGAGACCGTCCGCCTGGCGTCTGCGGTGGCTTGACCAGGACTGGTGATCTGCGCCGGCTGCTCGAACGACCGTCCACCGCCTGCTCCCACGGTTTCACGTGACCCTGGTCGAGGCGGGGGGGGAGGGGGGTAAGCAGATGCCACACCTTGCCCAAGTGTGACTGCAGGCTAGTGGAGGGAAGGAGTGCTCTACCCCTCCTTTGGTAGAGAGTAACTCCTATAAAACACACACAGCTACGACTCACATAAGCTGAAATACCCAGGAGCCGCAGCTGAACCAGTCATCTGTCGCAGGAATCGAAGGCAGAGCAATAGAGTCTAATTCACCCCCATGGTCCTCTAATTCTTTATGCTGTTTTTTTTAAAAGTATCTCATTCCGAATAAACCTGAGCTGCTCTCCACGTTTACACTATTTCTTTGCAACCTGGGTGGCTTCTGATAATTTTCCCGTCCTTGGACTCACTTCACACCGCACGCTGTCGGAGCAGTGCTGCCCGGATAATCGAGGACACGACCCACCCAGCCAACACACTTTTTGTCCCTCTTCCCTCCGGGAGAAGGTTCAGGAGCATGAAGATCCATACGGCCAGATTTGGGAACAGCTTCTTCCCAACTGTGATAAGACTGCTGAACGGATCCTGACCCGGATCTGGGCCGTACCTTCCAAATATCCGGACCTGACTTGCACTACCGTACTTCCCCTTTTCTATTTTCTAATTATGATTTATAATTTAAATTTTTATTATATTTACTTCGACTTGTACTCCAGGGAGCGCGAAGCGCAGAAACAAATATCACCGTGATGATTGTACGCTCGAGTGTCAATTGTTTGGTGACAGTAAAGTCAAGTGAAGTGAAGTGGTCTAAAAGCTTCTGGAAGCAGAGTTCCCCAGTGACCACAATCAACGCTGTGAAGCTGACTGTTTGAGCATACAACCTTTCAACTTCTTGTAGCATCTGTGCCCCCCAATTTACCCCCCTTCGCAGAGGGTGAACTGCTGTCGCCCCACCAACAGTACAATACTGCTCCGGTGGCTCCTCCCACAGACCCCGGTATAAAGGCGATTGGAGGCACCGCTCCCCCCTCAGTCTCCAGCATGTTGCTGCTGACAGTGCTCTCTCTCTTCCAGCTAATAAAAGCCGATCTCTCACCTCACGTCTCCGAGAGTGATTGATGGTGCACCAGGTACTCGAAATCAGGCCTCACCGGAGTCTCGCACGGTCTCCCCCGTAACGTCCCAGCTGCTCTCCGCAATCCATTGATTTGTGCAGGCCGTTGAGCCAAAAGCTGTCTTAACGACCCCACCCGTATTCTCACATCCCTCCGCCCTACCGCTCTCTGCGGGAGACCCGCCCCGTTCGGTACCCCCCAAAGCGCAAATGCTCGTACTTACGTTCCACCTGCCGTCTTTCAGCCCGTATTTCCAACCGGTCCAGACCCAGCTGCGAAAGGTCTTATAGTCGTCCTCGCTGTCCGCTTCGCACCCTCCACCCCCCCGCTCCTCCTCGATCTGGGTGCTGTTGTCGGATTGTTTGACGAGCCCCTCTCCCCTCCTCTCTGAACCATTGTACCGTCGGCGAACTCGATGGGGCGGTTTTGAGCTGGGTCTGAGCGCGCGGCCCTGGGGCAGACGGGGGGGGAGGGGTGGGGGGTGAGGTAGGGGCACCAGTGCTCGGGGTGACGGAGCTTTTGAGATGTCGCTGCCGATCCGGACTGAGACAGATCTCCGCGGAGCTTCCGCTCTCGACTTGCTAATCAAACCTCCCACCTCCTCATCCAAATCACTCGCATTTATTCCAAACACCGAAGGTCCCAGCAGACATCACTAGAACATAGAGACCTACAGCCCATCACAGGCCCTTCGGCCCACAATGTCGTGCTGACCACGTAACCTGCTCTAGAAGCTGCCTAGAGTTACCCTAGTGCACAGCCCCTCTATTTTTCTAAGCTCCATGTGCCTGTCTAAAAGCCTCTTAAAAGACCCTATCGTATCCACCTCCACCACCGTCACCGGCAGCCCATTCCACGCGCTCACCACTCTCTGAGTGAAAAACTTACCCCTGACATCCCCTCTGTACCTACTCCCCAGTGTACAATGTACTGTGTATGTTAATCAAAATGCCTTCTTGTTCTGTTAAGAGTAAGAATGCTTCTTTGTACGATTAGTGCTTTCTCTGGCTGTTGTTTAGCTTTAGACTTGCTGATATCGGGATTGTATTCATTTGTTGACCAATGGGGAATGTTATTTTGTCCTGTGGGTCTGGGAGCTTGGCGGTTTTCGCGGTCTTTTCAGGAGAGGCGGGAAGGAGACGCCAAGGAAGGTGGACGTGCGCTGCACTGCTCGGTCGACCACCCGGGGGTGGTCCCAGGTGCGAGGACGTGGACGTCGGAGGAAAGTGACGAGGGGACGAATGGTTCGATGGTTGAGCTCCAACGATGTGCACTAAACTGACTGAACTTTGATAAGTTGGCGCCTTTTACTTTATTTCCTTTTCCTTCATATATACTGTATTGCATAGTACTCTTTCAGTTTTAGTAAAATCTTTAAAGTGTATTCCGTAACGGTATCTGGTGTGAGTTTGATATTGTGTGTGTACGCGCAGCATAAACCGGATTCTCACAGCACCTGCGTGTACGGGAGGAGGGGTTGGTGAGTGGCTGGATCTCCTTTTCCCCCCGGACATATACCCGCCTGTTGGGTAGGTGTTACACAAGCATCTTAAAACTGTGCCCCCTCGTGTCAGCCCTGGGGAAAAGCCTCTGACTATCCACACGATCAATGCCTCTCATCATCTTGTACACCTCTGTCAGTGTGGTGAACTACATATACCTGTCTGGACTGCTCCTGTGGCTCCTCCCACAGACCCCTGTATAAAGGCGATTGAGGCCTGAGCCCGGCCTCATTCTCCAGGATGTAGTGTTGTTCATTCTTCCAGTCAATAAAAGCCGATATCTCGCTTCTTATGTCTCAGAGTGAGTTATTGATGGTGCATCAATCAGGTCACTTCTCATCCTCCGTCGCTCCGAGGAGAAAAGGCCGAGTTCGCTCAACCTATTCTCATAAGGCATGCACCCCAATCCAGGCAACATCCTTGTAAATCTCCTCTGCACCCTTTCTATGGCTTCCACATCCTTCCTGTCGTGAGGCGACCAGAACTGAGCACAGTACTCCAAGTGGGGTCTGACCAGGGTCCTATATAGCTGCAACATTACCCCTCGGCTCCTAAACACAATTCCACGATTGATGAAGGCCAATACACCGTACGCCTTCTTAACCACAGAGTCAACCTGCTCAGCAGCTTTGAGCGTCCTATGGACTCGGACCCCAAGATCTCTCAAGGTATTAGGTTTGGTGATGATGATGTTCTGAACTCAAATTAAGACCTTAAGCCCTATCCAGCAGAGATAGCCATGAGTTCTCAGACTAAAGGGATGCTCCAGCTCAGACTAAAGGGATGCTCCAGCTCCCTTGTCTGCTTGCCCTCCCCTGTGTGTATAGCCGCCGATACCGACCATTCGAGCGGTGGGTCCCTGCTCCCTCCCGCGGGGGCGATATTAGCGGCTGACACAGCAGCTTAGGCGCAGTTCATTTCCTTTCAATCCACACGACAGCCCTCAAAGCGCTCAAGCCCTCAAGCCCTCCACCTTAACACCCTCAGAAGATTTCCAGCCAACGGCGCTTCCGAATTGCGAGCCGCTTCTCGAGCCCTGAAAGCATTTCCAAGACACGGGCTCGCCTGTTCCGCGGCCCCGTCGGTACGGCGCGGGGGTGGGGGGGGGGGCCATCGCGGGCTTTCCGCCGGCGCGACTGCTCTCGGCAAGTTGCTCCGCAGACGGTTCGGGCCAGCGCCTCCTGCTGGGCAGCGCGCGGCTTTACAGGGAATGGGTGACCCCCCCAGCCATGATCAGTTACCCTTCAGAGAGCCGTCCGCCTGGCGTCTGCGGTGGCTTGACCAGGACTGGTGATCTGCGCCGGCTGCTCGAACCGACCGTCCACCCGCCTGCTCCCACGGTTTCACGTGACCTCTGGTCGAGGCGGGGGGGAGGGGGGTAAGCAGATGCCACACCTTGCCCAAGTGTGACTGCAGGCTAGTGGAGGGAAGGAGTGCTCTACCCCTCCTTTGGTAGAGAGTAACTCCTATAAAACACACACAGCTACGACTCACATAAGCTGAAATACCCAGGAGCCGCAGCTGAACCAGTCATCTGTCGCAGGAATCGAAGGCAGAGCAATAGAGTCTAATTCACCCCCATGGTCCTCTAATTCTTTATGCTGTTTTTTTTAAAAGTATCTCATTCCGAATAAACCTGAGCTGCTCTCCACGTTTACACTATTTCTTTGCAACCTGGGTGGCTTCTGATAATTTTCCCGTCCTTGGACTCACTTCACACCGCACGCTGTCGGAGCAGTGCTGCCCGGATAATCGAGGACACGACCCACCCAGCCAACACACTTTTTTGTCCCTCTTCCCTCCGGGAGAAGGTTCAGGAGCATGAAGATCCATACGGCCAGATTTGGGAACAGCTTCTTCCCAACTGTGATAAGACTGCTGAACGGATCCTGACCCGGATCTGGGCCGTACCTTCCAAATATCCGGACCTGACTTGCACTACCGTACTTCCCCTTTTCTATTTTCTAATTATGATTTATAATTTAAATTTTTTACTTATATTTACTTCGACTTGTACTCCAGGGAGCCGCGAAGCGCAGAAACAAATATCACCGTGATGATTGTACGCTCGAGTGTCAATTGTTTTGGTGACAGTAAAGTCAAGTGAAGTGAAGTGGTCTAAAAGCTTCTGGAAGCAGGAGTTCCCCAGTGACCACAATCAACGCTGTGAAGCTGACTGTTTGAGCATACAACCTTTCAACTTCTTGTAGCATCTGGTGCCCCCAATTTACCCCCCTTCGCAGAGGGTGAACTGCTGTCGCCCCGCCAACAGTACAATACTTCGGTGTAAATACGGTGTAATGCCCCCCCCCCCCCCAGTACGCGCTCACAACACAAATATCAGACAATAAGCCAAAGGTGAGTAAATAATTGCAACTTTATAGTTATCTCTTAGTGATGGGTTAGTAGAAATCGATAACCTAAAGGTGCCAAATCAGTGAGTTCAAACAACAAACACACACAAAAATGCTGGTGGAAACGCAGCAGGCCAGGCAGCGTCTATAGGGAGAAGTGCTGTCGACGTTTCGGGCCGAGACCCCTTCGTCAGGACTCAAAAACAGGTTCAATACCGCCCCCCTGCTGACCGGGAGGATTCAGGAGAGTGGTTCCCAACATCTAAAACAGGTTCAATACCGCCCCCTGCTGACCGGGAGGATTCAGGAGAGTGGTCCCAACATCTAAAACAGGTTCAATACCGCCCCCTGCTGACTGGGAGGATTCAGGAGAGTGGTCCCAACATCTAAAACAGGTTCAATACCGCCCCCTGCTGACCGGGAGGATTCAGGAGAGTGGTCCCAACATCTAAAACATGTTCAATACCACCCCCTGCTGACCGGGAGTGTGAGGAGGATTCAGGAGAGTGGTCCCAACATCTAAAACAGGTTCAATACCGCCCCCTGCTGACCGGGAGGATTCAGGAGAGTGGTCCCAACGTCTAAAACAGGTTCAATACCGCCCCCTGCTGACCGGGAGTGTGAGGAGGATTCAGGAGAGTGGTCCCAACATCTAAAACAGGTTCAATACCGCCCCCTGCTGACCGGGAGGATTCAGGAGAGTGGTCCCAACATCTAAAACAGGTTCAATACCACCCCCTGCTGACCGGGAGGATTCAGGAGAGTGGTCCCAACATCTGAAACAGGTTCAATACCGCCCCCTGCTGACCGGGAGGATTCAGGAGAGTGGTCCCAACATCTAAAACAGGTTCAATACCGCCCCCTGCTGTCCGGGAGGATTCAGGAGAGTGGTCCCAACATCTAAAACAGGTTCAATACCGCCCCCTGCTGACCGGGAGTGTGAGGAGGATTCAGGAGAGTGGTCCCAACATCTAAAACAGGTTCAATACTGCCCCCCTGCTGACCGGGAGGATTCAGGAGAGTGGTCCCAACATCTAAAACAGGTTCAATACCGCCCCCTGCTGACCGGGAGGATTCAGGACATCACACACAAAATGCTGGTGGAACACAGCAGGCCAGGCAGCGTCTATAGGGAGAAGCACTGTCGACGTTTCGGGCCGAGACCCTTCGTCAGGACTGACCGAAAGGAAAGATAGTAAGAGATTTGAAAGTTATGGGGGGAGGGGGAAATGCGAATTGATAGGAGAAGACCGGAGGGGGTGGGGGGTGAAGCTGAGAGCCGGAAAGGTGATTGGCGAAAGTGATACAGAGCTGGAGAAGGGAAAGGATCATGGGACGGGAGGCCTAGGGAGAAAGAAAGTGGGAATGGGGGAAGCATCAGAGGGAGATGGAGAACAGGCAAACAACTAAATATGTCATGGATGGGGTAAGAAGGGGAGGAGGGGCATTAACGGAAGTTAGAGAAGTTAATATTCATGCCATCAGGTTGGAGGTTACCCAGCTGGTATATAAGGTGTTGTTCCTCCAACCTGAGTTTGGATTCATTTTGACAATAGAGGAGGCCGTGGATAGACATATCAGAATGGGAATGGGACGTGAAATTAAAATGTGTGGCCATTGGGAGATCCTGCTTTCTCGGGCGGACCGAGCGTTGGTGTTCAGCGAAACGGTCTCCCAGTCTGCGTCGGGTCTCACCGATATATAAAAGGCCACACCAGGAGCACCGGACGCAGTATACCACACCAGCCGACTCACAGGTGAAGTGTCGGCTCACCTGGAAGGACTGTCTGGGGCCCTGAATGGTGGTGAGGGAGGAAGTGTAAGGGCAGGTGTAGCACTTGTTCCGCTTACAAGGATAAGTGCCAGGAGGGCTCCTGTACCTCCTCCCTGATGGCGGAGGGGAAGAAGCTGTTCCTGAATCGCTGAGTGTGTGTCTTCAGGCTCCTGTACCTCCTCCCTGATGGCGGAGGGGAAGAAGCTGTTCCTGAATCGCTGAGTGTGTGTCTTCAGGCTCCTGTACCTCCTCCCTGATGGCGGAGGGGAAGAAGCTGTTCCTGAATCGCTGAGTGTGTGTCTTCAGGCTCCTGTACCTCCTCCCTGATGGCGGAGGGGAAGAAGCTGTTCCTGAATCGCTGAGTGTGTGCCTTCAGGCTCCTGTACCTCCTCCCTGATGGCAGGAGGGGAAGAAGCTGTTCCTGAATCGCTGAGCGTGTGTCTTCAGGCTCCTGTACCTCCTCCCTGATGGCAGGAGGGGAAGAAGCTGTTCCTGAATCACTGAGTGTGTGTCTTCAGGCTCCTGTACCTCCTCCATGATGGCGGAGGGGAAGAAGCTGTTCCTGAATCGCTGAGTGTGTGCCTTCAGGCTCCTGTACCTCCTCCCTGATGGCGGAGGGGAAGAAGCTGTTTCTGAATCGCTGAGTGTGTGTCTTCAGGCTCCTGTACCTCCTCCCTGACGGCAGGAGGGGAAGAAGCTGTTCCTGAATCGCTGAGCGTGTGTCTTCAGGCTCCTATACCTCCTCCCTGATGGCAGGAGGGGAAGAAGCTGTTCCTGAATCGCTGAGTGTGTGTCTTCAGGCTCCTGTACCTCCTCCCTGATGGCGGAGGGGAAGAAGCTGTTCCTGAATCGCTGAGTGTGTGCCTTCAGGCTCCTGTACCTCCTCCCTGATGGCAGGAGGGGAAGAAGCTGTTCCTGAATCGCTGAGCGTGTGTCTTCAGGCTCTTGTACCTCCTCCCTGATGGCAGGAGGGGAAGAAGCTGTTCCTGAATCGCTGAGCGTGTGTCTTCAGGCTCCTGTACCTCCTCCCCGATGGCGGAGGGGAAGAAGCTGTTCCTGAATCGCTGAGTGTGTGCCTTCAGGCTCCTGTACCTCCTCCCTGATGGCAGGAGGGGAAGAAGCTGTTCCTGAATCGCTGAGCGTGTGTCTTCAGGCTCCTGTACCTCCTCCCCGATGGCGGAGGGGAAGAAGCTGTTCCTGAATCGCTGAGTGTGTGTCTTCAGGCTCCTGTACCTCCTCCCTGATGGCGGAGGGGAAGAAGCTGTTCCTGAATCGCTGAGTGTGTGCCTTCAGGCTCCTGTACCTCCTCCCTGATGGCAGGAGGGGAAGAAGCTGTTCCTGAATCGCTGAGCGTGTGTCTTCAGGCTCTTGTACCTCCTCCCTGATGGCAGGAGGGGAAGAAGCTGTTCCTGAATCGCTGAGCGTGTGTCTTCAGGCTCCTGTACCTCCTCCCTGACGGCAGGAGGGGAAGAAGCTGTTCCTGAATCGCTGAGTGTGTGTCTTCAGGCTCCTGTACCCCCTCCCTGATGGCGGAGGGGAAGAAGCTGTTCCTGAATCGCTGAGTGTGTGTCTTCAGGCTCCTGTACCTCCTCCCTGATGGTAACAGTGGTAACAAGGCATGTTCTGGGCGGTGGAGGTCCTTACCGATGGACGCTGCCTTCCTCAGGCACCTTGATGATGCTTTGGACACCACAGAGGCAAGTACCCAAGGTGGAGCTGACTGAAGTTACAACTCTCGGTAGCATCTTTCGATCCTGTGCAGTAGCACCGGCCCCCCCCCCCCCCCACCCCCTTACCAGTGACGCAGCCAGTCAGATTCCCTCCACGGTCCGTCTGTAGAAGTGTTCAAGTGCTTTAGGTTCCTGAGGCTGTCACAGCCGGGGGGTGGCGGTGGGGATAAGCTCCCACTGCCTATAAACTTCGGCCAATGGCCTGCGTCTCCAACAGCCTCTGACCACCAGGCCCAACTCTCGGCCTTCACGTGTGGCTCAGCCACTAGGCCCGGCGGATCAACTCTCGGCCTTCACGTGTGGCTCAGCCACTAGGCCCGGCGGATCAACTCTCGGCCTTCACGTGTGGCTCAGCCACTAGGCCCGGCGGATCAACTCTCGGCCTTCACGTGTGGCTCAGCCACTAGGCCCGGCGGATCAACTCTCGGCCTTCACGTGTGGCTCAGCCACTAGGCCCGGCGGATCAACTCTCGGCCTTCACGTGTGGCTCAGCCACTAGGCCCGGCGGATCTGTTCCTACTGGCCGGAGAAGGGGCAAAAGCGGACCACTGGCGCCTGAAAGCCAGTGGGGGGCTCGTCAGCCTCGGACGGCGGCCAGCCCGGGAGCTGGAACACTCTGATTTTAAACCTCCTGCCCTTTCCCTGCCCCCGGGAAAGGCTCGGGGAGCGAACCCCAAGGACGAAATCCGGAGCCCGGGGGTCCCTGAGGCAGTTTGATGTCGTTGACAACTTCGCTCTGGCAGCCTCTGCGACGACACTGGCGCCGAGCTGTATCGGGCGCCTGCCCTTCCCTCGGACCACATCAGTGACCCGGAGAGGGGGAGCCCGCTGCGTGGGCGACAGCCGCCGCTAAGGCCCGTCGGGGAAGGACCGCAGTTTAAGGTTCATCAGCCGCGGGAGTGGGAGGTGAATACCCCTCATCAGAGGTGCGGATAGATGAGTCAACGTGGTACCCCCAGGAGGGGCTGGAAATGTCTAGTCCGTAAAGAAACTTCAGCAGAGGAACGCCTGGATTTTTGTTTATTGTTAATAATTTTTTTATTTTATTGTAAACAAGTCTTCAATGCTTGCCTGAAGTTTGAGAGTCAATGAAAGGTTTATTGCATACATCTTTAATTTGAATAGGAACAGAGAGCCAACGCATAATTTAATGTAAATAACTTTACTTACCGTATAATGATTTAGATTTAACGAATGTTTTTTTTTCACTATGTAAATAACTTTATTTTGTAATATTCCTGAATAAAGTATTTTTGGAAGGAAAAAAAAACAGCCGGTTACATAGAAACATAGGAAACATAGAAAATAGGTGCAGGAGTATGCCATTCGGCCCTTCGAGCCTGCACTGCCATTCAGTATGATCATGGCTGATCATCCAACTCAGAACCCTGTACCTGCTTTCTCTCCATACCCCCAATCCCTTTAGCCACAAGGACCATATCTAACTTCCTCTTAAATATAGCCAATGAACCGGCCTCAACTGTTTCCTGTGGCAGGGAATTCCACAGATTCACCACTCTCTGTGTGAAGAAGTTTCTCCTCATCTCGGTCCTAAAAGGCTTCCCCTTTATCCTTAAACTGTGAGCCCTCGTTCTGGACTTCCCCAACATCGGAAACAATCTTCCTGCATCTAGCCTGTCCAATCCCTTTAGAATTTTATACGTTTCAATAAGATCCCCCCTCAATCTTCTAAATTCCAGCGAGTATAAGCCCAGTCGATCCAGTCTTTCTTCATATGAAAGTCCTGCTATCCCAGGAATCAATCTGGTGAACCTTCTCTGTACTCCCTCTATGGCAAGAATGTCTTTCCTCAAATTAGGGGACCGAAACTGCACACAGTACTCTAGGTGCGGTCTCACCAAGGCCTTGTACAACTGCAGTAGAACCTCCCTGCTCCTGTACTCGAATCCTCTTGCTATGAATGCCAACATACCATTTGCCTTTTTCAGATCTTCCCTGCCCAGAGGAAACCCACGATCCCCTGGGATCGAAGGCCGCCTACTGTCCGCCTGTCCAGGTGACAAACCAAATCTCCTGCGACTCCTGATGAAACATACCCTTCTTTATCACGGCATCAATATCCTGGGCAGAAAAAAGCCCCTCACCTTCTCGACTCCCCATCACCGACGCACAATCATCCAGTGTCGGATTGTGCTTTGAGAGGAATTGTGCAGGAAAGCCCGGTTTGTGTGTGTGTGTGTGTGTGTGTGTGTGTGTGTGTGTGTGTGTGTGTGTGTGTGTGTGTGTGTGTGTGTGTGTGTGTGTGTGTGTGTGTGTGCGTGTGCGTGCGTGTGCGTGCGTGAGTGTGTGTGTGCGCATGTCTGTGTGCGCGTGCGTGTGTGTGCGTGCGTGTGTGCGTGCGTGTGTGTGCGTGAGTGTGTGTGTGCGCGTGTCTGTGTGCGCGTGCGTGTCTGTGCGTGTGTGCGTGCGTGCGTGTGTGCGTGTGCGTGTGTGTGTGTGTGCATGCGTGCGTGCGTGCATGTACGTGCGTGCGTGTGTGTGTGTGTGTGTGTGGAACACGGCGGGAAGTGGTGAGCACGTGTGGACACTTGTTAATGGCTCCAAGGGGACGTTTGATTGCAGAGGATCAGCTGTGGACGCGAGCGGGAGGCAGGGACGTGTTTTCTTCGCAGTGTATCTTCATAAAATATGCAGGGTTTACATCAGTACCTGAAAGCTGACTCTCCCGGGTCCAAGGTAGGTTTCAGTGTGAAACAGGATAGGCGATCGGAACCGTGTCTCCATATCATTCTGTCCCCTCCTGCAACAGTGGCCTTGAATTCCGATTTGCTGCTCCCATGCCAACCGGAGTTTTAATTTCAATCTGGCACCCCGTCCGCTGAAGGAGATGTATCCTTCGAGGGGGGGGGGGAGGGTCAGCAGAATTTAAATCACCGACTGGCAACCTAACATTCCACTGACTCCGGGAATCGATCCGAGGAGAGGGGTTTGAAAGCGCACACCTCGTTCAGTCTGCAGTGCGAGGTTAATCCAAAGTTGCTACCTGCTGGCCTGGCCACACGGCCCCCTGCCACACACAAGAGGGCTGGCAATGCTTTCCGAAGTAAGGGAGAGTGAAATCCCTCAGGCAGTGGAGGACCGGTCAGGGGAGGACACGGGCGCCGAGGCAGCGTAGGGGCCAGTGCGACGGTATTGGAGCTCAGGGGTGCAACCCTCACACACCGTTCCATCAACACTCTCACCCACCATTCCATCAAAACCCTCACAAACCATTCCATCAAACCCCACACCCACCGTACCATCAAATCCTTCACAAACCATTCCATCAAACCCCACACCCACCGTACCATCAAATCCCTCAAAAACCAGTCCATCAAACACCACACCCAACATACCATCAACGCTCTCACCCACCATTCCATCAAAACCCTCACAAACCATTCCATCAAAGTCCTCACCCACCGTTCCATCAACACTCTCACCCACCATTCCATCAAAACCCTCACAAACCATTCCATCAAACCCCACACCCACCGTACCATCAAATTCCTCACCCATCGTTCCATCAAAGTCTTCTCCCATTATTCCATCAAATCCCTCACCCATCGTTCCATCAAAGTCCTCTCCCACTGTTCCATCAAAATCCTCACCCACCGTTCCATCAAAACCCTCACCCACTGTTCCATCAAAACCATCACAAACCATTCCATCAAAGTCCTCACCCACCATTCCACCAAAACCCTCACCCACTGTTCGATCAAAGTCCTCTCCCATTGTTCCATCAAAACCCTCACAAACCATTCCATTAAACACCACACCCACCGTACTATCAAATCCCTCACAAACCATTCCATCAAACTCCACACCCACCTTTCGTTCAAAACCCTCACAAACCATTCCATCAAACCCCATACCCACCGTACTATCAAATCCCTCACAAACCATTTCGTCAAACCCCACACCCACCGTACCATCAAATCCCTCACAAACCATTTCATCAAACCCCACTCCCATCGTAACATCAAAACCCACACAAACCATTCCATCAAACCCCACACCCACCATACCATCAAATCCCTCACAAACCATTCCATCAAACCCCACACCAACTGTACCATCAAATCCCTCACAAACCATTCCATCAAACCTCACACCCACCGTACCATCAAATCCCTCACAAGCCATTCCAACAAACCCAACACCCACTGTTCCATCAAAACCCTCACAAACCATTCCATCAAACCTCACACCCACCGTACCATCAAATCCCTCACAAACCATTTCATCAAACCCCACTCCCATCGTAACATCAAAACCCACACAAACCATTCCATCAAACCCCACACCCACCATACCATCAAATCCCTCACAAACCATTCCATCAAACCCCACACCAACTGTACCATCAAATCCCTCACAAACCATTCCATCAAACCTCACACCCACCATACCATCAAATCCCTCACAAACCATTCCATCAAACCCCACACCAACTGTACCATCAAATCCCTCACAAACCATTCCATCAAACCTCACACCCACCGTACCATCAAATCCCTCACAAGCCATTCCATCAAACCCCACACCCACTGTTCCATCAAAACCCTCATCCACTGTTCCATCAAAGTCCTCACCCACCGTTCCACCAAAACCCTCACCCACTGTTCGATCAAAGACCTCTCCATTTGTTCCATCAAAACCCCCACAAACCATTCCATCAAACACCACACCCACCGTACTATCAAAACCCACACAAACCATTCCATCAAACCCCACACCCACCATACCATCAAATCCCTCACAAACCATTCCATCAAACCCCACACCAACTGTACCATCAAATCCCTCACAAACCATTCCATCAAACCTCACACCCACCATACCATCAAATCCCTCACAAACCATTCCATCAAACCCCACACCAACTGTACCATCAAATCCCTCACAAACCATTCCATCAAACCTCACACCCACCGTACCATCAAATCCCTCACAAGCCATTCCATCAAACCCCACACCCACTGTTCCATCAAAACCCTCATCCACTGTTCCATCAAAGTCCTCACCCACCGTTCCACCAAAACCCTCACCCACTGTTCGATCAAAGACCTCTCCATTTGTTCCATCAAAACCCCCACAAACCATTCCATCAAACACCACACCCACCGTACTATCAAATCCCTCACAAACCATTCCATCAAACTCCACACCCACCGTAGCATCAAATCCCTCACAAACCATTCCATCAAACCCCACACCCACCTTTCGTTCAAAACTCTCACAAACCATTCCATCAAACCCCACACCCACCGTTCCATCAAAACCCTCACAAACCATTCCATCAAACCACACACCCACCGTACTATCAAATCCCTCACAAACCATTTCGTCAAACCCCACACCCACCGTTCCATCAAATCCCTCACAAACCATTCCATCAAACCCCACACCCACCATACTATCAAATCCCTCACAAACCATTTCGTCAAACCCCACACCCACCATAGCATCAAATCCCTCACAAACCATTCCATCAAACCCCACACCCACCGTACTATCAGAACCCTCACAAACCATTCCATCAAACCCCACACCCACCGTTCCATCAAAACCCTCACAAACCATTCCATCAAACCCCACACCCACCGTACTATCAAATCCCTCACAAACCATTCCATCAAACCCCACACCTGCCGTACTATCAAATCCCTCACAAACCATTTCGTCAAACCCCACACCCACCATACCATCAAATCCCTCACAAACCATTTTGTCAAACCCCACACCCACCGTTCCATCAAACCCCTCACAAACCATTCCATCAAACCCCACACCCACCGTACCATCAAATCCTACACAAACCATTTCATCAAACCCCACACCCACCGTACCATCAAATCCTTCACAAACCATTTCATCAAACCCCACACCCACCGTACCATCAAATCCCTCACAAACCATTCCATCAAACCCCACACCCACCGTACTATCAAATCCCTCACAAACCATTTCATCAAACCCCACACCCACCGTACCATCAAAACCCTCACAAACCATTCCATCAAACCCCACACCCACCATACTATCAAACCCCACACCCACTGTACCATCAAATCCCTCACAAACCATTCCATCAAACCCCACACCCACCATACTATCAAACCCCTCACAAACCATTCCATCAAACCCCACACCCACCATACTATCAAACCCCACACCCACTGTACCATCAAATCCCTCACAAACCATTCCATCAAACCCCACACCCACCATACTATCAAACTCCTCACAAAACCATTCCATCAAACCCCACACCCACCATACTATCAAACCCCTCACAAAACCATTCCATCAAACCCCACACCCACTGTACCATCAAATCCCTCACAAACCATTCCATCAAACCCCACACCCACCATACTATCAAACCCCTCACAAACCATTCCATCAAACCCCACACCCACTGTACCATCAAATCCCTCAAAAACCATTTCATCAAACCCCAGTCCCACCGTACCATCAAATCCCTCACAAACCATTCCATCAAAACCCTCCCCCACTGTACCATCAAATCCCTCACAAACCATTTCATCAAACCCCACTCCCACCGTACCATCAAATCCCTCACAAACCATTTCATCAAACCCCTCTCCCACCGTACCATCAAATCCCTCACAAACCATTCCATCAAAACCCTCCCCCACTGTACCATCAAATCCCTCACAAACCATTTCATCAAACCCCACACCCACCAAACCATCAAATCCCTCACAAACCATTTTGTCAAACCCCACACCCACCGTTCCATCAAACCCCTCACAAACCATTCCATCAAACCCCACACCTGCCGTACTATCAAATCCCTCACAAACCATTTCGTCAAACCCCACACCCACCATACCATCAAATCCCTCACAAACAATTTTGTCAAACCCCACACCCACCGTTCCATCAAACCCCTCACAAACCATTCCATCAAACCCCACACCCACCGTACCATCAAATCCTACACAAACCATTTCATCAAACCCCACACCCACCGTACCATCAAATCCTTCACAAACCATTTCATCAAACCCCACACCCACCGTACCATCAAATCCCTCACAAACCATTCCATCAAACCCCACACCCACCGTACTATCAAATCCCTCACAAACCATTTCATCAAACCCCACACCCACCGTACCATCAAAACCCTCACAAACCATTCCATCAAACCCCACACCCACCATACTATCAAACCCCACACCCACTGTACCATCAAATCCCTCACAAACCATTCCATCAAACCCCACAACCACCATACTATCAAACCCCTCACAAACCATTCCATCAAACCCCACACCCACCATACTATCAAACCCCACACCCACTGTACCATCAAATCCCTCACAAACCATTCCATCAAACCCCACACCCACCATACTATCAAACCCCTCACAAAACCATTCCATCAAACCCCACACCCACTGTACCATCAAATCCCTCACAAACCATTCCATCAAACCCCACACCCACCATACTATCAAACCCCTCACAAACCATTCCATCAAACCCCACACCCACTGTACCATCAAATCCCTCACAAACCATTCCATCAAAACCCTCCCCCACCGTACCATCAAATCCCTCAAAAACCATTTCATCAAACCCCAGTCCCACCGTACCATCAAATCCCTCACAAACCATTCCATCAAAACCCTCCCCCACTGTACCATCAAATCCCTCACAAACCATTTCATCAAACCCCACTCCCACCGTACCATCAAATCCCTCACAAACCATTTCATCAAACCCCTCTCCCACCGTACCATCAAATCCCTCACAAACCATTCCATCAAAACCCTCCCCCACTGTACCATCAAATCCCTCACAAACCATTTCATCAAACCCCACTCCCACCGTACCATCAAATCCCTCACAAACCATTTCATCAAACCCCACTCCCACCGTACCATCAAATCCCTCACAAACCATTCCATCAAAACCCTCCCCCACTGTACCATCAAATCCCTCACAAACCATTTCATCAAACCCCACTCCCACCGTACCATCAAATCCCTCACAAACCATTTCATCAAACCCCACTCCCACTGTACCATCAAATCCCTCACAAACCATTCCATCAAAACCCTCCCCCACTGTACCATCAAATCCCTCACAAACCATTTCATCAAACCCCACTCCCACCGTACCATCAAATCCCTCACAAACCATTCCATCAAAACCCTCCCCCACTGTACCATCAAATCCCTCACAAACCATTTCATCAAACCCCACTCCCACCGTACCATCAAATCCCTCACAAACCATTTCATCAAACCCCACTCCCACCGTACCATCATCCCTCACAAACCATTCCATCAAAACCCTCCCCCACTGTACCATCAAATCCCTCACAAACCATTTCATCAAACCCCACTCCCACCGTACCATCAAATCCCTCACAAACCATTCCATCAAAACCCTCCCCCACTGTACCATCAAATCCCTCACAAACCATTTCATCAAACCCCACTCCCACCGTAACATCAAAACCCTCAGAGTTTTCAGAGTTCAGGAGTTCAATTCTGAACTCTCCTGTAAAACTTTTGCACTTTCTCCCCGTGACCCACGCGAGTTTACACCGGGCGCCGCGAATTCCTCCCGCAGTCCGCAGACGAACCGGTTGGGCGGTCAGTGGGCGATTGCGAATTGCCCCATGATCGGAGGGCTTGCTGGGTCGGAAGGGTCTGCATCTCAAGAAATAAATAATCCTACAAAAGTTGGCCGAGCCTTTTCCGCCCGGGGAGCCATTATGAGTGACCAGTGACAACCTCTACAGTGATCTGCACAAAGGCCGGGTTGTGAGATCTGTGGGTGAGACAGGCGGGCAGGAGCAAGACGCTCAACCAGAGGTCGGGTGGGGGAAATATAACACTGTGCGTTCTGGCAGGAAAAAGCTAAGGGATGAATTTTATTATTGAGAAGTCACTGTTTGGAAATCCATTTGACAAAGGGGGTATCATCGGGTCAGAGACGAGGAACAGGGGCACTGTCCCGTCAGCAGAACTCGACTGCTGGGGTGGGGGGGGGGGGGTCTTCAAATATGATTCAGTCAAAACAAAACAAAAGAGATGGTTGTTGACTTCAGGAGCACTCCCTGCTGAACAGAGATCGTAAAGAGCACCAAATTTCTTGGTGTTCGCCTGGCGGAGAATCTCACCTGGTCTCTCAACACCAGCTCCACAGCAGAGAAAGCCCAGCAGCGTCTCTACTTTCTGTGAAGGCTGAGGAAAGTCCATCTCCCACCCCCCATCCTCATCACCTTCTACAGGGGTTGTATTGACAGCATCCTGAGCAGTTGCATCACTACCTGGTTTGGAAATCGCACCGTCTCGGATCGCAAGACCCTGCAGCGGATAGTGAGGTCAGCTGAGAAGATCATTGGGGTCTCTCTTCCCGCCATCACGGACATTTACACCACACACTGCATCCGCAAAGCGAACAGCATTATGAAGGACCCCACGCACCCCTCATACAAACTCTTCTCCCTCCTGCCGTCTGGGAAAAGGCACCGAAGCATTCGGGCTCTCACGACCAGACTGTGTAACAGTTTCTGCCCCCAAGCTATCAGACTCCTCAATACCCAGAGCCTGGACTGACACCTTACTGCCCTGTTGTCCTGTTTATTATTTATTGTAATGCCTGCACTGTTTTTGTGCACTTTATGCAGTCCTGGGTAGGTCTGTAGTCTAGTGTAGTTTTTTACGTAGTTCAGTCTAGTTTTTGTACTGTGTCATGTAACACCATGGTCCTGAAAAACGTTGTCTCGTTTTTACTGTGTACTGTACCAGTAGTTATAGTCGAAATGACAATAAAAGTGACTTAACTTGACTTGACAAAGATGGATACGAAATGAGCAAGGGATTGTAGGGAAAATCAGGAACTGATAATGGGGGCAGGATTGCAGGGTGGGTGAAGGGTTGGGGTTTGAGTGGTGGGGGAGGGATTGCAGGAAAAACACAAGGGTGAGGATGGGGAGTTACATTTGAATCGCGGGAGAGGGTTTGGTGGGGGACAGTGAATGGTATGGCGGCTGGGGATTTTGGTGGAACAGTAGGTGAGGAGTTTGATGGAATGGTGGGTGAGGGTTTTGATGGAATGTTTTGTGAGGGTTTTGATGGTACGGTAGGTGTGGGGTTTGATGGAATGGTTTGTGAGGGTTTTGATGGTACGGTGGGTGTGGGGTTTGATGGAATGGTTTGTGAGGGTTTTGATGGTACGGTGGGTGTGGGGTTTGATGGAATGGTTTGTGAGGGTTTTGATGGTACGGTGGGGAGGGTTTTGATGGAATAGTGGGAAAGGACTTTGGTGGAACAGTGGGTGAGGGTTTTGATGGAACAGTGGGTGAGGGTTTGGTGGAATGGTGAGTGAGGGTTTTGATGGTACGGTAGATGTGGGATTTGGTGACACCGTGAGTGGGGTTTTCCTGGAATGGTGGGTGATGGTTTTTGTGGAACGGTTGATGATGATGATGATCGGAGACGGTGAGGGTGATCGGAGACGGTGAGGGTGACGATCGGAGACGGTGAGGGTGATGATCAGAGACGGTGAGGATGATCGGAGATGGTGAGGATGATCGGAGAATGTGAGGATGATCGGAGACGGTGAGGGTGATGATCAGAGACGGTGAGGGTGATCAGAGACGGTGAGGGTGATCGGAGACGGTGAGGGTGATGATCAGAGACGGTGAGGATGATCGGAGATGGTGAGGATGATCGGAGAATGTGAGGATGATCGGAGACGGTGAGGGTGATGATCAGAGACGGTGAGGGTGATCGGAGACGGTGAGGGTGATGATCAGAGACGGTGAGGATGATCGGAGATGGTGAGGATGATCGGAGAATGTGAGGATGATCGGAGACGGTGAGGGTGATGATCAGAGACGGTGAGGGTGATGATCAGAGACGGTGAGGGTGATCGGAGACAGTGAGGATGATCGGAGACGGTGAGGGTGAAGATCAGAGACGGTGAGGGTGATCGGAGACGGTGAGGATGATCGGAGACGGTGAGGGTGATGATCGGAGACGGTGAGGATGATGATCAGAGACGGTGAGGGTGATGATCGGAGACGGTTTTGGTGTTCGGAGACGGTGAGGTTGATCGGAGATGGAGAGGTTGATCGGAGATGGCGAGGATGATCGGAGATGGTGAGGGTGATGATCAGAGACGGTGAGGGTGATGATCGGAGACGGTGAGGGTGATGATCGGAGACGGTGAGGATGATCAGAAACGGTGAGGGTGATGATCGGAGACGGTGAGGGTGATCGGAGACGGTGAGGGTGATGATCGGAGACGGTGAGGGTGATGATCGGAGACGGTGAGGATGATCAGAGACGGTGAGGGTGATGATCGGAGACGGTGAGGGTGATCGGAGACGGTGAGGGTGATGATCAGAGACGGTGAGGGTGATCGGAGACGGTGAGGGTGATCGGAGACGGTGAGGGTGATGATCGGAGACGGTGAGGGTGATCGGAGACGGTGAGGGTGATGATCAGAGACGGTGAGGGTGATGATCAGAGACGGTGAGGGTGATGATCGGAGACGGTTTTGGTGTTCGGAGACGGTGAGGTTGATCGGAGATGGTGAGGTTGATCGGAGATGGTGAGGATGATCAGAGACGGTGAGGGTGATGATCAGAGACGGTGAGGGTGATCGGAGACGGTGAGGATGATCAGAGACGGTGAGGGTGATGATCAGAGACGGTGAGGGTGATGATCGGAGACGGTTTAGGTGTTCGGAGACGGTGAGGTTGATCGGAGATGGTGAGGATGGTTCGAGACGATGAGGATGATGATCAGAGACGGTGAGGGTGATGATCGGAGACGGTTTTGGTGTTCGGAGACGGTGAGGTTGATCGGAGATGGTGAGGTTGATCGGAGGTGGTGAGGATGATCGGAGATGGTGAGGGTGATGATCAGAGATGGTGAGGGTGATGATCGGAGACGGTGAGGGTGATCGGAGACGGTGAGGGTGATCAGAGACGGTGAGGGTGATGATCGGAGACGGTGAGGGTGATGATCGGAGACGGTGAGGGTGATCGGAGACGGTGAGGGTGATCAGAGACGGTGAGGGTGATCAGAGACGGTGAGGGTGATGATCGGAGACGGTGAGGGTGATCGGAGACGGTGAGGGTGATCAGAGACGGTGAGGGTGATGATCAGAGACGGTGAGGGTGATGATCGGAGACGGTGAGGGTGATCGGAGACGGTGAGGGTGATCAGAGACGGTGATGGTGATGATCGGAGACGGTGAGGGTGATGATCGGAGACGGTGAGGGTGATGATCGGAGACGGTTTTGGTGTTCGGAGACGGTGAGGTTGATCGGAGATGGTGAGGTTGATCGGAGGTGGTGAGGATGATCGGAGATGGTGAGGGTGATGATTGGAGACGGTGAGGGTGATGATCGGAGACGGTGAGGGTGATCGGAGACGGTGAGGGTGATGATCGGAGATGGTGAGGGTGATGATCGGAGACGGTGAGGGTGATCGGAGACGGTGAGGGTGATGGGAGACGGTGAGGGTGATCGGAGATGGTGAGGGTGATGATCGGAGATGGTGAGGGTGATGATCGGAGACGGTGAGGGTGATGATCAGAGACGGTGAGGGTGATCGGAGACGGTGAGGATGATCGGAGACGGTGAGGGTGATGATCGGAGACGGTAAGGATGATGATCAGAGACGGTGAGGATGATGATCAGAGACGGTGAGGGTGATGATCGGAGACGGTGAGGATGATCAGAGACGGTGAGGATGATGATCAGAGACGGTGAGGGTGATGATCGGAGACGATTTTGGTGTTCGGAGACGGTGAGGTTGATCGGAGATGGTGAGGATGGTTCGAGACGGTGAGGGTGATGATCAGAGACGGTGAGGGTGATGATCAGAGACGGTGAGGGTGATGATCGGAGATGGTGAGGTTGATCGGAGATGGTGAGGATGATCGGAGATGGTGAGGGTGATGATCAGAGACGGTGAGGGTGATGATCGGAGACGGTTTTGGTGTTCGGAGACGGTGAGGATGATCAGAAACGGTGAGGGTGATGATCGGAGATGGTGAGGATGGTTCGAGACGGTGAGGATGATGATCGGAGACGGTGAGGGTGATGATCGGAGATGGTGAGGGTGATGATCAGAGACGGTGAGGGTGATGATCGGAGACGGTTTTGGTGTTCGGAGACGGTGAGGATGATCAGAGACGGTGAGGGTGATGATCGGAGATGGTGAGGATGGTTCGAGACGGTGAGGATGATGATCGGAGACGGTGAGGGTGATGATCGGAGATGGTGAGGGTGATGATCAGAGACGGTGAGGGTGATGATCGGAGACGGTGAGGGTGTTCGGAGACAGTGAGGGTGATGGGGGATGGTGAGGATGATCAGAGACGGTGAGGGTGATGATCAGAGACGGTGAGGGTGATGATCGGAGACGGTTTTGGTGTTCGGAGACGGTGAGGATGATCAGAGATGGTGAGGGTGATGATCAGAGACGGTGAGGGTGATGATCGGAGACGGTGAGGATGATCGGAGATGGTGAGGTTGATCGGAGATGGTGAGGATGGTTCGAGACGGTGAGGGTGATGATCGGAGACGGTGAGGGTGTTCGGAGACAGTGAGGGTGATGGGGGATGGTGAGGATGATCGGAGATGGTGAGGGTGATGATCAGAGACGGTGAGGGTGATGATCGGAGACGGTGAGGGTGATCGGAGACGGTGAGGGTGATGGGAGACGGTGAGGATGATCGGAGACGGTGAGGGTGATGATCAGAGACGGTGAGGGTGATGATCGGAGACGGTTTTGGTGTTCGGAGACGGTGAGGTTGATCGGAGATGGTGAGGTTGATCGGAGATGGTGAGGATGATCGGAGATGGTGAGGGTGATGATCAGAGACGGTGAGGGTGATGATCGGAGACGGTTTTGGTGTTCGGAGACGGTGAGGATGATCAGAAACGGTGAGGGTGATGATCAGAGATGGTGAGGGTGATGATCGGAGATGGTGAGGATGATCAGAGACGGTGAGGGTGATGATCAGAGACGGTGAGGGTGATGATCAGAGACGGTTTTGGTGTTCGGAGACGGTGAGGTTGATCGGAGATGGTGAGGATGGTTCGAGACGGTGAGGATGATGATCAGAGACGGTGAGGGTGATGATCGGAGACGGTGAGGTTGATCGGAGACGGTGAGGGTGATCGGAGATGGTGAGGGTGATGATCGGAGACGGTGAGGGTGATGGGAGACGGTGAGGGTGATCGGAGAATGTGAGGATGATCGGAGACGGTGAGGGTGATGATCAGAGACGGTGAGGGTGATCGGAGACGGTGAGGGTGATCGGAGACGGTGAGGGTGATCAGAGACGGTGAGGGTGATGGGAGACGGTGAGGGTGATCGGAGACGCTGAGGGTGATCGGAGACGGTGAGGGTGATGATCAGAGACGGTGAGGGTGATGATCAGAGATGGTGAGGGTGATGATCAGAGACGGTGAGGGTGATGATCAGAGATGGTGAGGGTGATGATCGGAGACGGTTTTGGTGTTCGGAGACGGTGAGGTTGATCGGAGATGGTGAGGTTGATCGGAGATGGTGAGGATGATCGGAGATGGTGAGGGTGATGATCAGAGACGGTGAGGGTGATGATCGGAGACGGTTTTGGTGTTCGGAGACGGTGAGGATGATCAGAAACGGTGAGGGTGATGATCAGAGACGGTGAGGGTGATGATCGGAGATGGTGAGGATGATCAGAGACGGTGAGGGTGATGATCAGAGACGGTGAGGGTGATGATCAGAGACGGTGAGGGTGATGATCGGAGACGGTTTTGGTGTTCGGAGACGGTGAGGATGATCGGAGATGGTGAGGTTGATTGGAGATGGTGAGGATGATCAGAGACGGTGAGGGTGATGATCGGAGACGGTTTTGGTGTTCGGAGACGGTGAGGATGATCGGAGATGGTGAGGTTGATCGGAGATGGTGAGGATGATCGGAGATGGTGAGGGTGATGATCAGAGACGGTTTTGGTGTTCGGAGACGGTGAGGATGATCAGAAACGGTGAGGGTGATGATCAGAGACGGTGAGGGTGATGATCGGAGATGGTGAGGGTGATGATCGGAGACGGTTTTGGTGTTCGGAGACGGTGAGGATGATCGGAGATGGTGAGGTTGATCGGAGATGGTGAGGATGATCGGAGATGGTGAGGGTGATGATCAGAGACGGTTTTGGTGTTCGGAGACGGTGAGGATGATCAGAAACGGTGAGGGTGATGATCAGAGACGGTGAGGGTGATGATCGGAGACGGTTTTGGTGTTCGGAGACGGTGAGGATGATCAGAGATGGTGAGGGTGATGATCAGAGACGGTGAGGGTGATCGGAGACGGTGAGGTTGATCGGATACGGTGAGGATGATCAGAAACGGTGAGGGTGATGATCAGAGACGGTGAGGGTGATGATCGGAGATGGTGAGGATGATCAGAGACGGTGAGGGTGATGATCGGAGACGGTGAGGGTGATCGGAGACGGTGAGGGTGATGATCGGAGACGGTGAGGATGATGATCAGAGACGGTGAGGGTGATGATCAGAGACGGTTTTGGTGTTCGGAGACGGTGAGGTTGATCGGAGATGGTGAGGATGGTTCGAGACGGTGAGGGTGATGATCAGAGATGGTGAGGGTGATGATCAGAGACGGTTTTGGTGTTCGGAGACGGTGAGGTTGATCGGAGATGGTGAGGATGGTTCGAGACGGTGAGGGTGATGATCGGAGACGGTTTTGGTGTTCGGAGACGGTGAGGTTGATCGGAGATGGTGAGGTTGATCGGAGATGGTGAGGATGATCGGAGATGGTGAGGGTGATGATCAGAGACGGTGAGGGTGATGATCGGAGACGGTGAGGGTGATCGGAGACGGTGAGGGTGATGGGAGACGGTGAGGGTGATGGGAGACGGTGAGGGTGATGATCAGAGACGGTGAGGGTGATCGGAGACGGTGAGGGTGATGATCAGAGACGGTGAGGGTGATGATCGGAGACGGTTTTGGTGTTCGGAGACGGTGAGGTTGATCGGAGATGGTGAGGTTGATCGGAGATGGTGAGGATGATCGGAGATGGTGAGGGTGATGATCAGAGACGGTGAGGGTGATGATCGGAGACGGTTTTGGTGTTCGGAGACGGTGAGGATGATCAGAAACGGTGAGGGTGATGATCAGAGACGGTGAGGGTGATGATCGGAGATGGTTTTGGTGTTCGGAGACGGTGAGGATGATCGGAGACGGTGAGGTTGATCGGAGATGGTGAGGATGGTTCGAGACGGTGAGGATGATGATCAGAGACGGTGAGGGTGATGATCGGAGACGGTTTTGGTGTTCGGAGACGGTGAGGTTGATCGGAGATGGTGAGGTTGATCGGAGATGGTGAGGATGATCGGAGATGGTGAGGGTGATGATCAGAGACGGTGAGGGTGATGATCGGAGACGGTGAGGGTGATGGGAGACGGTGAGGGTGATGATCAGAGACGGTGAGGGTGATCGGAGACGGTGAGGGTGATGATCAGAGACGGTGAGGGTGATGATCGGAGACGGTGAGGGTGATGATCGGAGACGGTTTTGGTGTTCGGAGACGGTGAGGTTGATCGGAGATGGTGAGGTTGATCGGAGATGGTGAGGATGATCGGAGATGGTGAGGGTGATGATCAGAGACGGTGAGGGTGATGATCGGAGACGGTTTTGGTGTTCGGAGACGGTGAGGATGATCAGAAACGGTGAGGGTGATGATCAGAGACGGTGAGGGTGATGATCAGAGACGGTGAGGGTGATGATCGGAGACGGTGAGGGTGATTGGAGACGGTGAGGATGATGATCAGAGACGGTGAGGGTGATGATCGGAGACGGTGAGGTTGATCGGAGACGGTGAGGGTGATGATCAGAGACGGTGAGGGTGATGATCGGAGACGGTGAGGGTGATGATCGGAGACGGTTTTGGTGTTCGGAGACGGTGAGGTTGATCGGAGATGGTGAGGTTGATCGGAGATGGTGAGGATGTTCGGAGATGGTGAGGGTGATGATCAGAGACGGTGAGGGTGATGATCGGAGACGGTTTTGGTGTTCGGAGACGGTGAGGATGATCAGAAACGGTGAGGGTGATGATCAGAGACGGTGAGGGTGATGATCGGAGATGGTGAGGATGATCAGAGACGGTGAGGGTGATGATCAGAGACGGTGAGGGTGATGATCGGAGACGGTTTTGGTGTTCGGAGACGGTGAGGATGATCAGAGATGGTGAGGGTGATGATCAGAGACGGTGAGGGTGATGATCGGAGACGGTTTTGGTGTTCGGAGACGGTGAGGTTGATCGGAGATGGTGAGGATGATCGGAGATGGTGAGGGTGATGATCAAAGACGGTGAGGGTGATGATCAGAGACGGTCAGGGTGATGATCGGAGACGGTGAGGGTGATCGGAGACGGTGAGGGTGATCGGAGACGGTGAGGGTGATGGGAGACGGTGAGGGTGATCGGAGAATGTGAGGATGATCGGAGACGGTGAGGGTGATGATCAGAGACGGTGAGGGTGATGATCGGAGACGGTGAGGGTGATCGGAGACGGTGAGGGTGATGATCAGAGATGGTGAGGGTGATGATCGGAGACGGTTTTGGTGTTCGGAGACGGTGAGATTGATCGGAGATGGTGAGGTTGATCGGAGATGATGAGGATGATCGGAGATGGTGAGGGTGATGATCAGAGACGGTGAGGGTGATCGGAGACGGTGAGGGTGATGATCAGAGATGGTGAGGGTGATGATCGGAGACGGTTTTGGTGTTCGGAGACGGTGAGATTGATCGGAGATGGTGAGGTTGATCGGAGATGGTGAGGATGATCGGAGATGGTGAGGGTGATGATCAGAGACGGTGAGGGTGATGATCGGAGACGGTGAGGGTGATGATCGGAGACGGTTTTGGTGTTCGGAGACAGTGAGGTTGATCGGAGATGGTGAGGATGATCAGAGACGGTGAGGATGATCGGAGACGGTGAGGGTGATGATCGGAGACGGTGAGGGTGATGATCGGAGACGGTTTTGGTGTTCGGAGACAGTGAGGTTGATTGGAGATGGTGAGGATGGTTCGAGACGGTGAGGGTGATGATCAGAGACGGTGAGGGTGATGATCGGAGACAGTGAGGGTGATGATTGGAGACGGTGAGGGTGATGATCAGAGACGGTGAGGGTGATGATCGGAGACAGTGAGGGTGATGATCAGAGACGGTGAGGGTGATCGGAGATGGTGAGGGTGATGGGAGACGGT
This sequence comes from Hemitrygon akajei, assembly GCF_048418815.1. NCBI lineage: Eukaryota > Metazoa > Chordata > Chondrichthyes > Myliobatiformes > Dasyatidae > Hemitrygon > Hemitrygon akajei. The sequence continues at coordinate 51,245,115 of NC_133149.1, forward strand.
GAGGATGATCGGAGACGGTGAGGGTGATGATCGGAGATGGTGAGGGTGATGATCGGAGACGGTGAGGGTGATGATCGGAGATGGTGAGGGTGATGATCAGAGACGGTGAGGGTGATGATCGGAGACGGTGAGGGTGATGATCGGAG